>NW_024499240.1:0-33751 GCF_017590055.1 Onychostruthus taczanowskii | reverse complement strand
ACCGACACGGCGGCCGGGCCGACACGGCGGCACGGGGCCGCGGCCGCGTGTGCCGGGCCTGAGCGGCGCCGGCACCGCCCGGCATTCAGCCGGTGCGGCCTCTGCCTCGCCCTCCGCGAGTTTTTCCTTGATGCGTCCCTGTCTTTGCCCTTGCCTCTCCTCTGCACGGCCCCGCGGTTCCCCGAGCATCCTCCGCATCCCCGCCTCTCCCCTGCCCCTGCCGCTGCATCACCGCTGTTCTCCCTCCCAGCTGAGACCGTTCCCAGCTTCACTCTGCCTTCCTGTTCCTGCGGCTCCCGCTCTTCTCGTGTCCGAGGGCATCCTCAGGGGCCCGGGTGGCTCTGGAGGGCCCAGTCTAATGTTGTGCCCCTGTTCAGGACACGCAGCAGGTGTGGTGCTCATGGCCGTCCCCATGCACAGCTGGCTCTGCTTGTGTGCCCTGCTTTGTGTGTGCTGCATGCACATGTCATGTGTCCGTGTCCAGCGGTACTTGCCCCTGCCCTGTGAGGGCCCTTTCACTTGGCCATCCCACTGTGAGTGCCTCTGTGCAGGTGGTACCACAGCCCATCCTGAAACCTTGCCTCGGGCTCTCTTCTCTCCACAGCTGGTGACCTGCCAGGATGGCCGTGTTGAGGGGCTACTGTGAGGGCAACAACTCCATCACCCAGGCCTGGGTCCAGCAAGGCTTCCAGCCCTGCTTTTTCTTCACGTTGGTGCCATCCGTGCTGCTGAGCGTCTGCCTGTTGCTGGGTGCCCTGCAGTATGCCTGCTATGCCCGCTTCAGCCGTGCCATGGAGCCCAAGTACATTCCCCGCTCTCGCCTGTACCGTGGCCAGGTCCTGCTGTCCCTGTTCCTGGCCCTGCAGCCCTTTGGTGGGCTGCTGTGGCAAGGAGTGGGGCTGAGACAGCTCTATGGTTATATGTTGCTGCATGCCTGCCTCTGGGCCCTCAGCTGGGGCTGTGCCATTGCCCTCCTGCAGCTGGAGCACACCCGGGTGCTGGCCCATGACCGAACACGGGGCCATGGCACTGTCCTCCTCCTCTTTTGGGCACTGGCCTTTGCTGCTGAGAACCTGACCCTGGTGTGCTGGAGGAGCCCTCTGTGGTGGTGGGCACTGGAGGACACCAACCAGAAGGTGGGCTGGGGATCTGTGGCCAGGGAAAAGGGGCGAGGCACTTTTGGGAATGGGAGGGACTGCAGCATCCTGGTGTGGGGCTGGAGTATGCATGTCATGACCTGCCCTGCCCAGAGTTTATACAGTTCTGGGTTGCATCCACATGTCTGCCAGATATTTCAGTCCCAAGCTCCGTTATCACACATCTCTCCACGTCCCCACCCAGCTCAAGTCCTGCTTCTACCCAGCCCAGACCCAGGTGCAGAAGTAGAGGTGTTTCCCTGCTTCCCACAGCCCTTTGCCCCCGTGTACCCCTTAGGGTAGGTGCACCTGGAGCCAGAGGCCATAGAGCCAGGTGATGGGGGGTGGAGGGAAGAAGTCTGGGTGCTGCCTGAGGTGCTGTGCTTAACCAGGGACTCACAGTGAGCTGCGTGGGTTGTCCCCTGGCACACTGCACCCCATGCCCATGCTTCTGCTCATTGTCTCTCTCAGATCATACCCATCCCAACACTCAGGGTTGTACTGAGGGCCAGCTGAGATGCTGAACTCCCACTCTCCATTCAGGTGCAGTTTGGCTTCTGGCTGCTGCGTTACATCTGCACGTTCATGCTCTTCATCCTGGGCATGAAGGCCCCGGGGCTACCCCGCAAGCCCTACATGCTGCTAATCAATGAGGAGGAGCGGGATGTGGAAAACAGCCAGGTGAGTCCTGGGACTGAAGCAATTTTAGGATATGGCCAGGAAGGAGCTGAGGATAAAGTGGAAATACAGCTGCCGTGGGATCAGCATCTTCATGAGATGTGGGAGTACAAGGTTTATGGCTGCCCAAGCTCCCTGTGTGCTGTCACTAGGATGCAGCCCTGTTTGGAGGATGGAGTGGGCACTCTGGAGTAGGACTGGTTTTCTTGGGGTGTTGCCCAGGACCATTGCCAGCTGGATTGGGGTGCCAGGGCAATGACTCCTTGGTCTGCTCTCCCCCAGCCACTCCTGACTGATGCCAGCAGGACCACCTCCACCTGGAAGGATTTCCGGAGGAAGCTGCGGCTGCTGGTGCCGTACATGTGGCCAAAGGGCAACTACCTGCTGCAGGGGCTGGTGCTGTTCTGCATGGCACTCATGGGGCTGGAGCGGGCCATCAATGTCTTCGTCCCCATCTACTACAAGAACATTGGTGAGGCACCTGCAGCTTGGTGTGTGAGGCTCACCACAGCCTCACCAAGTGCTGGGGAGTGTTGAAGTGACCTGGAGGGTTGCAGGGTTTGGAAGGAGCAGAGTCCAGGGGGTCAGGGTCCAGCACTGGCTACTGGGGCTGGCTCCCACAGGCACCCTGGGATGTTCCTTGTCCCTCTATCCTAACCCTTGGCACACTTCCCACAGTGAATGAGCTGACAGTGGGTGCTCCCTGGCACACCCTGGCCTGGACCGTCTGCAGCTATGTGGGGCTGAAGTTCCTGCAAGGTGGAGGTGCTGGTAAGGACCATTGGGAAGGATGGGGCACTGACGAGAGATGATATGGGGCACATCATACCATTCTGGGGTGGTCAGGGAAGCCCATGTGCCCCATCGCTGCTGCTCTCTTGCAATCAGGAATCTGGGCTGGTCCCAGGTTAAGGAGAGTGAGTGGGCTTCATCTCAAATCCCCCTTTCCCAGCTGGACTTTTGGAAGTCTTCTGCATGCCCCATTGGGGCTGATCTCGGTTGACCTGTCCCTGTTGCCCTGCAGGCTCCACTGGCTTTGTGAGCAACCTGCGCACGTTCCTGTGGGTGTGGGTGCAGCAGTTCACCAACAGGCAGGTGCAGGTGCAGCTCTTTGCCCACCTGCACGGGCTGTCCCTGCGTTGGCACCTGGGCCGTCGCACTGGTGAGGTCCTGCGTAGCGTGGACCGGGGCACCAGCAGCATCAACAGCCTGCTCAGGTCAGAGTGTGCCCGTGGTGGGTGGGGGGTTGGCTGGGCAGCCCCACAGGGCTGGGCTGATGCCTCATTTCCCCTCCCACCCCCCAGCTACATCGTCTTCAGCATTTTCCCCACCATTGCGGATATTGTCATCAGCATAGTTTACTTCACCTCGGTCTTCAGCGCTTGGTTTGGCCTCATCATCTTCGTGTGTATGAGCCTGTACCTGAGTGAGTGGGGGGGCTCAGGGTGCAGGGCTGCCAGGCTGTGGGAGGGCAGGAGCCTTGCAATGCAGCTTCCTGCTGTCCACAGCTCTGACCATCTTCATCACTGAGTGGAGAACAAAGTACCGTCGGGACATGAACACACGGGACAATGAGGCCAAGTCCCGGGCCGTGGACTCGCTCCTCAATTTCGAGACGGTACTGTAGGAGTTGGGTGGGGGGGTCACTGAGGACTGCTTGGGTGCTCATACCAGCTCTGCTCCTGCAGGTGAAGTACTACAATGCAGAGAGCTATGAGGTGAACCGCTTTAACGATGCCATTGTCAAGTACCAGGTACGGGGTGCTCAGTACCTTTAGGGGCACCAAGGGGGAAGAAGCCAAACCTCACAGGCACCTGTGGGGATGATGGAGATCACCATGGGTCTGGTTTTGAGGCAGCAGCATCCCACAGGACTTTGTCTCTTCCAGGTCTCAGAGTGGAAGGTCAGTGCCTCACTGGGCCTCCTCAACCAGACCCAGAACCTGGTCATTGGCCTAGGGCTGCTGGCAGGGTCCCTGCTCTGTGCCTACTTTGTCACTGAAAACAAGCTGCAGGTAAGGCTGGTGCCAGCCTGTGCAGACCCCTGCTGAGGTGGGGCCCTGGGGCTGGTGGCTACAGACCCCTGTACCCTGTCCCTTCCAGGTGGGGGATTTTGTCCTCTTTGGCACCTACATAATCCAGCTCTACACACCACTCAACTGGTTTGGGACTTACTATAGGTAATGCTGGGAGGTGTGGAAGTGCCTGGTGTCCCCCTCTCCATGGGTGACTGGGTCAGTATGTGCTCCTCCAAACCCTTTTCTCTGGTCTTTGCCCTCTTCAGGATGATCCAGAATTCCTTTGTGGACATGGAAAATATGTTTGAGCTCTTCCACGAGGAGCAGGAGGTGGGTGCCACCTTTCCTGGACCTTGCTCCCTTGCCGGGCCTGCCCTGGGGATTGGCTGGCTCTGAGCCTGAGCCTCTACTTCGACAGGTGAAGGATGTGGTGAACGCCAGCGACCTGCGCTTGGAGGCTGGGCAGATTGAGTTTGAGAACGTGCACTTCAGCTATGTGGATGGGTATGGGGTACTGGGCACAGTGGGGGACCTGCTCTAGGGATGTAGAGCTGTGGAGTGGCCCTGAGCCCCTCTCCATGTTCCTCTTCCAGGAAGGAAATCCTGCAGGATGTCTCTTTCTCTGTGATGCCTGGGCAGACCCTGGCTCTGGTGAGAGCGGGACTGTGAGTTCAGTGTGGGAGGGAAGGATGGGGATAGAGAGGCTGGAAAATACAAAGGTGGGAAGGACAGCCCCCATCCTCTCCAGCCCCTGGCCTCCAGCAGCTGGGAATTGGCCATCTCCAAGTCTCTTTTCCTTTGTATTAGGTGGGACCATCAGGCTCTGGAAAGAGCACCATCATCCGTCTGCTCTTCCGCTTCTACGATGTACGGGGTGGCTGCATCCGCATTGATGGGCAGGACATCTCCCAGGTGAGTGGGGAGGGCCTCCAAGGACTGGGGAGGACACACCAGCTCATCTGGGCCTCACTGCACTGCTCAGTGCAGGCACCAGCACCTCCCCAGGGCAGGGGTGAGCATGCAGCCCCCAGAGCCCCTTTGCAGGCTGATTTCTGTTGTGCCAGAAGTGACAGAATGGCGTGACTCTGGGATCCCTGACTGAAATGCTGGGTACTGACCATGGCTCCCTGGGAAGGACTAGGGCACTGTTAGGGCACCCCTGCAGAGTGGAGATGCAGCTGAGCCTGTGGAGCAGGGTGACCCTACAGCACACAGCTTGCAAGGAATGGGGCTCATGGCTGAGGATAGGATTGGGTTTTGGAGGGATCTTTGCATTTGGTGTGTGTCTGCCTGAGCCCTCTCCCCTGCCTCCCAGGTGAAGCAGGCTTCGCTGCGTGCTCACATTGGGGTGGTGCCCCAGGACACAGTGCTCTTCAACGACACCATCGCCAACAATATCCGCTATGGACGGATCCTGGCCACTGACCAGGAGGTACAGGAGGCAGCCCGGGCTGCTGACATCCACGACCGTATCCTTTCTTTTCCTGATGGTGAGACCCCTGCAGTTCCCGCCATCCCATGGTCCCCTAAGACCTTCTAGCTGCCCTCACAGGTATCCTTGGGTGACATCTCCCACGGGGACATCTGCATGACTATGTGTCTTGCTTTGCCTTTCCCTGCCTTCTTTCCAGGGCTAGATCAGCCCCTGGACTGGGATAAGGTGAGGCTCCACCATGTGGCTGTGTGGTCGCAGCAGGTCCTCCCAGGGCAGCAGGTCCCCATCTCCATTTCAGAGGGCACCAGTACATCATGTTTCTGCTCTTGTGACTGCAGGATACAACACCCAGGTGGGAGAGCGGGGGCTGAAGCTGAGCGGGGGTGAGAAGCAGCGCGTTGCCATCGCACGCACCATCCTGAAGGGTCCCCACATCATCCTGCTGGATGAGGTAACAGCAGTGGTCCCAGCCCAGCCCCACCCAGCTCTGCAGCAGCCCCATGCCTAGCAGCTGCCCACACGACCTCTATCCCTTCCTCATGTTGCATCTCACCTTGCAGGCCACATCTGCACTTGACACAGAGACTGAGAGGCACATCCAGGCTTCTCTGGCCAAGGTTTGCGCCCATCGCACCACCATCGTTGTTGCACACAGGTAGGGACAAGGGGAAAGGGCTGATCCAGGAGGTGCTGGCCAGACCCCGCAAGAGGGGCACACAGACCTGAGAGCCCCTGGGGCTGCATCTCCTGGCACCGTGCAAACCCTCAGGAACCCTCTGCCACCCAAGTCAGGGTAACACCTGCTTTTCCCTGCAGGCTCTCCACTGTGGTAGGTGCAGACCAGATCCTGGTGCTTAAGGATGGACACATTGTGGAGCGAGGGAGGTGAGCACAAGCGGAGTGCTGGGGGAGGGGACCCCCTCCCTGGCTCTGGGGCCAGCTCGGGACCCTGCATCCCTTCACTCTCCTCCCAGGCATGAGGAGCTGCTGCAGAAGGGAGGTGTGTACGCTGGCATGTGGCTGCAGCAGCAGACTGGGGACGAGGGAGAGAGCAAGGAGCACCACACTGAGAAGCCCCAGAGCAGCAAGAAAGCTTCATGAACAAGACCAGGAGTTCTGCTGTGACGCTGACTTGGGTCCAGGCCCCCACACTGCCTGGGAGTCTTTTGCTGGCTGCAGGCAAGGGCCCGGCCTGCCCTAGAGCTGCAGGGGCTTGGTTGGACACTCCACTATATTTGTACATGTTTGTTTTGCTGTTGTGTAATTTCTTAAACCAGGTCCTTCCCAGGTCCATGCCTGTGTGCTCTGCGTCAGCCGGCAGGGTTGACACGCCTCTTGGTGGGGGCAGGCAGGGTTAGTGCCTGTGCCCTTGGGTCAGCCGGCAGCTCTGCCACAAGCTTGAGCTCCTTGGGCTTACGTGGGCAAGGGGCTGAGCAGGCTGTGAGTGCCTTCCCCATTCCCACACAAAGGGCTGAGCTTGGCAGGGGGCTGCACCCCAGCAGTAATGGAAGAGCAGGGCAGCTGGTGTCCCCTCATCCCAATGTGCCCCCCACTTCAACCACCATCCACAGAGATGTGCCACTCTGGGCTGGACACCAAGTGACTGCTCCCTCAGGTACCTCTGTACCTTATGCTATGCTTTTATTCTCTCCCAAGCAGCACTTTGACAAGTCTCAGCATTCCCTGGACCCAGCCTGAACCCCCCCTCCCTCAGATGCTCAGAGCAGGACAGCCCAGTCCTGTGCAGAACCAGGCACAGCCCTGCAGGAATGGTTACAGCTGCTGGTGGGAAAGCAGCACAGCTCTGCATGGCTGCAGACTCACTGCAGGAGGCCAGCAGGACAAATCCCCTCTGCCCAACCAGGCTCTAGGCTCAGGGCTTTGTTTGTAAGGAGGGGTTCTGTGCTATTGCTATCCAGGAGGGGATCCCCAGCAACACAACTGGAAGAAATGAGGCATTCCTACCCCAGCAGCATTTAAACAGGGCCCTGTTTAAGTTTAGGGCAGCAGGAAGGGAGCTGCAACCATCCCATGTGAGTGACGCTGCCATTCAAGTCACTGCCAAGGTTACTTATTATATTAAACCAGAAAGGAAATGCAGCTCCATTCAGTCTCAGAGAGGTCTTGTGCCCCAGCCGAGCAAGGCAAGGCCCAACGTGCTCTTGTACATGCAAACAGCAGGGAGGCACCTGAGGGTGTGGGGAGCAGGGAAGGGGCTGCTTTCACACTGCTGGGAGGCTGTGCCACACAGGCAAGCTGTGCACACACATTCAGCTGTGCCATGCCCAGGCAAGATACGATCCCAGCACATTTGCTCTTTGCTGAGGGGCTGGCACAGCCCTCCTCAGAGCATGGAATCCAGCCCCCCACTACAGAAGCCAGCTACATTCCAGCTGTATGTCTGAACGTGCAGAGACATCCCCACACAGCTGTGCCCTCTCCCCACAGTCCCAGCAGTATTGGGACACGGCCGTGGCAACTGCAGGTAAGTGCAGACCCTGGGCTGCTGCTTGCTTTGGTCAGTGTGTACCCAGCTCCATCCTGTGCACTCTTCACCTCCCCAGGAGCATCAGCAATTCGCTGCACTAATTTTATATACGTACTAGGGCTGAAGTGTCAGTGTATATTTGGTTGCTTTCAGCTCCCAGGGAGATGAGCTGTCCTTGGCAAGGGGCTCTTGGTACCAGTGTCCAGGACAGAACCCCATGGCATCCATGTGGGAGGCCAGAGCCGCTCCTCGGGTCACAAGCAGGATGCTGTGTCTGCTGGCACACCCCGCCTCACCTGCCTACGACATGCTGCAGTTGGATGGCTTTGAACCGTGTGCCTGGAACAGAAAGGAGCACACAGTGAGCAAGGGCAAGCAGGCTTCTTCCTCCCTCCTACAACAGGGCACATCTAGTGCTCAGATTCCCAGAGATGAGTGCTCAGCAGTGATGCTGCCACTGCCCCAGGCTGGGCTGCCCTCCTTGTGAAGAAACGCAGGCTAGATAGAGCCCAGAGTAAGCAGAACCCAGGGAGGCCCCCTCCCTCAAACAGCTAGGCCAGGATCAAGCCCACAGCAGCTCAGAGCCCACAGCCAGCCTCACTCACCTGCCGCTGCGACTGCTGGTACTCGGCTTCGCTCGCTGACAGTGCCTGGGCCAGTGCCAGATCCTCCTCCTCCTGTGTGCTGCTGGGACAGTAGTGCAGTGTGTGCCTCAGCCTCCCTCAGGCTCATGGGCTGAGTGCTCAGAGCCCTTCTGGGTTTCAGCATCTCACTGCAACCCCTCAGCATATCTTAAGGCAAGGAGCAACTGAGGATAACTTTGAACAGGCATGGGGCTGGGGAGGGAGCAGAGGATCCAGCTGGGGCTAGAAGCCAGAAATCTGGGCCAAGGAGAGCCATGTTAAGTCCAATCTGTAAGATGGTGCTTTTAGCAGCACTGGGCACTGTGCCTGGGGACATAAGCTCCTGGGTACCCTCCATGAACACCCCTACTCCACCTATCATGCTCCAGCCAAACCCATTAGCTGACAAGTGGTCAGACAATGGTTTGCCCTACTCTGTGTGTCAGTCACTGTCCCCTATCAGCACCCCTAGGGCTGAGGGCTTGCTTGCTGAACAGTTCCCTGTTTGCTCTGGACTCTTCCTTTTTTCCCCCTGTCAGCCACAGAGGCATCATATGGAAACACGTGCTGAGAGGAATGTTATCCCAGAGCCACATGATGCTTGCCCAGGCCCCTCTCACACACAGGGGAGTGCACACCACACCACACCACACCACGTGTTTTGGGGCTGTACCTGGGTTGCTGTGCTGAGCTGCGTGCCGACTCTGCCAGGGACATCTCCAGAGCTCGCTGCAGTGCCTCTTCCTCGCTCTGAAACAAAACATCTTGTCACCAGCTTGGCCAGGGTAGGGGGCAGGAAGCGCATGTGGTAGGTACAGTTTTCCTGGCCAAGGGTGGGCAAATCTTCTCTCTCCAGGAGACCAGACACAGCCAAGGTGAAAAACTGGGGCTCTGGACAGAGAGCAATGCTCTGCCCCTGCCCAAGGGGACACATCCCTGCTTGCTAATGCAGGAGTATGCCAAGAATACCAGTGGAAAACAGCTTCCAGTCTCTTTCAGCCTTTGGTTGTGCTGCAGAAAGACAACACCCAAGGAAAATGGCTGGTGCACTTTGTCCCTTTGGGGAAAGCTAAGCAACAAGTGCAGCAGAGAGCTGTCATTTGCAGGCACCAGAGCAAGCTCTGATTTCCCACAGAGCATTTAGGATCACTGTCTGCCAGGGAAGACACAGCTGGGAGCACAGTCACCTAGTCACAGAGTGTGAGCTAGAAAGCATTTGTTGCAGTCACTTCTTAGAGGGCACAGAAACCACCCCAAATGGCCAGGCCAAGCCACTCACCAGCCCATTCTGCAGCATGACAGCTGGAGGGGAGGTGCTGCGAGTCTGCGACGCAGCTGCTCTGCCTCCCCTGCAAGCAGAAGAAAAGCCGCGTTATTGTCAAGGCAGGGAGCTCTAGTATGACTATCGGTCCTGCTGTGGCACAAGAAGAAGGGAGCTGTCGCTCTGGCATTCCACAGAGAGCCAAGATGAGCCTGGTCATGCCCACCTCAGAATTACAAGTGAGGCCATCACCTTACCTGGCACAGGCCAGGGAAGAGGAGCTGTCTGCTGGCCGGGCAGCTCCACTGCTTGATGCGGTGACTATTTTGGAGGAAGATGCCTGAGCTCTGGTAACTGCAGCATGCCTAGGACAGACAGGACACCTGTGAGAAACTGTTTACTATCATGAGCAATTCCCAGGCATCTTGGGATATCAAGCTGGATAAGCAAGATGCCTCCCTGGCTCCTTCTCCTCCCATGTTGCGGCTGTTATTCCCAGGAGTTTCTAGTGCTGTTTCTCTCCCTAAAACCCTCTACCAGGACAGGCAGAAACGACTGGCTACAGAATAAGGGGTTGGGGAAAGAAGCAAGAGCAAAGCAGCCAGCAGGCAGTACTGACAGTTTTTGCTGCAGGAAAGACTGTGTATACCAGTGTGCTTGGTGCTGCAGGACACCCTGGCACACAGGGCAGGGAGTGTCAGAATGCAGCAGACCCAGACAATGGGATTCTTCCCTGTCACCAATCTGGCAAACACAGCCCCACCCCTCCCAGGCTGTCTGTTCTCAGGCCCTCACCCTGCTTTGGAAAGGGGATGCCCTGCCCCACTGCAGTCATGGTCCAGGGGGTGCCGATGCTTGAGGCAGTAGTTCTTGTGGCACTGGTCACAGATCACCTTCATCATCTCCTTCTGCTTGCAGCCAGGCTTCAAACACTTGTTGGTGAAGATCTGAAAGATGACACGGCAGTGCTGAAAAGGAGCACATGCTGTGGGCTGTCCCCTCTCTCCATGGCAGGCCCTGGGCACTGACCAGCCTTCCCCACCAGTGTTCTTCTGCAAGGCTCTGAAATTTGTCTCCAAATACTTTCTTTAGATGTCTCTGAATAATTTCTTTAGATAGCTTATTAGTAATTCACTGGTGCCTCAGTCTCCATAAACAAGAGTCTCCATAGCCACAGAATGCACAGCAGGAAAAGAGTGCCTTGCCCAGGGACTCCTGCCTTCCATACCAGCCCAGTGGGGATAGGCCAGGGCATTCCAGCTGCTGCTGGGCTGGACTCCTCTAGGGTCAGCTCCCTGCAGCAATTTCATCTCCTGGCAAGATGGGGTAGCTAATTGCCAATTGCATTTTCCTAATAGCAGCATGCAGTTTACCATCCTTATGTCCCACGTGGCTGCCCAGCCCCACTCCATCACCGCCCTGCTCCCCTGACACCCTCCACAAAGCCCTGCGGATGCCTGCAGCTCATCAACCCTCCCTGGATCAGCCTGTGCCAGAGATAGCACCAGGCAGGGCTGAATCTGTGTTGTTTTCATCCCATTGCCAGGCTCTGGCAGAGCCCCGCAGTACACACCTTGCGCTTGCGCTGTGCGGGGTCAGACTTGCAGTCACGGTCAATGTGCTCACCCACCACAACATCAGGCATCTCCCCCCGCCTCACAGGGACTGGCGTGTTGCAGAGGGGACACACCGGGACCTGCACATCCTGCAGAGACAACAACAGGGAGCTGGGCAACCTTGAGCACTGCACAGTCATCGCTCTCCCTTTCAGGATCTGCCTACCATGGCTTCCACAGCTTCAGCTGCAGTTTGAGATCCTGCTCATGACCCTCCAACCAGCTTGCACAGCAGGTGCAGAGGCACAGACATACACTCCGGGAGAGAAGACGGTGTGGCTGGGAGATGCCCAAACCACTCCACCCAGTGGGAGAGGGAGGGCTGGATGTTTGTGGCACTAAGATGCAGATCCTGGCTTTGAGGTACATCTTCAGACTCTGCACATCCCAAAGGGGACTGCTCAAGCGACCAAAGTCACTACAGATTATTATGATTGGTGGCTAGAAAAGCTCAGCAGCTCCATGCAGGAGGGTGGATGAGATCTGCTCCCTGCACTTACCTTCTTGTAGGCAGAGGTGCAATCGTGCTGGGCATAAGCGATGTGGTCGGTGCAGAAGATCTGCTCGCAGGCATCGCATTTGAGAGGAAGGAAGTCTAGGAGCAGGACATGGCATGGAGATCAGCACTGCCCACCCGCAGCCCAGGGGCCTCCCCGACTTCCCAAAGGCAAAACAGTGACCCGGGACAAAGCCAGGGCCGCACCTCTCATCCCCCAGCATGAAAACAAAAGGGCTGCAGGTCCATAGCCACGTCTTCAGAAATACCCAGGGCTCCTCCTCAAAACGTGCGGTCCCCGAGATCAGGAGTAGCATCCTGAATGACACCAAGCTTCCCGCGGGCGGCCTCAAACCGGTGGGAAGTGATGCTGACAGTCGCTACGGGCTTCGCCCACCGGGATAACCGGGCTACGGACGGGTCCCAGCGGCCCCGCCGCGTGCGGCCTCCCCAGCCTGCAGCATCCAGGCCCGGCAGGGGGGTGCCTGTCCGGGCCCTGCCCCGCTATCCCCGGGCAAGAGCCGCTGCCCACCCGGTAGAGCCGCGTACCCGGACAGAGCCACCCGGTCTACCGGCAGCGACAGCCAGCCCCGCCCTAGCGGGGTGCCCGCGGGCAGCAGGAATGATCAGGGACCCCTCTGCCATGGGCAGCACGGGCGACACGTCCCGCCCTTCAACGCCGCTACCGAGCGGCGCCCGGCACCGCCCCGCCGCCTCCCCGCAGGCCGGGCTGCCCGCTCCGTGCCGCCCAGGCCCAAAACCGCGGCGGTCTCGCCGGCGTGCGAGCCGTGCCCACCCCCGGGGTCCCCCGGCGCTCACCCAGGCGCTGGCAGGCGGGCCAGGAGCAGTGCGCGCCCAGGTCCGGGAACTCCATGGCGGCACTGCCGCCACCGGCACCGGCGGCTCCGCCGCGCCCGCTTCCGGCGGGGCGTCACAGGGCGGGAGCAGGCACAGCCCCGCCCCGCGGCCCGCCCCGCGGCCCGCCCCAGGCGGCTCCGCCGCGCCCGCTTCCGGCGGGGCGTCACAGGGCGGGAGCAGGCACAGCCCCGCCCCGCGGCCCGCCCCGCGGCCCGCCCCGCCCCCCTGCGCGTGCCCTTCCGCCGGGAGCGCCGCTGGCACCCGTGGGAAGATGAGCTCCAGAGACCTGCCCGGCGCCGGGGGAAGGCTCAGGGCAAGGCGGAGTCCACGAGGGCCATCGCCAGAACCATCCTGCCCTGCCAGGCCGGCAAGAAGTGTCTGCTGCCATGGGACAGCTTGAACTTTCATCCCTCCATCCTTCCTCCCCTGCCCCAAGGGAAACAAACCACGGATCCTGCCGTGTAACAAAGCTCCTGGCTCTATTCCGGTCACCTCGGAGTCTCCAGGTGCCATGCTACAATGCCCAGCAGAGCACAGATGGGGTGCTAGAAGGGTCAGTGGTGCGGAAGGCAAGAGATGCCACGGCAGCAAAAAACTGGAGTACTGAACAGGGCCAGGAGTGAATTTCATTGACTGCAAAAAGATCAACTCCACAGCCACCCAGTAACAGAACTGAAATGAGACAGGGAAAAAAAGCAGGTATTGCCCAACACCCTGTTCCAGCAGTGACACAAAAGACAGTAACAGTCTGCAGAAGAGGTCTCTTTGCACAACACCAGTCTGCCCTTGCCCCCTTACTGCCACCCTCTGCTCCAAAGACCCCTTTCCCTTTGCTTGCCCCTGAGAGCCACATTTGACTGTGCACCCCCCCATCCCTCCCCCCAGACAAAACCAATGAAAGTTAAAATTATTTACACTTTTAGCCATTTAAAAACCCAATAAAATAAGATTGCATATGTCCTACTGGGGATGTGGGTATTAGCAGCAGCTACAGCTAGCTCGGTACTCAGCGTGCAAAACAAAAGACAAACAGAAGACAGACCGAAATACTGCACCATTACTAGGAAGCGTTTGCTGGGGTTGGTGTTTCAATTGTGGCATAAGGCTTCTAGGAGCTGGCTCCTCCCCAGCTGCAGGGCCTCCTGCTCAGCCAGTGAAGGCCAGGCTCTAGAAGGATGGAAAGGTTTCATTATTCCAGACACAGCACATTAACACTGATGCGTTTCCATCCCAGTCAACACAAACATCTAAAAACCCACTGCACGTTCACTGTGTGAGTTTTTCCTTCTTTCCAGTGATGATGGAGGAAAAGGGGGAGCACAGGTAAGACCTAAGACATAGATGTTGCTGTCATCACTGCCTCCTCCTCATCTCCTTGCTTTGGCAGCTCAGCAAGCATGGGAGAGGAGGGAGATGGAGCAGCCTCTTGTGCCTCCTGCTCCTCTCCGAACCCCAGCTCTACATCCATTTGCTCCAGCTCCCCCTGATCCAGTAGCTCAAAGTCATCTGCTTCCTCCTCATCCTCCGGTGAAGCTTCTGTCTCTGTCTCCACCACTTCGCTCTCTGACAGGTGTGCTTGGAAGCTCAGTTTCTCTTCAGGCTCTGTGGGGAGGAACTCAGAGAGGGGGGGTCCCTCACTGGCCTCTGAGGACCGCAGGAGGGCAGAGAGGGTATTCTGCACAGCTGTGGTGATGGCAGTGGTGACGATCTCCTCGCTCAGCGTGTTAATGCAGATGCCCAGGCCTGGGGCAGGGACAGTCTTTGGCTCTGCATTGCCTCCTGCCACTTGCCCACTCCCATTGAAGTGCGTATTTACAAAATGGAGAGGAGACGCGAGGCGAAGGATGGAGAGGTCAGAGTCCGTGGCCTCTTTGTCTGCTGAGTCCAGCTCACAGGCAGCGTGGGCAAGCTCAGGACCCAGAGGCACACCAAACGCGTCTTCATCGCTCTGTGGCCCCAGGTCTCTGGAATGATATTCTTCCACAGATGGAAACTCTGCCAGGTCCTTGGAAAATGACTCCTCTGGCTCACTGTGCAGGCTCTGCTGATCCAGGTCTGAAAGGCACCAGCATTAAGGTACATGTTCCTTCACCCTGACCTCCCACCCACCTTCTCCAGCTGACACACCACAGCTGACTTTAGGGTACCTTCCCCATCCTTGGAGGACAGGAAGAAGTCCGCGGTTATTCCCTTCTGCCAGTGGCATGATTCATGTGTAATGTTGTAGCTATAATATTAAGAAAATCCTTTGCTGGGATTTTTCCTCTCCTGAGAAACTGAGGAGCCTCAGGAGAGAAATGTAAACAATTACTATCTGCTGCTGTGGAATGCAACAGGTGCATCTATGATTGGTCCATGTGGATTGTTTTTCATTGATGACCAATCACAGCCACCTGTGCCAAGGTTGTGAGCAGTTACAGAATTTTTGTTATTCTATTCTGTTCTGTTTTGTTTTTGTTGTAGTTTTCTGATTTCTTTGGTTTTTTAGTATAGTTTTAATGTAACATTTTAATATAATATCTAACATAATAAATCAGCCTTCTGAAATGGAGTCAAGCCTCGTGTCTCCACACACGGAGAGGAATCATCAACATAATGTTTCTTTTGTGATCCTGTTCTATGTGCTCTGTGCTGAGAGAGGACTTCCTGCTCCAGCTCACACTCTCTGCATTTAGAGCTGCCCATTAAAACTGCCATGGTCAGGGAAATTGTGCTTGCATCACCTGCCCGCTCCTTCCTAGACACCCAAGTGGCCACTGAGTGGTTACCTCCATGTTCTTCACCACTAACCAGTCCTTCTCTGAGCTAGTAAGTCTGACCTGTTTCACCCAGTATCATATATTGGTGTGTGACTATTCTATTCAGTTATTTCTGTGGGACTTTGTGGGTGGCCTTGCTCCCTAGCTGGAGTCGCAAGACCGTATTACTTTGTGGGGCAATAATTAGAGGCTGATGTCTACTCAGAACCCAGCTTATGATCAGCCATGAAGTCAGGGCATGCTTGCACTGCTTTTCCTTCCTCCTTTCAATGCTCTTTCTATGCAAATACCTGGGTTCTCTCCCTGTCCTCCCATTTGTATGACCCACTGTTCTGGGCCAAAACACTGAGGATAAGGGGGCAGCAAGGTGTCCCATTATGTACCTTCAGAAACATCCGTCAGCTGTGGGGTGGTAGCCCTTGAAACAGAAAAGCCCCCACTCTCCAGGATAGAAGCCTCCTCATCAGAGAGCTCAGAATCTGTGATTGACAGTGCCAGGGCAGTTTTCTTCACATCCACCTGCATGGGATGAAGGCAGAGAGACAAATTCCTGTGTGTCTAAGTACCTACACTGCCTATGGGCACCTGCAGACCTTCCAGGCAGAAGTCCTTGCTGGAGGGACAGTATGCTGCTGGCAAAGTGCTCCCTGCACTGGAAGGCAGTCTCAGCTCACTGGCTTTCCTGCAATAAATCACTGCCTGAAGGTTTGCCTGCTCTCAGTGAAGAACACAAAAGAGGCAGCACAAGATGGGATGAGACTGTAGGAGTCTCAGAAGGCTTTGATCCTTATTCTTCTCCTGGGATCACCAAGGAAAACACCCCTTCCCTTTTGCATTCACACAGAGCGCAACAAAGCCTTCTACAAGTAGCAGTGGTTCAAGTATCCACATTCCTTTGGAAACAAGCTTCCCACCTCACAGCCCAGATACATGCCAGGAGCTTCTGCTTGGTTTTTTAATGTGGTGCAAATATAGGTCACACACTATCTCTCTGAAAGCAGAGAACTGTGTAAGAGACACTAAAGCTGCTCAACTCCCTTTTCCTGTTTTGAGGAGCCCCTGCACATTACAGCAGGGAAGTTAATTTCTTCAGGAGACACTTGCATTCTCTGAGCATGAAGTATAACCATCAAAGTAATTCTGAGGTCAGCACAAGGCTGGGGCATGGCTGGCCCTGCCCTACTGCGGCATCATCAGCTCTGTGGCACCAAATTCTCAACACCCAGACTGGAGATGATGGCTTTCATCAAACACATGACCTTTTCCTCTCTGAATTCTGCAAAGAAGTGATTTATTGCTCTGCTGTGTGTTGTCATTGTTGCTGTACTCAGACCACCCCTTGACTCTCAGGCTGCTATAGACCAGAGAGGAGGGATTGGTTCCTGCTAAGCTCTGTGAGCTCTTACCACTGGGGAGAAGCCTGACAGCTCTGCTTCGCTCTCACTCTCCGTCTCTGCTGTTGGCTCATCGCCTGCTGCAGGCTCACTCTTCCCTTGTCGTTCTGTGAGAAAGAGAAGAAAGGCTTTACCTGACACTGAAGGAATTTTCTGCCTTTATACACCACTATCCCCTACTTCCTCTGTGAAAGTGCACAGGGCTCCTGGAGACAAGCATAATCTGTAGCTCTCATGTGCTGTTCTCAGGATCACCTGGAAGCACACAGTTGCTCTCCACATAACCCTTAAAGTTAGCCCTTAAGTTTCCACCTCTCTTCCCCTGCTCCCCTGCAGCCTGTCACCACAGAGTGTTGGCAGACATGATCTCCCATTGTCCTTCTGCTATGGCTACAACACCATAAAAAACTAGGGAGAAGGTGGTTCCTTACTCTTCTTCTCATGCTTGTGGTGCAGCGTCTCTGCCTTCATACTGTAGTCGAGTTTCATCAGGACAGGCTCCAAACGTGTGTACATCCTCTGGATCAGCTCATGGTAGACCACCAGAGGCCACAGCAGAATGCTGAGCACTGTGGACATGGAATGCAGGGAGTGTGAGAGACAGATCAAGCACAACCTGACTCTTCTGTAGAGCCACTGAGAAAGTCTTCAAGGGAAACACATTTCAATGGCATGTTCTTTCCCATCTGAATGCCTAAAAATCCTCGTCCATGGCTCTTCTTACTCATTGCAAAGCTGCTTGATTAACCAGGTTTTACTGCCAGATCTTAGAGAGAATATAGATTTATGTTAAGATGAAGCATAAGCCCTTCCCTTCAGCCACTGCACCCCAGACCCAACATGCAAAAGAAGCCCTAAAATGAGCTTAGATGAGAATTCAAACTAGGTATTACCAAAAATTTTATATGGGTAGCTGCATCGAGCTCATGTGTAGATTGCACTCGCAGCAGAGCACCAGAACAGAGTTATTAGGGACTCATGATACAGTAAAAAAGGTCTATTTACCCAAGATGCAGCTTTGTTTACAACACTTCCAATATGGATTTGTCCACCTTAGGAACAGAGACTGTAAATTCCTGCTTCCCTGGAGCCTCGGCCAACACAGCCTCAGCAGTGGGGAACAGAGGGCACCAATGTTTTAGTCACGGCTCCCTCTCCTGCCTTTGCAGTCGTACTGCATGCACGTGTTTACACAGACTTCCTGGAACACATTCCCTGTAAATTGATTCATCATCTAGCAGAGATCCCCTCGAGAAAACTACAAATTTGCTTTTACCAGCCTATCAACAGCACAGTTAGGTCATGTCTCAGCTTAAGTCAGACAAGAGCACTGCTTATACTCACAAATGATGTAGGAGATCATTATGCCTGGAACATAGTGTCCAACTACAGCCAGAATCAGGCAGCCTGAACAGACACTCATGCAGAACTGAAGGAAGAGAGAGGAACAAACAGAAGTGACAAGAGGCAGAGATACATCTATGCAACCCATGCCAGAAACCCATTTAGTGCAACACGAGGGATGGCCCTAACCAAGTCAGTCAGCCAGCTCTGCACCGAGTACATTCAGGTGCTGACAGTCAGAACTCGGACAGCTCGGTTGGGTTAAGCTGCAAGCATTAGAGGTTCAAGTGTTGGATGACCAAGGCAACCCAACGCCCCAGTAAAACAAATCAAAACTTTATCAGACAGTTCTTTATGAAGCAATTTACATTCCCTGAGGATATGATGGGATATTGCAAATTGCCACTTGTACATCTCTCTGTAGAGCTCAGCACTTCAGGAGAAAACTGTGCTGTCCTGACAGAGACGGGAACCCGTACAGAGCCACCAGATGCTGGGCCACTGCTGTGCCATAAACCAGCTGGCATTAGCAGAGACCATGCTCCCATCAGACCAGGACCCTTCTCCTCTGGAAAAAGTGAAGTATAATGGTGCAGCCCTGATGGCTTGTCTTATATTCTCCTGAGGGTGGGGTGGGGGGGGAAGTGAGAATAGACAATCTGCAAACCAGGGCATGGGTTCAGATATGGACTATATCCTGCAATTAAGAGTTCAATTCATAACGGAGAGGGTCTGCAAAAGCTAAGGTTCCCCTGTGGGCTTTGCTCCCAATGAGTTCATTCCTTATGGGCATCTTTGGACCTGGTCTTCTACTCCCTGTGGCTGGGACAGAAAAGGAGCAATAAGCAGGGTTAGAAACCCACTCCTTTTGGCACACTGAATGCCAGGAAGCCTGACACAATCCTAGCGGTTGGTCTGTCCTACTTTTTGTGATGCTAAGGCAGTTCCTGTCTATAAATCCTTTCCAAACAACATACATCACAGCCATTAGAACATGTTTAATGACAAGTTTCCATGCACTCAGAAATAGCGCTGCATTTGGACTTTGCTAGCAACAATCCTGGCTAGTGAAACAGGACCAGCTTAAGAATGGAACTCATGAAAGGGCCAGAGACTGTAGGCTTCCCTTTTTTTCTCCCCAGTCCCAATCTAAGAGCTTCCTTTGCACACTAAGAAATTAAAGCAAGTACAACAAGCCATTCACAGGAGATTAAGTTCAGCTCCAGTTTACAAATATTGGAAGTCAATTACTCATTATTTGAACTTCCCATGGCATAGAATCTGCAAGGAACGAACAGCAAATACTGGACAGGGATAGCAATTGTAAAAATATTGAATTTACATTCTTCCATTTCTTAAGGAACAAGTAATGGAAATAAAAGTCCCTGCACAGAAGAGTAGGTATCTCCAGCTTACCTTGGCAGGATTTTGCCTCTTGTACTGTAGCAGTTCCTGCAGGTAGAGCCTGAAGGTGACCCAGCTCTCTGCCAGACAGTGGCACAGCTCAGGGACACTGAGCAGGTGAGGTTGTGCCCCTGAAGTCACCCCCTCACTAGAGACAGACAAGAGCAAGAAGACAATCTTTGAACATCGTCTGTTTTCCTGGGGGAGAGGAACAGCTGCACCAGGAAGCAGAGTTCCCTACCAAGGTTTGACAACACTGACTGCATTTTCAACTGAACTGCGGAAGATGCTTGATTTGGAGACAGTTTTTCCCTTCAATCAGGAAGAAAGTCAAGAGACACCTGAGCAAAGCAGCAGCAGATACCATGCCACAGAATCCCCATGCCACAAGCCCAAGATGCAAAGCAGTTTACTCAAAGCCACGCAGACAGAAGCACTGGAGGTGGAACTAGTTATATGGCCTCCTCTGGCACCAAGACCAAGGCAGGCAGAATGCAGTGCTCAGACCTACAACCACAGCCAAGGATGCAAGCCACACCACCAGAGAGAGCACGTTCAGCCTGTGGAAATCAGTCTCAGTGTCTCCTTCTCTCTGGAGGACTCTTAAATAGCTCAGGACAGATGCAGGGAAGAAACCTAAGAACTCCTATCAAAAGTACTTGAGCTTTATTGCTACTGAAAGAACACTAGCTTTCCCCAGAGTCCCAAACTGTGGCTCCTGAGCTGATAAGCAGCTACCAGTGCGGAAGCCACTAGCAATGTTTCACAGCAGGAGCCATGCAGTTTATTGACAACAGGAAAAAAGGACAGGTGAGATCACCATACTAAATTAAGGCTTCCCCACTCTCCCCACACCAAGGAACACATCTGTGAGCTTACCTCTCTCCTCCTGGCTCCTCTGATGGCTGTGCTGTAGAGAGAACACAGCAGATTAGTCAGCCAAGTACAAAATGCGACCCGACATTTTTACCAGTTGAACAGAGCAGAGCTGCAGATGTATCATCCTTAGCTCTGGATGCACCCTGGGGACCTTCTTTGTGCTCTCACGCAAGCAGGAATCACTGGCTTGGAGCCTGAGCTGCAAAGGCTTTAACAAAGCACGCCCGGAGACTCGGAGCAGCAGAGCCACTGGTCTCTGGGCACCCCAGCACACCTTGCAGCCCAACACACACACAGCAGGGCACTCATATCTGAGGTGGGCCGTGGTGCTTACATGGGGCTGTCTGCTCCAGGGATCATGCGGCTTTTCCTGGTGTCCCAAATGTCTGGGCAGTGCCATTCCTACAGTGGATGCCAGCACTTGTCATTCAAAGGGGGCTGCCAGCACAGTTTTGGAGCTGGGTAAAGCTTCAGCTTCCATTTTGCAGCTAAACATGGCACCAGGAGGTCTGAGCTGCACTTCCCACTGACCAGGCCCAGTCCTTGGCAGAATGCTATGTACAAATACCAGAGATGTCCCTGTTGTCTCCATCCTCTCCCATGGAATTAAGTAACAAATAACAGTCTTCTGCATAATTTTCTAATTTTAGGGCTCTTTTATGTCCCCTGACAGCCTTTTGTGCCAGGCACAGATATAACTATACTCCTAAGGTCCATCATTCTGGATAAGGACAAGGGAAAGGCTCTCTCATTTCCCTCTGCACTGAACCCAGTGAGGATCAAACAGGGACTTAGTTAATGCAGTACTGAAAAGAGGAGTGTTGTTTCAATAGCAGAGGTCATGTATGATTATGCTCTGGTTTTAGATACACTGAGAAAAAAATTTCTACAACTGAAAACAATTTCTACAGCTGAAATTCATCAGCCTGGTTGCTCACAGATTTGGATATCTGTGATATCAAGCTGACTGGTATCTCAGGATGAACAGGGCTCAACCAAAGCCCTTCTATCAACACAGTCTTTGTAAGTCTCCTGTGTTTAACAATGCCCTGTTCATACTGTGATAGCTCATTGAGGTCTACCCTCCTGTACCAGTCTGCATACTGTCCTAGAGCTGGCAGGGACTGATATATCTTTGATGCTGTCTGACCTGCAGCAAACTTGGTGCATGAGGTTATAACCCTAACCCTGTCCCCCACACTGCATGTCACCGTGTCAACAGAACTGAAATAAAAGAAGAGAGCTTAACCTCAGAGACTAGGCTTATAGTTAGAAATGGGCTAAAGAAATGCAACGTGTGCAAAAAGGGGTTTGAATCCTCCCTGGAGTCACCAGCCAGGCACAAAGCCCAAGAGGGGCAGTGACTCCCTCAGGGAAATGCACCAAAGATGCGAACAACCATCACTGCGATCACCCAGTGAGACTTCAGACTCCACCCAGCTCAAGCCCCAGAAGAGACCAACTGCTTGTAGCAGCCCTGCCACTGTTCTCCCAAGACACAGGGTGCTGGGCCAAGCCTGCCAGACTCCTCCTCCCGCTGCAGGCACTGCACCAGCCGGCTCGCGCAGTGGAGCAGGAGGCCAACCACCCAGGGAGGAGGCGATTCTTTGAGAGCGTGACCCAGATTTCCAGTAATCAGGCCTGACAAGAGGAGTCAAATGCTCTCACACAGGGCTGCCCCTTCGCTCCTCTGCCACGAGCGTTTGGCATGGCGGCTGGGGCAGCTCACAGAGGGAGCCTGAGCTGCAGTGTGAATATTATGGATGCAGCTCCACCCCCACAGGGCAGCTGCCTCCCTCCTGCAACCGCCATTGCTGTGTTTTGTTATTGTGCTCAGGAATCTAAAGCTGCTTAACTGCAGCACACAGAAATCCAGCTCTGTCTCTAAGCCTCATCCACTACCTGTGCTAAATCACCAAATACATTACATCTGGCACTGGCCAGTCTGTGAGGGCTCACTACACCAGTTGTATGGTGTATCAAATGAGGAGCTGGGATGCTCGCCACCTCTGCTGGACAGATGTGCTAGCAACACAATAAGTGGGATGGCACAGGAACCCCACTCCTCTCGACTGGCTGCAGTCATCCAAGCCATCCAAAATATGCCAGTAGAGGGAGTGAAACAACTCTCCTCACTTGATCCTGAAGGTTTCAGAGACACTTTGGGCAGCAGAACATTTCAGCAGGCTGCAGGATCTTCACGTGATTTCAGCTATCTGGCAAAACACAAGCTGTCTTTAAGATCAACAGTATGTTGCTTCCTGTAGTAGAGCAGTCTGCCTGCTGGCCATCTCAAAGCACTGGAGTCTTAGACCAGTTGTAAGAAGAGCCCAATCCCAAAAAACCTAGAGCATTTCCAACAGGAAATGTTCCCTTAGTAAAGGCTTAACTCCATCCTGTGCTGAAATACTGTCAAGCACTAGTATAACTAAGTTGGCAAGCAGGACATCCAGAGCTGGCCTCAGATCATCAATAACTGGCTGAAATCTTTCTGTCAGTGTTTCACACTGGACTGTGGATCACTACAAATCACTTGACATACACCAGACTCTTCTGAGAGATCAGACAGCCATGCAGGAGTTTAGGTTGCATGTTGGTACTGACAAATTATTGCTGATGGATTCCTTGGCTCTTACAGGTTTTCAACGCTTCTCCAAGAGACATTCTTCATCTGTGTATAAACTTCAGCTAGAAAGCAGGGGCCCTTTTTAAGGAGTACTGGCATTCAATTGAAACACAACTTTTGCTAGAGCTCTTCCACACTACACTCTCCTGCACTGACCAAAACTCAGCTGCCAAACAGCGATGCTACCAAAACATCCCTACTTGATACCCATTTCAGGTGAAACTGGAGATACTTCCTAAGTCCTTAAATAGCATCTAAGTAGAACTCCATGTAGATATTGGGGAAATACCCTGCATGGGAGCTGAAAATATGCAGTCCCTTCTGAAAGGGCCTAAAAATTTTGTGCATATTGATGCTGTTAGAGTGACCCTGATCACAGTGTGTGAGTAACTTCAAAAAACATGCTGAGGTTTTAGCATTCCTTCAGAAGTCATCTCATAAGCAGTCATCTGAGACATACAAAACTGTCACAAGCTGAGGTTTATATGTATGTGCTGACCCTTGAAGGTATGGTACTGACCCATCTCCTAGAATTCCAGAAAAGACTAACAGGAAGCACTAAGGAGGTAATCCACAAAGGTGCAGCTCTGCTTCAGCAGGAAGTGGGAGCCAAACAAGAACCCCTAAGTGTTCAGGAGTACCAATTGAATGGGAGGCCCCTCAGGAATGCAGAGCACCACTCCTTCCTTGTGGAAGCAAAGGAAACACAGCCCAGTGGATCATGTCAGAATCAGGGCTGTGACCTGAACAGGCACATCAGAAAGGTGTCCCTGTTTTCTGCAGCAGAAAAGCAGAAGGGCATGAAATATGTGAAGAACACTGAAGAGAGGTGCAGTGGGATGTGCACTGACTTCTAGCAGAGCTGTTAGCATAGGATGAGCCTAATCTCTGGTGTTGCTGTTTTCTTTGCTTTTCTAGTCTTTATGGCTCTGCATCATATAAATTGATTTCAGTATGAATTTCCTATTTCTTCTATGACAACACAACTTTTACAGGCCAAGTACTTGCTGAAATGATTCCACCCCCACCTGCCTCAATGACACCATTCTGTACTGGACACCAGGCTTTTGCATTTCTGGACACGTTTCAAGCAAGGTGGTTTGAGTTGGCTTTAAACTATTCCCTTAAAAAAACAATGTGAATAAGCAGGAAATTAAATTGGCCAGTCCAGTTTAACTGCCTGGTTACCTGAACCACACAAAACAAACAGTTTCAAGACTACAGCTGTAACATACCTAATCTTATCAGGATTTCTGTGAAAGCACCCTTTAAGTCAGTACCCTTTTAGGTCAAATAAAGGGCACCTTACATACACACATATAGAGGGGCTTTCATTCAGAAACTCTCCCTAGAGTAGAGAGGCAGGGATGGAGGGCCCTGAGCTGCCTTTGAACAGTAGCAGTAGATGCAGTAGGCAGGTCTGTGTTCCATCATTTAATAAACTCCAAGGAAGGAGGCACTCAAAGCAGACAGCAGCCAATCCATGTCTACCATCTTTATGAGGCCATTCCTCTTGCTGCTTTTGTGTCTAATGTTGGCACAGACCCTTCAATAAAAGGGAAAGATAAGACAGGTAACCAGACTCACTGATTAGCAGGAGATCAGATGCTGTTCAGTACAGGCACAATACACTAACTGTTGTTGCTGTCAGACTTCATCACCCACTCTGCTACCTGCCACAAGAAGTGGCTCTCATTTGCTCTGCTTCTTTCAGGGTGTAAGCCCACACTGAACTTAACTAAAACCAATACACTTCCCTCTCCTCCTTTCCTTCCCTCAGCTTAGCTGGCTCTAAGTGCTCAGACTTGAAATGATCTTTTTGCCACATTTTCAGGAGAGAAAGGACACAGCAGAAACACAGCATCCCTGTCATTAGCTTCTCTGGCAAGACAGCTGAGCCCCTTAGTCACCCTCAGTATTAGCCACTCCCAGAATTTCTCAGCACTGGGAGCAATTCTCCATACCCAGAGTGTTAGGATACATCCTAATCCTCTGACACAAAAAGATAAGAGGCAGCACCACTACCTGGGCCTGCAGTTAAAGAAGGAATGGGGCTTACAAGACTGCTGAGACAGCCCAGGAAGGGCCAAAGCCATAGCCCAGCAGCTGGTAGCACTAGAACCACGTCACTATCTACAGTGCTAATCATCACATACCTGAGAAATCAAACAGGAACCTGGGTTTCCACTTCTCCAACAAGAGGATGCCAAGAAGGGACATGCTGAGGAGAAAGAGGGGTCTCAGGGAAGTGGAGGAAAACAACCTAGAAATGAAACAGAAATTGTTAGACAGGCAAAAGGCAGCAAATTACTGCTCTTGGTGAGCAAATAGATACAGCTCAAAGCAGAAATGCCCAACTGCTATGGACCACTGTAGCAAGCACTGTACTCTGCAGACACCCACCCACACCACAGCACATTCCCAAATGGTGCCTTTGCCCACCACCAGACAGCTGACTCCCTGCCATCGTCCAGCGCTCTCCTTCCCGTCTTCTGAGCTCCTCCCTAGGTTGCAAAACAAAGCTAATGCTCACTTGTACAAGTCCCTCCAAAGCCTCAAGGTGGAGGCTCTAGATAACATACAGACAAACTGTTGTAGCAGAAAACTGTTTGCCACTTTGCCACTCACTGTTTGCTGAAAACCTGCATCCCATTTGTCATGGCAAGGTCCAGCATTACATGCAGGTAATGCATCTTGCCATTCTAGATGCCCGTTCTCTTATCACAAACCTCTCCCTGTTTGACCAGAGCCTAGCTAGCACTTAAATGGTTTAGCTGCTCACTTGACTTTATCATAAAACTTTTCATGTCCCACATCCACACACTGGCTCAAGCCACTTGCCAGCTCTACCCACACACAGCTGTGCAGTGCCACTCAAAGAGTTCATCTGTCCACTCCACAGAGATTTGACAACAAAGGTGCCAGGGTGCCACCTGTGCCAGCAGTGGCTCTCTGCAGTCATCCTTTTCTCTAGTTCAGAGGAGCTCTTTTAAGTCACTCCAGAAAAAAAAAAACCAAAAAAACAAAAAACAGGGAAATGCATTCACCTTCACCTCTTTAATGAATATTCCTTTCCAGAAAGGAGAAGCAGTTTTGCTTTTTTTACCCTGCTCCTCTTCAGTGTGTGTTTGCCAGTAACTAATGACAAATACACTGAACAATGACTGTAGTGAGGGAGAATCTCACAGTGCAGAGCAGGGAGGGGTTCCCACCAAGTCACAGGTGAAGAACTGGAAGTGAAATGTGCCTCACTGGGAATGCACAGAACAAAAGCTGCACTTTCCATGGGCTTACAAGACCTTTAATGACCTAAACAATGACATTTGTACTCCTCCTCATTGAACAGCAATTCTGTAGCTTAACACATCATCTCTGGAAGAATTTCCTATTCCATCTTATTTATGTATCACCGTTAAAAGATGCTGGCAGAATCCTCCGTGAGACCCTAAATCATTTTTCCTCCTCTATTTCAATCTCTCTCTGCTGTCCCATATTTTGGGCACTCTTTGTTCTTCTCTACCTTTTCACACAGTCTCTGGGCTGTCATTGTCTACCACCCCTGTCATCTCCCCTGTCACCTGCACCTCTGCCCCTCCTTCTCACTTCATAGCTCTGCTCTGGCACTTTTCAGCTCGTGGAGTAGTCCAAGAGTTTACGTGTGGCTACCACGCACACTTCTGATAATCGTACGGATGAGGGAACAGAACATAACCTGCCTCACCAGAGAGACTTCAAAGGCTGTTTCGTCACTTGTTTTTCCCTCCTCTAACTCCAGAATCTGCCCCTTCCTATTTCATCTGCAACCAATATTTAACTCTATCCCTGGCCACTTCTGACCTTTTCTGCTGGGAAGGCCACTGGCTGAGAGCATTTTCCTCAGTAAAACTGACTCACTGTTTATACAAACAAACAGGATGTTTTTCATTCCCATCCACAGCTGGGCTCTGCCACTCACACTCCCATCTCCTCAGGCTGCTGCCCTGCCGAAGAGGCAGAGAAGGGAAAACAGGAAAGAGGGAAAGCTCTCACGCCAAAGCCGAGTGAAAAATCAGCACCTCCCGGGAAAGATTACCGAGCAGAAGGGTTTAAATAAAACGCCCCAGGGCAGCTGCCGATGGGGGAGGCCGCGGAGCTCCCTGACCGCAGTTACCGAGTGAAACGAACTGATAAAAACACGGATGCAAGAATTAAGCAGAAGCGTGCCTGGGCGACGCTCCAGTTGGGCCCATCTGCATTTTATTATCGCGGGACAAGGCAAATCCTCCTGGCACTTTCTCCCTTCGGGGAGGGGCCTGTTTATGCCTGTCAGAGGAAAACAGCGCGGCTACTCCCGGCTGTGCATATCCCACGGCGGTGCGGGCTGCGGGAGCGCACACCGCCGGAACCCGGGGACATCGCCGCGGGCCCCAAAGCCGTCGCACGCTGCGGGCACGGGCACGAACCGGACGGGCGGCACCGACGGCTCCCGGTCCCCCTTCCCGCCCCAGCTCACCAGAGGGCCCCGCCGAGCGCGGCCGCGGTGACCAGGCTGTGCAGCGGCCTCTCCCACACCAGCAGCCGCTGCGCCGTCGCCAGCGCCGCCTCCCAGCCCCGCAGCCGCTGCCGCAGCGCCGCCGCCAGACGCGCCGCTGCTGCCGCCGCCGCCTCCTCCTCCTCCTCCTCGGCCGCCGCNGGGGGGCCGGGTGACACCGGCCGCGCGTGCGCCCGGCGGCGGGAGGGGCGGGGACCGGCCGCGCCCCCGCGCCGGAACAGGAAGGGCGGAAGGGCGGGCGGTGGCGCTCAGGCTGGGAGCGGCTTTGAGGGCTCCGCTCCCGACACTGCGCCGGGCCTCGGCCTCGGAGCGGACCGGCACCGCGCCCTCAGAGCCGGCCCCGTATCGCCGGAGGGGATCTGTCAGCCCCCGCCCTGCGAGCGGGCAAGATGGAGCTGGACGAGCTGCTGCTGGACGAGGAGGGCGCCTTCTCCCTCAGTGGGTTCCAGGAGTTCACGGTGAGTGTCCGCGGCCCAGCCTGCTCTTAGTGGGCCCTCGGGGTGATCCCCCATCCCCGCTCCCGCGGAGCCCCGTGTGGGCGCTCGGCCCGGCCCGGTGTAGCCCTGAGCTGGGCTGCGGTGCGAGGCGCGGTACGAGGAGCGCTCTGGCCTTCCTCACGCTCCTCTGTCTGCCTTCAGTTCCTGCCCAGGCACCAGCAGCTGAGCGAGAGAGTGCGGAAGCGGCTCTATTATGGCTGGGACAAGGACTGCAGCCTGGATAATCTCTCCAGCCCTGTGGCAGGTGGGTTGCTGATTGTCCCCAGATGGTAATGCTGAGTCAAAGGGGTTGGAAGTGGCCCAAGGGGCCGAGACCAATAGGTCACCTGCTTCCTCCCCAGCGCCAAATCCCACCCCTGCCCAGCCTTTCCCACTCGGTACAACACAGCAGGGCAGGATGCCAGAGCCTCATGGTTTCTGTTCTCTGTTTTGTTGCCCCGTCTGGCTGTTGCTGCATTTTTGACATTGTTATACTGGTGTGTAAAGTCCTTTACATTGCTTGTGAATTCCTTGGCAAAGCAGATTGTGAGCTTGTTCCTGCTGAGAGCTGTCTTAGGTTAGTGTGCTCTGCAAGACACTCAGGGTTTTGTTCAACTTCTAGTTGTGAGCACCAAGGTGACAAGTTCTTGCTGTGTTTGTCTGAATCACTTCCTTTTTTTTTCTTTTTTTTTTTTTTTTTTTTTTTTTTTTTTTGCCTGTCAATTGAGCAGTGTTTTGGGGAGCAGAAGAACAGGGCTGGGTTAAGGCTGAGGAGCTCGTGCAGGTGATGGTGGAGAGGAATGGAAAACGGCATGCAGTGGTTTGGTAGAGGGCCTTCACTGTGTGGAGTTTTCAGCATTTCCATGAGCTGCTTGCTAGGGAAGCAGTCTGAAGTTGCCAGGAGGCTGTGTGTGATGTGCCTTGGTGAGGAGGAGGATGCTGAGCCTGTGGTGCCAGGGCAGAACCAGGCTGAGCAGCCAGCTGCCTGGGCACTGCTGGGAGTCACGAGTTCCAACACGAGCAGTGTGAGGGAGGCTCAAGGCTGACATTACACTGGGGTGGGACTGTTCTATGGATGAAAGTTCAAAGGGTACAGTCAAGCAGGAAAACTGTTGGGGGCTATTAACTCTAAGGCTTGCCTTGCACTCAGGAAATGCTGTGGTTCCAGCAGCTGGGGGTAAAAGTGGCACGTGGAGAATGTGTCCGTGGGCTGATCTGCTTTTACAGCCTTCCTTCACCAGCTGCTTTCAAAAAATGGGACCCAGGACTATGATATCTGTCTTGGTACATCTGTCATTGCTACATGGCAAGTTTATGGCACTGTTCTCAGACAAGATAGAGGCTTGTTGGGAGAGTGGAATAAGAGGAAAAGGTCTTTGATATTGGAGGCTGGTTGCAGAATGCAGCATGGCCCTGTCTGAGGAGAGAAGTTGAAACGTGAATTTGTTCCTTTGGAGACAGAAGAACAGTAACCACACTCAGTGTGCTGTGCTGTGAGATGGGAAACTGATCAGCTGCTGTCTGTTCCTTCTAGGACAGGCCACTGCTGTGAGTTGGATTTGTGGGCTGAAGAATTTGATTTCCTATCAGGACGAGCTTGTAGGGATCACTTGGGATGTTGGTGCTGCCTCTGCGGTGGCACGGTGGTGGCCTGGAAGGGCAGAGAGAGCAGCAGCAGTGGGAGAGGCTGGGCACACCCACTGGGTGGCTGGAGCTGTGTCTGCCTGGCTGCACAGTAGTGGTGTGGCCTGAATGGTGTAGGGAAGTTCCTCAGAGCAGTGGTTTCTGAGCTTGGTGGCTGCTCTTTGGGCACATCACTCATGTTAGTACAGGCATTCTCTTAGTTGCTGGAGAGATGTAGAAAGGAGGGGTGCAGTGATGCTTCCCCTGGTAGCTGGAAATGCAAGGCTGCTGGGACGAACTCTCCTCTCAGTTCTGTCAGACAAGGGCTCAGAAACAAAATGGAGTTGAAGTTTCCTGTCTAAAGCACTTCTTGCCTAGCATCACACTGTAGTGCTGCTTGGGATGCTCCACCTGGTCCTATTGTGTAAAGTGAGATGGGAGCTGCTGGAGCCATCTACCAGTGTATGTCAGTGTCTGTGCTTGATTGCTGAGGCATGTCCCTGAGTGCAGGGAAAGCAGGCTGGGCTGCAGTTACACTGTATCAGTGCTTTGATACCTGCTGGTGCCTTCAGGCCCCTGGTTACATGGATACCTCAAACTCAGTCTCAGGGTGGTGTGCTGATGAGATGTGGAGGGGGAAGATGCTGGTGGTTGGAGGGGAGCAAAGGACCATCAAGATGTGGTGGGACATCAGCAAGAAGGCCTCCAGAAGGGCTGTCTGAGGTCCTGCAGGGTGAGGGCAGGATGTTCCTCTGCAGCTGACTGCTGGGGGTTCCCTGACACAGACCTGCTGATCTGGCACTGCTGCAGGGCCTTGGTCACTCACATCCTCTTCCTGCTGTGACTTGCCTGCCCTGCATGTTTGTTTGTTCCTCACTTGTCCCTGACCCATAAAGCCTCACAGTTTAACTTAAACTTGAAGGGCTGCGCAAACACCAAGACCTGATGGGCTTGTAGGGAGAAGGAGAGAGGTGGGCATGGGCTGGACCACACTGGACTAACCCTTTTGGTGCTTTTCTGTCCTAGACATTGCTGTGGAGTTGCTGCAGAAAGTGGCTCCCAGTCCTATCCGCAGACTCCAGAAGAAATATGTGTCTCACGTATCTCGGTAAGAAGCAAAACCTGTCCCTTCATGTCCTGTGTCAGAACTTGGAGCTCTGGTCTTACCTGTGACTCAGTTTGTCTCCTGGGCCAGCCACTGGCTTTGTGCCTAGGCCTGATTAGTGTCAAAGAGAAGCTGGAGGCACGGACAGCAGGCACAGTGACTTCTTGACACAGCCAGCTTTGAGTTTATCCTGCTCTCGGGTGCATATGTGCTCTTGTTACTGGAAGTTTGTACTGGCTGGATCTGCAGCTCCCAGGGTAACCAGATTTGAACCTGGAGTCTCCTCATGGCAGCTGAGCTCTCGCAGCATGCCTTGCTGCTGGCAGGGCTGCTCAGTTTGGAGCTGACTGTGCCTGGGAACAGAAACCAGGGCTTTCTGCTCTCCACCCTGCATCCCTGACACTTTCTGTTGCTGCAGCTCAGGACAACTGGCACAGAGCTGGCAAGGCTGTGATCTGTCTAGCAATTTGCTAAACCTCCTACTGTCTGCATGGGGAGGGAGCAGCCAAGTTGTGTCCTGGTGCTTGGGACGTTTGTAGCATTGGTTCTTGTCCTGTCCTACAGGGAAGCTTGCATTTCGCCCTGCTCCATGATGTTGGCACTGGTTTACATTGAGAGACTCCGGCACCGGAACCCTGAATACCTCCAGCAGATCTCATCTTCAGACCTCTTCCTGATCTCCATGGTGAGCAGTGGGCAGGGGAAACTGGGCTGGTGGGATGTGAGTACAGGGGAGGCTGAGATCCTGTCCTTTGTGCTACTTTTAGATGGTTGCAAGTAAGTATCTGTATGATGAGGGTGAGGAAGAGGAGGTGTTCAACGACGAGTGGGGAGCAGCAGGGAAGGTGGATGTCCAGACCATGAACACACTGGAGATGAACTTCCTGAGCGCCATTGTAAGTGAAACTGTAACTGCTGCCGACTGTTTCACAGAGCAGGGGAAAAGAGACGTGGAGGGGAGTCTGGATTTCTGTTTTTCTCCCACATGCTCCCATGAAGGGATAGAGAAAGATGTGTCTGGGTGCTGGGTGACCTGCCCTGACTGCACTGACCTTTAACTGCTGTCCCGGCAGGACTGGAGTCTCTACACAGATCCTCGGGAGCTGTTTGAAGTGCTGAGCTGGCTGGAAGGACGGTAGGTGTCTAGGGTGGGGGTGATCCCTTTATCTGTGTTGCAGCCTGGCTCTGCCCCTGCTTGGAGGTAGCCCTGCTCTCCTTGTACAGAGCTTAAGCAGGGTCTTCCCCAAGCCTGCCTGGACTGAAGCTGCTTTTATGGGGAAGGTCTATATCATGTCCACCATTCCCTTTTTTTTTTTTTTTTTTTTTTCTTCTTGCAGTGTGGCTGAAAAACAGGGCATGTGGCGTGGCTGGTTCACCTACACAGATCTGTGTGTCCTCATGGAGCAGTCCATGTGGCAGCATGTGCTGGGCCAGTTCTACCAGCAAGTGGTGAAGGTAAGGGCATAGGAGAGCAGCTAATTGCAAGAACGTGGGACCCAGCAGGCTGTGGATTTGGAGCAGGATGCTCTTTTCCACTGATAGCAGCACCTTGGTTTATTCTGTGTTGAAAGGGGAAGCTGTCAGAAGATGCTGATTTGCAGCCTGGTGCTGGGTAGTGTGCCCTGTGCTAGACCACAGCCCCATCAGTCATGGTGCAAGGACATGGTGGTAGCATGGAGGCAACTGGGTACCAGCTAGGGTTTTGAACAGGAACTGTTGGCTTTTAGCTGGGGCTTATGTGATATTTAGGCCCAGCTTTGGGCAGGCTATGTGCTGCCCTCTGTTAGCAGTGTGGCTGCCTGCTCTTGGCATCCAGCCTTGGACCTGGTGATGCTTTTTCCTATCACGGCTGCTGGGTTGATCGTGGCCGTGCTGCATCCTGGCTGGCGGGGGGTGCTGCTGCTGGGGGTGTCCGGGCTAACATTTGTCTTCTCCCCAGCTGGCCTGCCTCCTGGGTGTGGTGTACCTGACGGGCTTCGCAGCCATCTTCGCCTCCATCACGGTGGTGCACCGGTCTGCGTGCGTGAGGAGTGTCAGCACTGCAGCCCCCCGGCCTGTGCTGTTCCCCGAGAAGGGGAGCTGCCAGCTGGATGCCCAGCCTGCCCCAGCCCCTGGCCAACCCCAGCCCGAGCTGCCCAATGTCTCCTCAGCCAGCTGCACCCGTTGCCTGGGGGAGAATGAGACGGCCAAGGAGCCACATCGTGGAGGTGTCACGGCGACTGCACTCTACCTGTGGAGCAGCGTGATGACGGCCCTGTCCTACCCAAAGGCGCCTGATCTAGCCCAACACAGGCGCCTCCCACAAGGTCCTTTCCGGAAAGTGCCCACTGCCTGTGAGAGATCCAACCGTACCACTCCTGCTGCAGCCCCCAGGCAGCCTGGCCCTTTTGGACTCGCCGTGCTCCCGGCTCCTCCGGTGCTCCACTGCCATGCTTGCTCAGCCACTGCAGGCCCCACGTGGGATGCAGCCCCCAACCGTGAGGACTGGCTGGACCCCCTGGGGCTGAAGCAGTGCTTCTTGCATACTGCAATGGATCTCAGTAGAATCAAGAGCTTCATTTTTCCCAGCTAGGAGTATAGGACAGCAGCCCCGTTCCCCTTCCCTTCTAGTGTGGCACAACTCACTTCCTTACACTTCTGGGACCCCTGATCCCTGGAACTGCAGGGGGCTGAAGGCTCCTGCATTACTTTCAAACCAGCACTTGTGTCCCCCCACTTAGGGCAGGGATGTTCTTCACTTGGGGCTGCTGGGACAGATTGGCATAGAGCTGGCTTGCTGGGGTGGGAACTTAATAGGAGTTAAGTTCTGGAGGGTAAATATGGGTCGCCTTTGGGCTGGGGTGCTTGTGCAAAGCGGGTATTGGACCTCTTCCTGTAGTGAGTGGTGTTGGACAGAGGTGGCATATGGGATGTTGGAGGCTGGGACTGTGTGTGCAGGGTGGAGAGGCTAAGGCAGTGACCCCAGTGAGGTGGTGAGGTGCCTGGGGTAGTGTCGAAGAAG
>NW_024499239.1:28714774-28734157 GCF_017590055.1 Onychostruthus taczanowskii | reverse complement strand
TTTGGGGTTTCAGGGATCTGGGGTTTCCTGGATTTGGGGTTTCCAAGGGATTAGGGGTTTCAGGGATCTGAGGTATCTGGGATTTGGGGTTTCTGGGGTTTAGGGTTTCCAGGATTTGGGGTTTCCCCAGGGAGTTGGGGTTTCAGGGATCTGGGGTTTCAGGGATTTGGGGTTTCAGGGATCTGGGGTAACCAGGATTTGGGGTTTCCCCAGGGATTTGGGGTTTCAGGGATTTGGGGTTTCCCAGGGATCTGGCGTTTCAGGGTTTTGAGCTTTCAGGGATCTGGGGTATCCAGGATTTGGGGTTTCTGGGGTTTGGGGTATCCAGGATTTGGGGTTTCAGGGATTTGGGGTTTCCGGGATTTGGGGTATCTGGGATTTGGGGTTTCCCAGGAATTTGGGGTTTCCCCAGGGATTTGGGGTTTCAGGGATTTGGGGTTTCCCAGGGATCTGGCGTTTCAGGGTTTTGAGCTTTCAGGGATCTGGGGTATCCAGGATTTGGGGTATCTGGGATTTGGGGTATCCAGGATTTGGGGTTTCCAGGATTTGGGGTATCCAGGATTTGGGGTTTCAGGGATTTGTAGGATCCAGGATTTGGGGTTTCTGGGGTTTGAGGTGTCCAGGATTTGGGGTATCCAGGATTTGGGATTTCAGGGATTTGGGGTATCCAGGATTTGGGGTTTCCGGGATTGGGGTCAGCCCCAGGACTCACCCAGATCATGGATTTGATGATCCTCCTGGTGGCCACCGTGTACTCCTCGATCAGCTCCGCCAGGTAGTAGAGCCCGGCCGCTGCGGGGACAGCGCGGGGACACCGATGGCACCGCGGGGGGGCACCGGCCCACGGCGGGTTTGGGGACACCCAGGGACCCCAAATCTCAGGGACCTTCTGAGGGCTTGGGGACACCGAGAGACTCCCAGGCTTGGGGACACTCTGAGGGTTTGGGGACACCCAGGGACCCCAAATCTCAGGGCCCTTCTGAGGGCTTGGGGACACCGAGAGACTCCCAGGCTTGGGGACACTCTGAGGGTTTGGGGACACCCAGGGACCCCAAATCTCAGGGCCCTTCTGAGGGCTTGGGGACACCGAGAGACTCCCAGGCTTGGGGACACTCTGAGGGTTTGGGGACACCCAGGGACCCCAAATCTCAGGGCCCTTCTGAGGGCTTGGGGACACCGAGAGACTCCCAGGCTTGGGGACACTCTGAGGGTTTGGGGACACCCAGGGACCCCAAATCTCAGGGCCCTTCTGAGGGCTTGGGGACACCGAGAGACTCCCAGGCTTGGGGACACTCTGAGGGTTTGGGGACACCCAGGGACCCCAAATCTCAGGGCCCTTCTGAGGGCTTGGGGACACCGAGAGACTCCCAGGCTTGGGGACACTCTGAGGGTTTGGGGACACCCAGGGACCCCAAATCTTGGGGACACTCTGAGGCCTTGGGGACACCCAGGGATCCCAAATCTTGGGGACACTCTGACGGTTTGGGGACATCCAGGGACCCCAAATCTCAGGGACACTTTGAGGGCTTGAGACCCCCAATGTTGGGGACACCCTGAGGGTTTGGGGACACCAAGAGGCTCCCAGGCTTGGGGACACTCTGAGGGCTTGGGGACACCCAGGGACCTCGAGTCCCTGTGATGATTTAAGGGACACCCAGGGACCCCCAATGTTGGGGACACTCTGAGGGTTTGGGGACACCCAGGGACCCCAAATTTCAGGGACTTTCTGAGAGCTTGGGGACACCCGGGGAACACAAATCTTGGGGACACTCTGAGGGCTCACAGACCACAAAACTTGGGGACACTCAGAGCCCTCAGGGGCACCCAGAGACCCCAAATCCCTGGGACAATTTAAGGGCTTGGGGACACCCAGGGATCCCAAATCTTGGGGACACTCTGAGGGTTTGGGGACACCCAGGGACCCCAAATCTTGGGGACATTCTGAGGACTTGGGGACACCCAGGGATCCCAAATCTTGGGGACACTCTGAGGGTTTGGGGACACTCACGGACCCCAAGTCTTGGGGACACTCTGAGCGTTTGGGGACACCGAGAGACTCCCAGGCTTGGGGACACTCTGAGGGCTTGGGGACACCCAGGGATCCCAAATCTTGGGGACACTCTGAGGCCTTGGGGACACACAGGGATCCCAAATCTTGGGGACACTCTGACGGTTTGGGGACATCCAGGGACCCCAAATCTCAGGGACACTTTGAGGGCTTGAGACCCCCAATGTTGGGGACACCCTGAGGGTTTGGGGACACCAAGAGGCTCCCAGGCTTGGGGACACTCTGAGGGCTTGGGGACACCCAGGGACCTCGAGTCCCTGTGATGATTTAAGGGACACCCAGGGACCCCCAATGTTGGGGACACTCTGAGGGTTTGGGGACACCCAGGGACCCCAAATTTCAGGGACTTTCTGAGAGCTTGGGGACACCCGGGGAACACAAATCTTGGGGACACTCTGAGGGCTCACAGACCACAAAACTTGGGGACACTCAGAGCCCTCAGGGGCACCCAGAGACCCCAAATCCCTGGGACAATTTAAGGGCTTGGGGACACCCAGGGATCCCAAATCTTGGGGACACTCTGAGGGTTTGGGGACACCCAGGGACCCCAAATCTTGGGGACATTCTGAGGACTTGGGGACACCCAGGGATCCCAAATCTTGGGGACGCTCTGAGGGTTTGGGGACACTCACGGACCCCAAGTCTTGGGGACACTCTGAGCGTTTGGGGACACTCAGAGACCCCAAATCCTTGGGACACTCTGAGGGCTTGGGGACACCCAGGGATCCCAAATCCTGGGGACACCCCGAGCCCTCGGTGCCCCCGGGCCACCCCGTTTGTCCCCGCTCCCCTCAGCCCTTCCCGCCCCCGCCCCCGCCATATCGCGACAGGGCCTCAGCGGGCCCAAGCCCTTCCCGCAGCCCCCGGGGCGCTCTCACCGATGGCCAAGGTGACAAAGGCCACCTGCACGAGCAGGGACAGCCAGCTGAGCACGTACATGAACCACATGGCGGGGCCGGGCCGCGCCGGGGCCGCTCCCGGTGCCGCTCCCGGGGCCGCTCCCGCTCGGCGCCCGCCACCGGAACCAGCGACACGCGGCACCGGAACCAACGAGACGTGGGGGGAGCCGGACACAGCGTCACCTGCAGGCGGGGAGGACTCGCGTTTCCGAATGGGAGGGGGGACCCCAAAATGGGGCGGGGGGACCCCAAAAGGGTGTGGGGAGATCAGAAGTGGCAGAGGAGACTCTCCGAAGTCTGCAGGAGTCGGGAAAATGGATGGGACCACACAAATTGTAAGGGAAACCCCAAAATGTGCGGGGACCCCAAAAATGTGCGGGGACCCCAAAATACGGGGAGGGACCCCAAAACACGGCAGGGGTTCCTGATCTGTGGGGGATCCCCCAAAATGCGCAGGGACCCCCAAAGTGTGAAGGAAACGGTGAAAAAGGGACCCCCAAAATGTGCAGGGACCCCCAAAACGTACCGGGACCCCAAAATATGGGAGGGACCCCAAAAGTGTGCGGGGGGACCCCAAAAGGATGTGGGGAGATGAGAAGTGGGAGAGGAGGCTCCCCAAAATCTGCGGGAGGCCGGGAATGGATGGGACCCCACAAATTGAAAAGGAAACCCCAAAAAATTCTAAAAGGACCCCAAAACGTGCAGGGACCCCAAAACACGGGGGAGACCCCAAAACGCGGCAGGGAGCCCCGATCTGTAGGGGACCCCAAAAGGACAGGGACTCCAAGGGGTGCAAGGACCCCCAAACCCCACAGAGACCCCAAGGCGCAGAGGGACCCCCCAAAACTGCGTAGGGACCCCAAAAACCATTTAAGGACCCCCAAAACCATTCAGGGACCCCCAAAACCCCACTGGGCGGGACTGGGAGGGGTTTGGGGTGCGGGTTTTGGGGTGCGGGGGGTTCTTTTTGGGGTGTTGGGGCGCTCGTTTTGGGGGGCTCTGGGGTTCTTTTTGGGGTCTCGTTTTTGGGTTCGCGGGGCTCATTTTGGGGTGCGGGGTGGTTTCATTTTGGGGTCTCGTTTTGGGGTTCTGGAGGGGTCATTTTGGGGTGCGGGGTTTCGTTTTTGGGGTGTTGGGGCTCTCATCTTAGGGTCTCGTTTCGGGGTCCTGGGGGGCTCATTTTGGGGTCTCATTTTGGGGTGCTGTGGGGGGCTCATTTTGGGGTCTGGAGGGTTCGTTTTGGGGTCCTGGAGGGCTCTTTTTGGGGCGCTGGGGGTTCATTTTAGGGGTCCGGGGTTATTTCATTTTGGGGTGTTCGTTTTGGGGTGCTGGATGTTTTATTTTGGGGTCCCGGGCTCATTTTAGGGCCTCTGTGGGGTTTGTTTTGGGGTCGCGTTTTAGGGGAGCTGGAGGTTCATTTTGGGGTCCGGGGGGCCATTTTGGGGTCCTGTGGGTTCATTTTGGGGTTCAGGGATTCATTTTGGGGTTCAGGGTGTTCATTTTGGGGTCCTGGGTTCATTTTGGGGTTCAGGGTGTTCATTTTGGGGTCCCGGGTTCATTTTGGGGTCCGGGGATTCATTTTGGGGTCCGGGGGTTCATTTTGGGGTCGTGTTCATTTTGGGGTTCAGGGTGTTCATTTTGGGGTCCTGTGTGTTCATTTTGGGGTCCTGTGTGTTCATTTTGGGGTTCCGGGTGTTCATTTTGGGGTCCTGTGTGTTCATTTTGGGGTTCCGGGTGTTCATTTTGGGGTCCTGTGGGTTCATTTTGGGTCCGGGGGGTTCATTTTGGTGTCCGGGGTTCATGGGAGCCACCGAGACCCTCCCGGTCCCCCCCCCTCCCTCCCGGTCCCTCCCGGTCCCTCCCGGTCCCGCTCCCAGCCCCGCACCGAGCCCGGCAATCCCGGGATAAACCCCCGGAATCCTTTGGGATGAGCGCCCCCCGCCTTTTGGGGCTCCCCCCGTGTCCCCCCTGCCCGAATTTTCCCGTTTTCCCCACAAATCCCCTTTTTCTGCCCCTTTGGAAGGCTCCAGGCACCCCAAAACTCCAGGTACAGCGCGACCCCAAAACCCTGTGAACCCCAAACACCCCAAAAACCCCAAAACCGCCAGCACCCTGAGCACCCCAAAACCTCTGAGAACACCACGCGCCCCGGGCACCCCAAACACCCCAAAACTCCGGGTACCCCGAGCACCCCAGGTACCCCAAAACCCCTGCGAATCCCACGTGCTCTGGGCACCCCAAATACCCCAAAACCCCGAGAACCCCCAAATACCCCAAAACCGCCAGCACCCTGAGCACCCCAAAATCTCTGAGAACACCACGCGCCCCGGGCACCCCAAACACCCCAAAACTCCGGGTACCCCGAGCACCCCAGGTACCCCAAAACCCCTGCGAATCCCACGTGCTCTGGGCACCCCAAATACCCCAAAACCCCGAGCACCCCAAACGCCCCAATAGGGCGCTCCCAAACCCCCAAATCCCCGTGTCCCCAAATCCCCGTGTCCCCAAATCTCCTGCTCCATCCCCCATTAGGATATTTAGGACCCTTGGAGCTGCGTGTGGGGTCATTTTTAGGGTCACTTTTAGGGTCATTTTTAGGGTCACTTTTAGGGTTATTCTTTTTAGGGTCATTTTTAGGGTTATTCTTTTTAGGGTTATTTTAGGGTTATTATTTTTAGGGCCATTTTTTGGGTTATTATTTTTAGGGCTATTTTTAGGGTTATTCTTTTTAGGGTCATTTTTAGGGTTATTATTTTTAGGGTCATTTTTAGGGTAATTCTTTTTAGGATCATTTTTAAGCTTATTCTTTTTAGGATCATTTTTAGGGTCATTTTTAGGGTTATTATTTTTAGGGTCATTTTTAGGGTAATTCTTTTTAGGGTCATTCTTGTTAGGGTTAGGGTTAGGGTTATTATTTTTAGGATCATTTTTTAGGGTTATTATTTTTAGGGTCATTTTTAGGGTTATTCTTTTTAGGGTCATTTTTAGGGTCATTTTTAGGGTTATTCTTTTTAGGGTCATTTTTAGGGTCATTTTTATGGTTATTCTTTTTAGGGTCTTTTTTAGGGTTATTATTTTTAGGATCACTTTTAGGGTTATTTTTTTAGGGTCATTTTTAGGGTTATTCTTTTTAGGGTCATTTTTAGGGTTATTATTTTTAGGTTCATTTTTTGGGTTATTATTTTTAGGGTCACTTTTAGGGTTATTCTTTTTAGGGTCATTTTCAGGGTTATTATTTTTAGGGCCATTTTTAGAGTCATTTTTAGGGTTATTCTTTTTAGGGTCATTTTTAGGGTCATTTTTATGGTTATTCTTTTTAGGGTCTTTTTTAGGGTTATTATTTTTAGGATCACTTTTAGGGTTATTTTTTTAGGGTCATTTTTAGGGTTATTCTTTTTAGGGTCATTTTTAGGGTTATTATTTTTAGGGTTATTATTTTTAGGGTCATTTTTAGGGTTATTTTCAGGGTTATTTTCAGGATTACTTTTCGGGCGATTTTCTGGGTTACTTTTAGAGCTATTTTTAGCGCTATTTTTAGCGCTATTTTTCCCTTTTTTTTTTTTTTTTTTTTTTTTTTTTTTCCTGGGGGGTTTTTTTTTTTTTTCCCTTTTCATCATTTTTAGGGTCATTTTTAGGGTTATTATTTTTAGGTTCATTTTTTGGGTTATTATTTTTAGGGTCATTTTTAGGGTTATTCTTTTTAGGATCACTTTTAGGGTTATTTTCAGGATTACTTTTCGGGCGATTTTCTGGGTTACTTTTAGGGCTATTTTTAGGGCTATTTTTCCCTTTTTTTTTTTTTTTTCCTGGTCGGATTTTCTCTCTTTTCCCATTTCCACTCCGCAGCCAAACCCCCGTGAAGTTCCGGGCGGGCCCCGCCGGGATCTGCCGGCCAATCCAGGCGTGAAAAACGAGCGAGAGGCGGCCCGGGAGCGCCTTTCCCTCCGCTCCCCCCTTCCCCTCACACCCCCGCCCCAAATCCGCCCCCAGGGATCCGGGATTGGAGCTTCCTGATGGTTTGTGGGGCACCCCACAAAATTTTGGGTGTTTGGCCGCCCCGCCCCCCCCCCAGAGCTCGGCTCATCCCCGTGGATGGGGTTTGGGCCCCCCAAATCCTTCAGGAGGGGGTTTGCCCCCAAATCCCATAAATCCTCATGGATGGGGTTTTGCTTCCCAGCCCCACAAGTCCCCCTGGATGGGATTTTGCCCCTTCCAAAATCCCGAGTCTCCCTCTGGAAGGTTGGTTGGTTTTTTTTCCCAAGCCCCCCCAAATCCCCATGGATGGGATTTTGTGCCCCAGTCCCCCCCACATCCCCCCGTCCAATTCCCATCCCTATCTCCATCTCCACTCCCTTCCCCCTCCTCATTCCCATCCCATTCCCATTCCTGTTCCATCCCCAGCCCCTTCCCACCCCCATTCCTGCTCCCATTCCCATTCCCTCATCCCAGTTCTCATTCCCATTCCCCCATTCCCATCCCCATTCCTACTCCCGTTCCCATTCCCATCCCCACTCCTGTTCCCATCCCCATTCCCATCCCCATTCCGCTTCCATTCCCATTTTCATCCCCATCCCCAATCCCTTTGCCATGCTAATCCCATCCCTATCCCCCTTCCCATTCCCCCATCCCCCTTCCCATTCCCAATCGGATTCCCATTTCCCCAGTCCTGTTCCCATTCCCATTCCCACATCCCAAATCCCATCCCCATCCCCGTTCCTATGCCCCCATCCCCATTCCCCCATTCCCATTCCCATTCCCGTTCTCATTGTCCCAATCTCATCTCTATACCCATTCCCCTATCCTCACCCCCATTCCCATCGCCATCCCCATTCCCTCATTCCCCCATTCCCATCCCTGTCCCCATTCCCATTCCCATTCCCCCAATCCCGCTTCCGCTCCTATTCCCATTCCCATTCCCCCATTCCCATCCCCATCTCCATTCCCCCCCCCGTTCCCATTCCCGTTCACGTTCCCATTCCCATCCCCGTCCCCATCCCCATTCCCCCATTCCCCCATTCCCCATTCCCACCCCATTCCCCGTTCCCGTTCCCGCACGCCCGGCCGCGCTGCCGCGGGCTGGCCGCGCCGCCCCCGCTCCCTCTCCCGCCCCTCCCGCGCCGCCGCCGCCGCTCATCGGCTCCGTGCAGCGCCGCGGGTCGCGCTCCGGTCAGCCCTGCCTGATCCGGGCCCCGCTCCCCCCGGAGCGCCGCTCCCGCCGGCTGCCGTCAGCTCCGCTCAGCCTCCCGCGCTCCCCGAACCGTGAATGCACCGCGGCCGGGGACCGGCCCCGCTCCCGCTGCTGCTCCCCGGCACCGGCGGTGCTGCTGCCCCGGCACCGGCCCCGCTCCCGCTGCTGCTGCTGCTCCCCGGAACCGGCTCCCCGGGACCAGCTCTGCCTCCCGGTACCGGCCCCGCTGCTCCCCGGGACCGGCTCTGCCTCCCGGCCCCGATGCTGCTGCTGCTGCTGCCCCGGGGACGGGCGGGGGAGCAATTGGGAAAATGGGAAGCGATCGGGAAAAGGGGAGCAATCAGAAAAAAAGGAAGCAGTCGGGAAAAGGGGGAGATCAATCGGGAAAAGGTGGGGGAGATCAGCCGGGAAAGATGGAGGGATCAGTCGGGAAAAGGGGGAGATCAATCGGGAAAAGGTGGGGGAGATCAACCGGGAATGATGGAGGGATCAGTCGGGAAAAGGGGGAGATCAATCGGGAAAAGGTGGGGGACATCAACCGGGAATGATGGAGGGATCAATCGGGAAAAGGTTGGGGGGGAACTCGGGAATGAGGAGGGATCAATCACGAGAAGGGGGGATCAATTAGGCAAAGAGGGATGATCAAGAAGGATGGGGAGGATCAGTCAGGAAGGATGGGGAAAGGTCTGGAAGGATGGGGGGAGCAGTCAGGAAAGGTAGGGGGATCACTCAGGAAAAGGGGGGGATCAATCAGGAAAAGGGGGGTGATCAGGAAAGGTGGGAAAATCAATCAGGAAAAGGTGGGGGAGCAATCGGGAAAAGGGGATCAGTCAAGAAGGGGGAGGATCAATCAGGAAAAGGGGAAAAATGTCAGGATGAGGGGATCGATCAGGAAGGATTGGGGATCGATCAGGAAGGATTGGGGGGCACCCGCTGCCCGCACCCCCGGAATGGGGGCGCGGCGTCCCCACGGACCCCAAACAGCAGGGGGGACACGGGGTGGCCGCACCTCCCTCCAGGAGGGGTTTGGGGGCACCCCTGGATCTGCCCCGGCCCCAGCACCCCCCAGGTGTCCCCAAAATGGTTTTGGGGTGACAAAGGGTGGCGTGAGCTGATCCCCGACGTGGGATGGTCCCCTGGATTTGGGGTCTGGGAAAAGGGGGCCGGGGTTACCCCTGGATTTGGGGTGCCCCCATCCCCTCCTCCCTGCTCCATCTCCTGCCCCTGTCCCCATCCCTTGTGGGGTGTCCAGGACACCCCGCTTGTCCTCAGGGGGGATTCAGGGGTCCCATTTCCCCCTGGGTGGGATTTGGAGATCCCATCTCCCCTCAGCCAGGATTTGGGGGTCCGGGGGGGGGATTCAGGGGTCCCATCTCCCTTCAGCCGAGATTTGGGGGTCCCATGTCCTCCCGACCACGATTTGGGGGTCGCATCTCCCCTTGTCACGGCTTCGGGGGTCCCGTGTCCCCTCAGCCGGGTTTGGGGGTCCTGTCTGCCCTCGGTGGCTCCTTCCCAGCTCCTGGGGAGCACTGGGAGGCTCCCGCTTCATCCCAGTCCATCCCAGTCCGTCCCAGTCCGTCCCAGTCCATCCCAGTCCATCCCAGTGCGGCCCCGCGCGCTGCTGGGAGCGCTGTGGGGACAGCCCCGCCTGTCCCCGCCACCAGCCCGGGTGACACCGAGGCAGCGCCACCAGCCCGGGTGTCACCGAGGCAGCGCCACCAGCCCGGGTGACACCGAGGCAGCGCCACCAGCCCGGGTGACACCGAGGCAGCGCCACCAGCCCGGGTGACACCGAGGCAGCGCCACCAGCCCGGGTGACGCCAGGGCGGTGCCACCAGCGCGTCCCCAAATCCCGGGAGCCGATTAACTCATTTTCAGCGCCGGCCCCGAAGTAGGTCAGGCGTGTGGCACCGCGGCCGCGCCACGGGTGACCCCAGGGGACAGCCCCGGCCGTGTCACCTCCCCTCCCCGCCCCGCAGTGCGGGGACGTGGCACGGGCGGGGCGGTGACATCGCCGCGTGTCCCCGCGCGCGCGCTCTGCAGGCGGATGGGGGAAACTGAGGCACGGGGAGGGTGGGGGAGGGGCGGAGCCGCTCCGGGGGGATTCCCCCGCTCCCCCCGCTCATTAATAATATCAATTAGCCACGGAGCGATCAGCTTTAAGGAGCGGCGCCCCCCGGCTCCTGCCCTTTGTCCCCACTGGTGCCCACGGTGCCCGCGGCCCCATCGCCCCCCAACCCCCGATCCCACGGGTGGTGATGGGCACCCCTTGGGGCTGTCCCTGCCCCTGTCCCTGTCCCTAATCCCATCCCCATCTCTGGACACGTCCATAGCCCCTTTCCCACCCCCATTTTCTGTTTTTATTCCTGTCCCTGTCCCTGACCCTGTCCCCATCCCTCTCCCCCGCCATCAATCTCCCTGTTCCCACCCTCATCCTTATCCCCGTTCCCATCCCCATCCTTGTCTTCATCCCGGTCCTCATCTCTGTCCCTGTCCCTGTTCCCATCCTTCTGTACCCATCCACATCCCCTGTCCCTGTCCCCGTTCCTTATCCCTATCCTCATCCCCTGTCCCCCTCCCTGTCCCTGTCCCATTCCCTGTCCCCGTTCCTTATCCCTATCCTCATCCCCTGTCCCCCTCCCTGTCCCTGTCCCCATTCCCTGTCCCCATCTCCCTGCATCCCCATCCCTGTCCACATCCCCATTCCCTGCCCCCGTTTCCTGTCCCCATTCCCATCCCCATCCCCATCTCCATTCCCTGTCCCCATCCCAATCCCCATCCCCATTCTCCATTCCCTGTCCCTGTCCCCATTCCCTGTCCCTGTCCCCATCTCCCCCCATCCCCATCCCCATTCCCTGTCCCCGTCCCCACTCCCTGTCCCCATCCCTGTCCAGCACAGGGGCAGTGTGGGTGGCCGGGCCGGGGGCTCCGTGGGTGGACACCGGTGACATTCCCGGACGGAAAGGTCACAGCCACATCCCGGAGCTCAGCCCCAGCCCCCAGAGCCGAGGCCGCTCCGTGCAGTACGTGACAGCTCCCGGGACGGGCCGAGCCACCCGTGTCCCCCGTGCCACCACCCCAACAGTGTCACCTCCCAGCCCCGTTCCTGACCCCCTCAGGAATTCACCTCCTCTGGAATTCTCCTCCTCTGGAATTCACCTCCTCTGGAATTCTCCTCCTGTCCCCTCCACGGTGTCCGGCTGGAAGGCGGCAGAGCCGGAGCACGAATGTCACCGACATTGTCCCTGCCCGGATCCCTGGGATGTGGAGTGGGATGGAGGGAGGGAGGGAGGGAGGGGTGGAGGGAGGGAGGGAGAGATGGAGAATGGGAAAAAGGAAGGATGGAAGGGAGGGATGGAGCCGTGGAGGGATGAAGGGACAAAGGGAGGGAGGAATGAAGGAGCAAATGCTGGGTTGGATGGATTCACACAAGCATAGGAGGACAGAAGGAAGGATGATGGAGGATGGATGGATGGATGGATGGATGGATGGATGGATGGATGATGGATGGATGATGGATGGATGGATGATGGATGGATGGATGGATGATGGATGGATGGATGATGGAGGATGGATGGATGGATGGATGGATGGATGGATGGATGGACAATCAGACAAATGGACAGACTCTGGGAATGGCACAGACAGCACCTATGGCAGAGCTGGGATCTCTGGGAACACAGCAGGATTCCAGAGCCACAAGAAGGCGACCAGACACAGGGAAGGACACATGGACAGGCCCCACTTCCCTGCGTCCCGGCTCTCCCAGTCGATCCCTTCTGACAGTACTGCTGGCATAGATGTCACCCCGTGTGGTGCCACAGCACGCTGGGCACGCCACGGCTCCAGCACCGCTGTGGCAGGATGGGGAGGGGGGTGGGATCATCCATATGGGATGGGGATGAGCACAGGTTAATCCATTTGGGATGGGGACAGGTGTGGGATCGTCCATTTGGGATGGGGATGAGCACAGGTTAATCCATTTGGGATGGGGATGGGTGTGGGATCATACATTTGGGATGGGGAGGAGTGTGGGATCATCCATATGGGATGGGGATGAGCACAGGTTAATCCATTTGGGATGGGGAGGGGTGTGGGATCATCCATATGGGATGGGGATGAGCACAGGTTAATCCATTTGGGATGGGGAGGGGTGTGGGATCATCCATATGGGATGGGGATGAGCACAGGTTAATCCATTTGGGATGGGGAGGGGTGTGGGATCATCCATATGGGATGGGGATGAGCACAGGTTAATCCATTTGGGATGGGGAGGGGTGTGGGATCATCCATATGGGATGGGGATGAGCACAGGTTAATCCATTTGGGATGGGGAGGGGTGTGGGATCATCCATATGGGATGGGGATGAGCACAGGTTAATCCATTTGGGATGGGGAGGGGTGTGGGATCATCCATATGGGATGGGGATGAGCACAGGTTAATCCATTTGGGATGGGGAGGGGTGTGGGATCATCCATATGGGATGGGGATGAGCACAGGTTAATCCATTTGGGATGGGGAGGGGTGTGGGATCATCCATATGGGATGGGGATGAGCACAGGTTAATCCATTTGGGATGGGGAGGGGTGTGGGATCATCCATATGGGATGGGGATGAGCACAGGTTAATCCATTTGGGATGGGGAGGGGTGTGGGATCATCCATATGGGATGGGGATGAGCACAGGTTAATCCATTTGGGATGGGGAGGGGTGTGGGATCATCCATATGGGATGGGGATGAGCACAGGTTAATCCATTTGGGATGGGGAGGGGTGTGGGATCATCCATATGGGATGGGGATGAGCACAGGTTAATCCATTTGGGATGGGGAGGGGTGTGGGATCATCCATATGGGATGGGGATGAGCACAGGTTAATCCATTTGGGATGGGGAGGGGTGTGGGATCATCCATATGGGATGGGGATGAGCACAGGTTAATCCATTTGGGATGGGGAGGGGTGTGGGATCATCCATATGGGATGGGGATGAGCACAGGTTAATCCATTTGGGATGGGGAGGGGTGTGGGATCATCCATATGGGATGGGGATGAGCACAGGTTAATCCATTTGGGATGGGGACGGGTGTAGGATCATCCATGCAGGATGAGGATGAGCACAGGTTAATCCATTTGGGATGGGGACAGGTGTAGGATCATCCATTTGGGATGGGGACGGGTGTGGGATCATCCATTTGGGAGGGGGATGAGCACAGATTCATCCATTTGGGATGGGGATGGGTGTAGGATCATCCATTTGGGATGGGGACGGGTGTGGGATCATCCATTTGGGATGGGGACGGGTGTAGGATCATCCATTTGGGATGGGGACGGGTGTAGGATCATCCATTTGGGATGGGGACGGGTGTGGGATCATCCACGCAGGATGAGGATGAGCACAGGTTCATCCATTTGGGATGGGATCACCTGCTGGGACGGGCACCCCAAATCCCATCCCAACGGCTGCCTGCCCGTGGAGCAGCCGCCCGCCCCATCCCACCGCCGCCCCATTCCCGTTTCTCCGCTCACCATCCTCTTCCTCCGGGCGGGATATCCCTGAGATGTCCCCGAGACGTCCCTGGGATGTCCCTGGTGCCGCTCCAACCCCGGCTCAGCAGCAGCGGGACGGATCCAGAGCCCGGAATTCAACCAGCGCTTCCCCCGGAGCCGAGCCCTTCCTGCCTGGGCCTTCTTCCCTCCTCTCCCAGCCGGATCCGGGATGCTCCGCGGATGGAGCGGGGCTGGGCTCGGGATAACGGCGGGGCTCAGCCCGGCTTTTTTGGGTCCCCTCGTGCCGATGTCCCCTCTCTGTCCCGCTGCTCTCCCTCCCCGCGTCCATCGGGAACCCACGGGAGCTGCGGGGATGGAGCCTCCCTGCAATTCCCGGGCTCTGCTGGGAGCGGGGTGTCCCTGGAGCGTTCCCGCCTCCCGCACCCCATTCCCGGGGTGGGATCCGCCGCCTGTTTGCCCCGAGCCCCCCAAACCTCCGCGCCTCCCGTCCCGCCGGTGCCACCCGTCGCACCCCAGGTGGGGGAAGCCACCGCCCCCAGGCTGGGGACACGCTCCGGGGACCGCGGGGACATTCCTGTCCTCGTCCCCGGGATGCGGTCGGGGCACTCCCGGCACGGCCCCGCCGTCCCCCTGGCACCGAGGGTGGCAGCGGGGACAGCGCTGTCCCCACCCCGCGAGCCTCGAGGGACTCACCGGCAGCTCCCGGCTCCGCTCCAACTTTGCCACAAGTTGAGACAAAGGCGGCGGGCGCCGTCCCCTGTCGCCTGTCCCCGCTGTCCCCAGACAGGCTGGTGCCACCAGGACTAATGAGGGCACGAGGGCGGTGGGCTCGGGGGCTGCACACGCACACTCCCCGCCTTAACCCTTCCCCTGCCGCCGCCTCCCCCGCCCTGGGGGGAGCCGGGCTCGCTCCTCCCGCGGGCCCCGGGACCCCCAGCCTGGAAAAGAGGGACAATCCCGAGGGTCTGCGTCCCCGGAGCGGGGCGGGGAGGTCACAGCCCCCAGAAGGAGGTGACACACGACAAGGAGCACCCCCAGCTCTGGGGGTCACCGCCACCCCCATGAAGGGGCTGGGGGGACACGACACGATCCCAGTCCCAGGATGGCTGTGTCGCCATCCCGGCTGTGTCGCCATCCCGGCTGTGTCCCCATCCCGGCTGTGTCCCCATCATGGCTGTGTCCCCATCCCGGCTGTGTCCCCATCATGGCTGTGTCCCCATCCCGGCTGTGTCCCCATCATGGCTGTGTCCCCATCCCGGCTGTGTCCCCATCATGGCTGTGTCCCCATCCCGGCTGTGTCCCCATCATGGCTGTGTCCCCATCCCGGAGGTGACACACGACAAGGAGCACCCCCAGCTCTGGGGGTCACCGCCACCCCCATGAAGGGGCTGGGGGGACACGGCACGATCCCAGTCCTAGGATGGCTGTGTCCCCATCCCGGCTGTGTCCCCATCATGGCTGTGTCCCCATCCCAGCTGTGTCCCCATCCCGGCTGTGTCCCCATCCCGGCTGTGTGCCAACTGCCCTGCGGTGTCCCTGTCCCCGCTGCCCCGCTGTGTCCCCATCCCGGCATCCCAGGACCACAGACCCCTGGCAATGGCAATGTGGCTGTGCCAGGTGTGGGATTTGGGATGGCCTGGCTGGTGCTGCAGGGTGGGAAGGGGTTCCTGACCATGCCGGGCCACCTGTCCCCTCCTCTGGTCTCGGCTGTTGTCCCCAGCTGGTTGCAGTTGTCCCTGATCCTGCTACTGCCTGTCCCGCATTGCCACCCTGCCTTCTGTTCAGGTGTGCCCAGACCTCCGTCTGTCCTTACTCGTTTTTCCTCCCTCCGTCTCTCCCCTCCCCTCTCCCTCCTGTCCCTCCCTCCCTGTCCCTGGGCGGGGACAGCTCTGGCTCGCGCGGCTGTCACCGCTGTCATCACTGCCACCTCTGTCACCGCTGTCACCTCTGCCATCACTGTCACCTCTGTCCCCCGCCGAGCCCGCGGGGCCTCAGCTGTGACCCCGCTGCCCCGGGGAGGGGGGACCGGCAGCGGCCGTGCAGGGACCCTCGAGGGAGGGGACAGAGGGGACACGGCCCACGGCTGCTGGCCCACGGACACGTCCCCAAGCCCTCCGTGGGGACAGAGGGGACAGGGGGACCCCCTGAGCTCGGGGGTATTCCGGGAAGGAGAGGCGGAGTGCGAGGGGGGCTCTGTCCCAGCAGGGAACGGGGGATTTGGGGGAATTTGTCACTTGTGGGTGCATGGGGTTGTGTCACGGGTGGGCACAGGGGATTTGGGGATTTGTCACGGGGGGGTACGGGGGATTTGGGGGATTTCTCACGGATGGGCACAGGGGATTTGGGGATTTGTCACGGGGGGGTACGGGGGATTTGGGGGATTTCTCACGGATGGGCACAGGGGATTTGGGGATTTGTCACGGGGGGGTACGGGGGATTTGGGGGATTTCTCACGGATGGGCACAGGGGATTTGGGGATTTGTCACGGGGGGGTACGGGGGATTTGGGGGATTTCTCACGGATGGGCACAGGGGATTTGGGGATTTGTCACGGGGGGGTACGGGGGATTTGGGGGATTTCTCACGGATGGGCACAGGGGATTTGGGGATTTGTCACGGGGGGGTACGGGGGATTTGGGGGATTTCTCACGGATGGGCACAGGGGATTTGGGGATTTGTCACGGGGGGGTACGGGGGATTTGGGGGATTTCTCACGGATGGGCACAGGGGATTTGGGGATTTGTCACGGGGGGGTACGGGGGATTTGGGGGATTTCTCACGGATGGGCACAGGGGATTTGGGGATTTGTCACGGGGGGGTACGGGGGATTTGGGGGATTTCTCACGGATGGGCACAGGGGATTTGGGGATTTGTCACGGGGGGGTACGGGGGATTTGGGGGATTTCTCACGGATGGGCACAGGGGATTTGGGGATTTGTCACGGGGGGGTACGGGGGATTTGGGGGATTTCTCACGGATGGGCACAGGGGATTTGGGGATTTGTCACGGGGGGGTACGGGGGATTTGGGGGATTTCTCACGGATGGGCACAGGGGATTTGGGGATTTGTCACGGGGGGGTACGGGGGATTTGGGGGATTTCTCACGGATGGGCACAGGGGATTTGGGGATTTGTCACGGGGGGGTACGGGGGATTTGGGGGATTTCTCACGGATGGGCACAGGGGATTTGGGGATTTGTCACGGGGGGGTACGGGGGATTTGGGGGATTTCTCACGGATGGGCACAGGGGATTTGGGGATTTGTCACGGGGGGGTACGGGGGATTTGGGGGATTTCTCACGGATGGGCACAGGGGATTTGGGGATTTGTCACGGGGGGGTACGGGGGATTTGGGGGATTTCTCACGGATGGGCACAGGGGATTTGGGGATTTGTCACGGGGGGGTACGGGGGATTTGGGGGATTTCTCACGGATGGGCACAGGGGATTTGGGGATTTGTCACGGGGGGGTACGGGGGATTTGGGGGATTTCTCACGGATGGGCACAGGGGATTTGGGGATTTGTCACGGGGGGGTACGGGGGATTTGGGGGATTTCTCACGGATGGGCACAGGGGATTTGGGGATTTGTCACGGGGGGGTACGGGGGATTTGGGGGATTTCTCACGGATGGGCACAGGGGATTTGGGGATTTGTCACGGGGGGGTACGGGGGATTTGGGGGATTTCTCACGGATGGGCACAGGGGATTTGGGGATTTGTCACGGGGGGGTACGGGGGATTTGGGGGATTTCTCACGGATGGGCACAGGGGATTTGGGGATTTGTCACGGGGGGGTACGGGGGATTTGGGGGATTTCTCACGGATGGGCACAGGGGATTTGGGGATTTGTCACGGGGGGGTACGGGGGATTTGGGGGATTTCTCACGGATGGGCACAGGGGATTTGGGGATTTGTCACGGGGGGGTACGGGGGATTTGGGGGATTTCTCACGGATGGGCACAGGGGATTTGGGGATTTGTCACGGGGGGGTACGGGGGATTTGGGGGATTTCTCACGGATGGGCACAGGGGATTTGGGGATTTGTCACGGGGGGGTACGGGGGATTTGGGGGATTTCTCACGGATGGGCACAGGGGATTTGGGGATTTGTCACGGGGGGGTACGGGGGATTTGGGGGATTTCTCACGGATGGGCACAGGGGATTTGGGGATTTGTCACGGGGGGGTACGGGGGATTTGGGGGATTTCTCACGGATGGGCACAGGGGATTTGGGGATTTGTCACGGGGGGGTACGGGGGATTTGGGGGATTTCTCAGGGGTAGGCACGGGATTTCTCACGGGTGGGCACAGGGGATTTAGGGATTTGTCACGGGTGGGTATGGAGGGATTTGGGGGATTTCTCGGGGGGGGTATGGGGGCATTTGGGGATTTGTCACGGGTGGGTACGGGGGATTTGGGGGATTTCTCAGGGGTGGGTACGGGGATTTGGGGGATATCTCACGGGTGGACATGGGGCGATTTGGAGATTTGTCACGGGTGGGTACGGGGGATTTGGGGGATTCTCAGGGGTGGGCATTTGGCCCTTGGGGGATTTCCATCCGTCATCCACAGGGAGATTTGGGGGATTCTCAGGAGTGGATATGGGGGCATTTGGGGGATTCTCACGTGGGTACGGGGGCATTTGGGGATTTGTCACGGGTGGGTACGGGGGATTTGGGGGATTCTCACGGGGGGTACGGGTGGATTTGGGAGATTTCCCCCAGTCCGTGGGGTGTTTACCCCAGACACGCGTGGGGCAGTGTCCTGAGCGTGTCGCCGAGCCAGCAGAGGCCCGTGCGCGGGGCCGTGTCGCGGGTGGGGTCCCGGTGCCATCGCGGGGTCCCCGGGAGGGGACGGACGGGGACAGGGAGGGGACACAGCGACGCGGCTCCCTGCCCATATATGGAGATGGGCGTGTCCATGGGTGGAGCCACACGAACGGGCGTGTCTATGGGACGTGGCAGCTGATGGGCGTGGCCACCAGCCATAAATGGCCATGGGCGTGTCTCTGGGTGTGGTCACGCCCATGGGCGTGTCCGAGCGCGGGGGGCGGGGCCAGTGGCGGCCGCGATGGCGTCGCTGTTCGGCGGCGTGGAGGGGTGAGGGGCGCGGCGCGGGCGGGGGGGCTCCGGGGGCTCCGCACCCCCATCCCCATCGCCCCGCCCGGGCACCCCCAAACCGGGGGGGCCGGGGGGAGGCAGCCGATGGAGGGGGGCTCGGATGGACCCCCCAGGACCGGCTGCTGCCCCCCGGGTGGGGGTCAGCACCCCCCATTTCAGGGCCCCCCGAAAGGGGAGATGGGGGGGGCGGGGGGGCTCAGCGGGGTCCCCCCGCTCGGTGGGACGGGGGACAGGGGGGTGGTGCTGGCAGTGTGCCCCCCTCTCTCCGCAGCGGGGGCACCCACTCCAGGGTGGTGCTGGTGTCCGGGGATGGCCAAATCCTGGCCGAGACCGAGGGACCCTGCACCAACCACTGGGTGAGCTGGGGGACAGCCCTGTCCCCAGGCTGGGGTTTGGGACACGGGGACGGGGGGATGGGACACGGAGAGATGGGATATGGAGATGGGTTTGGGACACGGAGCGGGATGTGGGACACGGAGTGGGGTTTGGGACATGGGGAGGGGGTTTGGGACACGGAGAGATGGGATATGGAGATGGGTTTGGGACAAGGAGTGGGATGTGGGACACGGAGCGGGGGTTGGGACATGGGGGGGGGGGTTTGGG
>NW_024499239.1:28696649-28714463 GCF_017590055.1 Onychostruthus taczanowskii | reverse complement strand
GGGTTTGGGACATGGAGCAGCGTGTGGGACACAGAGATCCTGGATTTGGAGATGGCTTTGGGACACAGAATGGGATGTGGGACAAGGAGTGGGATGCGGGACACGGAGCTGGGCTTGGGACATGGGGAGGGGGGTTTGGGACATGGAGCAGCATGTGGGACACAGAGATATGGGATATGGAGATGGGTTTGGGACACGGAGCAGCGTGTGGGACACAGAGATCCTGGATTTGGAGATGGCTTTGGGACACAGAACGGGATGTGGGACAAGGAGTGGGATGCGGGACACGGAGCTGGGTTTGGGATATGGAGATGGGTTTGGGACACAGAGTGGAGTGTGGGACACAGAGATCCTGGATTTGGAGATGGCTTTGGGACACAGAACGGGATGTGGGACAAGGAGTGGGATGTGGGACACGGAGTGGGGTTTGGGACATGGAGCAGCGTGTGGGACACAGAGATCCAGGATGTGGAGATGGCTTTGGGACACAGAACGGGATGTGGGACAAGGAGTGGGATGTGGGACACGGAGTGGGGTTTGGGACATGGAGCAGCGTGTGGGACACAGAGATCCTGGATTTGGAGATGGCTTTGGGACACAGAACGGGATGTGGGACAAGGAGTGGGATGCGGGACACGGAGCTGGGTATGGGATATGGAGATGGGTTTGGGACACAGAGTGGGGTGTGGGACACGGAGATATGGGATATGGAGATGGGTTTGGGACACAGAGTGGGGTGTGGGACACGGAGATATGGGATATGGAGCTGGGTGTGGGACACAGAGTGTCGCAGTTTCTGGTTGTCCCCAAACTTGCAGACACCCGGGCGGGACTCCTCTGCAGGCGGTGCCACGGTGTCCCCATGCCCAAAAACCCGTGTAGGACCCCTGGGGTGGCATCAGGGTGTCCAAAACACCATGTGGCACCCCCGAGGTGGCACCCGGGTGGCCTCAGGACGTGCCCTGGTGTGTCACAGCTCATTGGCTCCGAGAAGTGCCTGGAGAGGATCGAGCGCATGGTCAGCGAGGCCAAGAGCAAAGCGGGCGTCGACCCCCAGGTGCCCCTGCGCTCGCTGGTGAGCCCCCCGCGCTGTCCCCACCCCGTGTGCCACCCCCTGGTGCCGCCGTGGGGGTGACGGTGGCCCTGGGTGCGGCAGGGGCTGTCGCTGAGCGGAGGGGACCAGCAGGACGCCGTCGGGAAGCTGACGGAGGAGCTGCAGCGCCGCTTCCCGCACCTGAGCCAGAGCTACTTCATCACCACCGACGCCGTGGGGGCCATGGCCACGGCCACCGACCACGGTGGGTTTGGCCCGGCCGCCATTGTCCCTGTCCTCATTGTCGCTGCCCTGTTTGGCCCTGCCGCCATTGTCCCTGTCCCACTCGTCCCTGTATCCCTTGTCACTGTCACCCATTTGTCCCTGTCCACCTTTTCCCATCCTTGTGTCCCTTGTCCCTGGTGGCTGGGATGGCACTGGTGACACCGGGCACCGTGTCACCCCGCAGGTGGCATCGTGCTGATCTCGGGCACGGGCTCCAACTGCAAACTCATCAACCCCGACGGCTCCGAGACGGGCTGCGGCGGCTGGGGCCACATGATGGGGGATGAAGGCTCCGGTGAGCCCGGGGGCACCGGGGAGGGGTGACCCCACTGCTGACCATCCATCCATCCATCCGTCATCCATCCATCCATCCATCCATCCATCCGTCCATCCATCCATCCATCATCCATCCATCTGTCCATCCATCATCCATCCATCCATCATCCCTCCATCATCCATCCATCCCTCCATCATCCATCCATCATCCATCATCCATCCATCCATCCCCCATCCATCCATCATCCATCCATCCATCTATCCATCCATCCATCATCCATCCATCCCTCCATCATCCATCCATCATCCATCATCCATCCATCCATCCCCCATCCATCCATCATCCATCCATCCATCTATCCATCCATCCATCATCCATCCATCCCTCCATCATCCATCCATCATCCATCATCCATCCATCCATCCCCCATCCATCCATCATCCATCCATCCATCTATCCATCCATCCATCATCCATCCATCCCTCTCTCCATCCACTGCTGACCCCATTCCCGACCCCGCTGTTCCCAGCGTACTGGATCGCTCACCAGGCTGTGAAGATGGTGTTTGACTGCATGGACAACCTGGAGGTGCCGCCCCACGACGTCGCCTACGTCAGGCAGGCCATGTTCGACTACTTCCAGGTGCTGCCGGGGGTTTTGGGGTGCTTGGGAGGGATTTGGGATGGGTTTGGTGTTCTTGGGGAGGTTTGGGATGGGTATTGGGGTCTTGGAATGGCTTTGAGATGGGTTTTGAGGGATCTGGGATGGGCATCAAGTTCTTGAGCAGCTTTGGGATGGGTGTTGGGGTCTTGAGGGGGTTTGGGACTTGGAATGGCTTTGAGATGGGTTTTGAGGGATCTGGGATGGGTATCAGGGTGTTGGGGAAGTTTTGGGATGGATGTTGGGGTCTTGAGGGGATTTGGGATGGGTGTTGGGTCCTGGGGGAGCTCTGGGCCGTGTTTTGGGGTCCTGGGGTCGGGGCTGTGTACTGGGATCTGGGGTCACTCCCAGCTGTACCCGGGGTGCCCAGGAGGGGACGTTGGGGTGCCCAGGAGGGGTCCCCAGACCTCACCCAGGGCCCCCCTGCCCCGACCCCACAGATCTCGGACAGGATGGGGCTCCTGACCCACCTCTACCGCACCTTCGAGAAGTCCAAATTCGCGGGATTTTGCCAGAAACTGGCGGAGGGTAGGGAAACCCCTTCCCAGGGAATCACCCCATTCCTGTCACCTGTTTGTCCCTGTCCCTGTTTGTCCCCATCCCCATTGTCCCTGCCCAGATTGTCCCTGTCCCCATTTGTCCCTGTGCCCCTTTCCCATCCCTGTTCCCCTTGTCCCCATCACCTGTTTGTCCCTGTCCCCCTTTTTCCCTGTCTCCATTTGTCCCTGTCCCCTTATCACTGTCCCTTTGTCCCTGTCCCCTTATCAGTGCCCCCTTGTCCCTCCCGCTGCCACTCCCTGCTCTCTGCCCCGGGCGCACCTTGCCCCCGAGCACCCTCTGCCCTCCTCGGGGTGGGGACACCCAGGTGCCACCCCCGGGGGGGACACAGAGGAGTGTCCCACGTCCCCGTGGGTGCCACCCCCAGGTGCCCAGCTCGGTGACCCGCTGTGCTGCCACATCTTCACCAAGGCCGGCGAGGTGCTGGCGCGCCACGTGGTCGCCGTGCTGCCCAAAATCCACCAGGTGAGGCCGACGCCCGGAGGCGCCGGCGGCGCCGCCGCCGTCCCCTGCCGGGCGTCCCCGCGCCCGCGGCGGTGCCACCGTGCCCTCTGAGCGTCCCCACCCCGCAGAGCCTGTTCCTGGGCGAGCTGGGGCTGCCCATCGTGTGCGTGGGCTCGGTGTGGAACAGCTGGCAGCGCCTGCAGGCGGGTGAGCGCAGCGGGGCCGGCCGCGCCTCGGCGGGGCTCGCTTTCGGGGTCGCCCCTGACGCCCCCCTGATGTCGCCAGGGTTCATCCAGGTGCTGGAGCGGGCGCGGGACGAGGCTCCCGGGGATTTCTCCCGGTTCAGCCTGCTGAAGCTGAAGCGCTCCTCGGCGCTGGGGGGAGCGCGGCTGGGAGCCGGGAAGGTGGGGACGGCGCTGCCGCTGGATCGCGCCGGGAACGTGGACGTGTTCTACACGCACGTGTTCTGAGAGCCGGGACCCCAGAGAGGGGGCGGCGCCCCGAAACGGCCCCGGAGCGGCCCCCGGAGGGACGGGAGGGACGGGGCTGTGCCGCGCGCGGGGCGGCTTGTGGTTCGGCAATAAAACGGCTGCACTGGCCCAGGGGAGTGGGAATGGGGCGGGAATGGGAGTGGGAATGGGGAGGGAATGGGGATGGGAAATGGGGCGGGAAAGGGAGTGGGGGAGTGGGAATGGGGATGGGAATGGGGCGGGAATGGGAGTGGGAGAGTGGGAATGGGGTGGGAATGGGAATAGGGGAGTGGGAATGGGGTGGGAATGGGGATAGGAATGGGTTGGGAATAGAGTGGGAATGGGGTGGGGGAGTGGGAATGGGGTGGCAACGGGGATGATGGAGTGGGAATGGGGTGGGATAGGGAGTGTGGGAATGGGGTGGGATAGGGAGTGTGGGAATGGGGTGGGATAGGGATTGTGGGAAAATGGGAGAGTGGGAATGGGGCAGGATGGAGCAGGAGTGAGGGGACAGAGCAGGATGGGAATGGGGCAGGATGGGGATGGGAGAATGGGGATGAAGCAGGACGGGACAGGATAGGGATGGGACTGAGAGGATGGGGAGTGGGAACGAGAGCATGGAAATGGGGCGGGATGAGGATGGGAATGGGGCAGGATGGAGACGGGAATGTGGGGATGGGAGTGTGGGAATGGGGCAGGATGGGGGTGGGAGCACAGGGATGAAGCAGGGTGGGGCTGGATAGGGATGGATGGGATTTGAGGATGGGGAGTGGGAATACAGGGTGGGAGTGTGGGGATGGAGCAGGATAGGGATGGGGCAGGATGGGGAGGGGAGAGCAGGAATGGGGATGGGGGAGTGGGAATGGGAGAGTGGGAATGGGGTGGGATAGGGATGGGGCAGGATAGGAATGGCATGGGATAGGGGATTGGGAATGGAACTGGGAATAGGAATAAGATTGTGAATGGGATTGGGAACAGGAATGGGAATGGGAACAGGAATAGGAATGGGAATGGGATTGGGGTGCTGAGCCTGCCAGCACAGGCAGGGAGGGCTCTGCATCCAAGGAAAAGCAGGAAGGAGGAAATCCCAAAGATTGGGATCAGGGATGACATCCATGACCTGGGAATGGACGTGGAGCTGCTGGAGCAGCTTTTGGGGGAATTCCCACTTAAAAGGGGAAACAAAAAAAAGGGAAAAAAAATCCCTTTGGGGTTCTTTTTACCAGGAATCAAAAGTCCCCAGAAAGGTGAAAGTGCTGGAAAATCCTCCAGGAGCTTTTCCAGGAGGGAAATTCCCAAACAGAGCCACCTCAGGCTCCAAACTGGGAATGGCTGGGATCACTGGGAGGGGTGGGGCGGCCAAACCCGCTCACAGAGACCCCACAGTTTTCCAAGGAAAACCCCGGCCCCGCTCCCTTCCAAAAAAAGTTTATTTGGGATAACACCTCGTTCGAAATTTACAGCATTGAGGGGGGTGGGGAAAGGAGGGAAATGGGGGAGAAATCCAAGGAAAACCGGGAAAAGGAGGAGGTGAAAATGTGGGATCGCTCCAGGGGATGGATCCCGTCCTGCCCAGCCAAAAACGGCCCCAAATGGAGTTTGTAGGGTGGGATTTCCATCGGGCTGCTGCTTCCAGAGGGGCTGGGAAAAGCGGGAAGAGCCGGGAATTCCATGAGCTCAGCCCTGTTCACGCTCCAGCGGCGCCGATCCCGCTGATCCATGAACTGCTTCGCTCAGGGAATGGGGATTTGCACGGATCAGCAGCAGGAATGGGGCTGGTGGTGCTGCTTTCCCAGGATTCCCCAGCCCAGCAGCTCCCACCTTCCCTGGAAAAGGGTTTTTGGAGCCTGGAACGCTCCCGGCTTCTCTGGTTTGGGATTTCCAACCCCCAGAAGGTCCCGTTTTCCAGGGATAGGGGTTTGTAACCCTGGGAGGCTCCTGCTTTCCCTGGACAGGGATTCCCGACCCCAAGGAGCTCCTCTTTTTCCTCTGTAGGGATTCCCAATCCCAAAAAGCTCTGCTTTGTATGGATAGATATTTCTAATCCCAAAAAGTTCCTGATTTCCTGGATAGGGATTCCCAATCCCAAAAAGCTCCTGCTTTCCCTGGACAGGGATTTCTGACCAGGAGCAGTTCCTTTTTTTCATCATGGATTCCCAACCCTGGGAGGTTCCTGATTTCCCTGGACAGGGATTCCCAATCCCAAGGAACTCCTGATTTCCTTGGATAGGGCTTTCTGACCTTGGGAAGCTCCCACTTTTCCTGGAGAGGGATTTCCAATCCCAAAAATGTTCCTAATTTCTCTGGATAGGGATTCCTGACTCCAAGGAGCTCCCATTTTCTCTGGACAGGGATTCCCAATCCCAAAGAGTTCCTGATTTCCCTGGATAGGGATTTCTGACCTTGGGAAGCTCCTGCTCTCCTTGGACAGGGATTTCCAATTCCAGGAAGTTCCTGATTTCCTTGGATGATGATTCCCAACCCCAAGGAGCTCCTATTTTTCCTCTGTAGGGATTTTCAATCCCAAAACACTCCTGACTTCTCCAGACAGGGATTTCCAATCCCAAAGAGCTCCCACTTTCTCTGGATAGGGATTCCCAGTTCCAGGAAGTTCCTGGTTTCCCTGGATAGTGTTTCTAAACTTGGGATGTTCCTGATTTCCTTGGATAGGGATTCCCAATCCCAAGGAACTCCTGATTTCCTTGGATAGGGCTTTCTGACCTTGGGAAGCTCCCACTTTTCCTGGAGAGGGATTTCCAATCCCAAAAAGTTCCTGATTTCCCTGGATAGGGATTTCCAATCCCAAAAATTCCTGATTTCCCTGGATAGGGTTTCTGACCTTGGGAAGCTCCTGCTCTCCTTGGACAGGGATTTCCAATTCCAGGAAGTTCCCGATTTCCTTGGACAAGGATTCCCAGCCCCAAGGAGCTCCTGATTTCCTTGGATTTCTGAGCCTTTTAGAACCTTGGGAGTGGCCAGGATTTAGGGAGCTGCAGCTCCCATGGATGGGGAAGGAAATTCCCGGGATCAAATTCTGATGGAGACACGGATCCCACTCCAGGATCCTTGGAAAAGGGATCAGCACCAGGATATTCCCACCACATCCCAAAACATCCCTCATCCCAACAGAGGACCCCTCTCTTTTCCCAGGAATTCAGTTTCCCTTGGATTTTCACCCGTGAGGAATTAGGGCTGTAGTGTTGGATAAGCTGAGGAATTCCTTAAGGGGAAGAGGAATTTGGGGAAATCCAGGTTTCCCTAAAAACCTCTGGAATTGGCAGGATCCCCCTGCTCAGCTTCCATATGGAGGAATTTCGGGATTGCACCTTGGAACCCTTCACTTCCAGCAGGAAAAATCCCATTCCAGAAAAATCAGGGAAAATTCCATTCCAGAAAATCAGGGAAAAACCAGTCCCAACCCTAAAAATCCTCCGAAAGCAGAAAAACCTGATTTTCCCATGATTGGCTTTCCATGATTTTTCTGTGATTTTCCCATGACTGATTTCCCATGATTTTCCCCAAGATTTTCCATGATTTTTCAGTGATTTTTTCATGATTTTCCCCAAGATTTTCCCGTGATTTTTCCATGATTTTTTCCAAGATTTTCCCACTGGCGGGGTCGCCACAAATCCCAGGAAGCCAAAAACTGCCAAGAAAAAGTGAGGAAAAGCCAGGAAGAAAAAAAAAGAAAAAAAAAAAGGGAAAACCAAAAATACTTGGAGCTGGAGCAGATCCCGGTGCTGGAGCCGCTCCGGGCTCTTCCCATGTCCCAACTTTTCCCTGGAGCAGGGAATCAGTCTCTGGCCAGGCCATTCCCGAATTTCCGAGGTCAGTATTTCACTCCGGGAACGAACTCCTTGGCATCTGGATTCAAGTTGCTTTTGCTCTGGAAAAAGGATGGGAATGGGATTTGTCAGTGTTGGGAATTCCAGGGATTCCTGGGATGGGTCAAGGGTTCCCAAGGTTTGGGGTCTCAGGTTGGATTTGGAAAATCTGGGGTTTCTGTGGGAAGTGGGATCATGTGGAGAGCAAATTTATGGAATCGTGGAATGGTTTGGGTGGGAAGGGATCCTTAAATCCCATCCAATTCCAGCCAATTACATCCTTAAATCCCATCCAGTCCCGCTATTCCAGCTGGATCCATCCTGGCCTTGGACACTTCCAGGGATCCTGGGCCAATTCCAGGGATTGGGACAATTTTAAGGACGGGACAATTCGAGGGATGGGAGAATTCCACGGATGGGAGAATCCCAAGCATGGGCCAATTGCAGGGATGGGGCAATTCCAGGGACAGAATTCCAGGGATGAGAGAATTCCAAGGATGGGACAAATCCAAAGATGAGCCAATCCCAGGGCTGGGACAATTCCAAGACTGGGAGAATTCCAAGGATTGATCAGTTCCAGGGCTAGAATTCCAGGGATTGGACAATTCCAAGGATGGGCCAATTCCAAGGATTGGTCAATTCCCAGGCTAGTAAAATTCCACGGATTGGACAATTCCAAGGATGGGGCAATCTTAAGAATGGGACAGTTCCAAGGATGGGACAATTTCAGGGATGGGACAATTCCAAAACTGGGCCAATCCCAAGGATTGGCCAGTTCCAGGGACAGGAGAATTCCAGGGATGGGACAATTCCAAGGCTGGGCCGATCCTCACCAGGATGTCCTCGGATCCGTGTCCGTCGCCCACGGAGAGGCCGTGGAGCTGCTGCTGGAGCTGCCCCATTCCCTGGGGAAGATCCCGCGCCGGGATGAACCAATCCTGGTCCTCCTCCTCCAGCATCTCCTGGAAGCAGCGATCCAGGAATTCCTGCTCCTGCAGCTCCTCCTCCACCTGCCCGGAGACATTCCATGGGAAGGAAATCCCGAGGTTTTCCATGGGAAGAGCCTGTAGCTCCAAGGAGCTCATTTGTGGAATTCTCGAGGTTGGAAAAGCCCTCGGAGATCCTTTCTGTCCCGTTAAATCCCGCCAGGAATGGGGATTCCAGCTCTTTTCCAAGAGGAACATTCCCAATTTTCCCAGCTTCCCTCTCATCCTGCTGCCATTCCCAAATCCTGATTCCCACCCAGCTTCCCCTGTCAGGGAATTGTGGCGCTCCAGAAGGTCCCTGAGCCTTCTTTTTTTCCCAGGAATTCCTTTTTCCCAGGAATTCATTTTTTTCCAGGAATTCCTTGCTCCAGGAATGGTGGATGTGATCCCAGAGCTTTCCCAGCCTGGAATTCCTGGAGCTGCCACTGCAGAGGATGGGGCTGGGAATCACAGCTGCTCCCATTTTCCTGTTTTTTTCTGGATTTAGGAGACTCCAAGAGGAGCCAATCCTCAGAATTTTGATCCATGAAAAGTTGGGGAAAGCCTGAGTTTTCCATGTTCACCTGGAAAATCCAGGGAATTCAAGAGGGGCTCCAGGACTGGGGGCAAAAAAGGGACAGGACACAGGGAATGGCTTCCCATTGGAAAACTGGAGTTTAGCTGGGATTTGGGAAGGAATTCCTGCAGAGAAATTGGGATCTAAAATCCAAATATCCCAGGAATGTCAGCTCATCCCAGCAGGAGGATGATTATCCCAGGATTCTGCACGTCCAGGTGAACATTCCCTGTTTTCCAGCCTGGATGTTTCACTCAGCTCCGTCCTGTGCCGGATCCATGGGGAAGGAATTTCCAGATCCATGGGAAAGGGCTGGAAAAGCACCTGGAGAGCTGCACCCCATTGGATGGATGCCCCAAATCCCAGCTGGAAAATCCAGGGAAGCCACGTGGCTTTGGAAAATTCAGGAACAGGGAAAACCTCTGGAGGAAAATCCAGCCCCAAAGCCATGGAACGGGAACGTGGGAATTCCCTTTTCCCAGCCTTCCTGGACACCCTGGAAATGGGAATTGGAGCCTGGGAATGTTTTAGGGAAGGGAGAGTATCCAGGGAAAAGCTCCTTCCTCTCCCAGGTGTCCGAGGTGTCTCCAACTCCTGGAATGACCTGGGAGCCTGCAGGGAATGTCCTGGGATTGGGATGAGGATCCAAAGCTCTTCCAGCTCATTATTCCCAAATTCCAGAGCTGTTTGACTTCCAGCACAACATCCCAAAAGCTCTGCCTGTTCCAGAAATTGGGAATGTGGGAATTCCCTTTTTTTTCCCAGCCTTCCTGGACACCCTGGAAATGGGAATTGGAGCCTGGGAATGTTTTAGGGAAGGGAGAGTATCCAGGGAAAAGCTCCTTCCTCTCCCAGGTGTCCGAGGTGTCTCCAGCTCCTGGAATGACCTGGGAGCCTGCAGGGAATGTCCTGGGATTGGGATGAGGATCCAAAACTCTTCCAGCTCATTATTCCCAAATTCCAGAGCTGTTTGCTTCCAGCACAACATCCCAAAAGCTCTGCCTGTTCCAGAAATTCCCTGTAATTCAGGATTTCCCCCCAAAGCGGAATCACCCAAATTCCAGGGGGTGATCCCAAGGAAAGGGAAGGAGAATCTCAAAAATTCGGGAGAAGGGACTGGTAATGCCACCACCCCTCGGGAAGGATCAAAGCACAACATTCCCAGATCGTTTTCCCTATGGATACACATGAACTGGGAACCACCCCTGGCTGAAATCCACCATGAATCCCAAGAATTCCTGCATGTGGGAAACTCTGGGAATCAATCCCAGGCTGAAATCTGCCCCGTTCCCAAATCCCAAGAATTCCTGGATGTGGGAACCTGTGGGAATCACTCCCAAGCTGAAATCCAAATCCCAAGAATTCCTGGATGTGGAATTCTCTGGGAACCACCCCAGGCTGAAATCCACCATGAATCCCAAGAATTCTTGGATGTGGGAATCTCTGGGAATCAACCCCAGGCTGAACCCAAATCCTGAGTATTCCTAAATGTGGGAATGTCTGGGAATCCCCCCAGGCTGAACCCAAATCCCAGGAATTCCTGGATGTGGAATTCCCTGAGAACCACCCCCAGGCTGAAATCCACCCTGAATCCCGAGAGTTTCTGGGCGTGGGAATCTCTGGGAATCAATCCCAGGATGAAATCCACCCTGTTCCCAAATCCCAAGAATTCCCAGCTGTGGGAATGTCTGGGAATCCCCCCATGCTGAACCCGAATCCCAGGAATTCCCAGCTGTGGGAATCCCCCCATGCTGAACCCGAATCCCAGGAATTCCCAGCTGTGGGAATCCCCCCATGCTGAACCCGAATCCCAGGAATTCCCAGCTGTGGGAATCCCCCCATGCTGAACCCGAATCCCAGGAATTCCCAGCTGTGGGAATCCCCCCATGCTGAACCCGAATCCCAGGAATTCCCAGCTGTGGGAATCCCCCCATGCTGAACCCGAATCCCAGGAATTCCCAGCTGTGGGAATCCCCCCATGCTGAACCCGAATCCCAGGAATTCCCAGCTGTGGGAATCCCCCCATGCTGAACCCGAATCCCAGGAATTCCCAGCTGTGGGAATCCCCCCATGCTGAACCCGAATCCCAGGAATTCCCAGCTGTGGGAATCCCCCCATGCTGAACCCGAATCCCAGGAATTCCCAGCTGTGGGAATCCCCCCATGCTGAACCCGAATCCCAGGAATTCCCAGCTGTGGGAATCCCCCCATGCTGAACCCGAATCCCAGGAATTGCATGTGGGAAACTCTGGGAATCAATCCCAGGCTGAAATCTGCCCCGTTCCCAAATCCCAAGAATTCCTGGATGTGGGAACCTGTGGGAATCACTCCCAAGCTGAAATCCAAATCCCAAGAATTCCTGAATGTGGAATTCTCTGGAAATCAACCCCAGGCTGAACCCAAATCCTGAGAATTCCCAAATGTGGGAATGTCTGGGAACCACCCCCAGGATGAACCAAATCCCAGGAATTCCTGGATGGGGAATTCCCTGAGAACCACCCCAGGCTGAAATCCACCCTGAATCCCGAGAGTTTCTGGGCGTGGGAATCTCTGGGAATCAATCCCAGGATGAAATCCACCCTGTTCCCAAATCCCAAGAATTCCCAGCTGTGGGAATGTCTGGGAATCCCCCCATGCTGAACCCGAATCCCAGGAATTCCCAGCTGTGGGAATCCCCCCATGCTGAACCCGAATCCCAGGAATTCCCAGCTGTGGGAATCCCCCCATGCTGAACCCGAATCCCAGGAATTCCCAGCTGTGGGAATCCCCCCATGCTGAACCCGAATCCCAGGAATTCCCGGCTGTGGGAATCCCCCCATGCTGAACCCGAATCCCAGGAATTCCCAGCTGTGGGAATCCCCCCATGCTGAACCCGAATCCCAGGAATTCCCGGCCGTGGGAATCTCACCTGCCGGTTGAAGTCCTCCTCGTTCTCCATCCACATGTACTCAGCGAAGGGGTTGTTCTCCTTCTCCTCGTGCCCATTCCCAACCGGATCCTCCTTGGATTTGGGGTTGGACGCCGTGGTGCTGGCCAGCTCGGAGCCATTCATCCTTAGGGACTCTGGGATGAGGGATTTGGGAATGAGGGAGCTGCTGGAGATCCCAAACCCAGCCCAGACCCCACGGGCACCGCGGGATTCCATCGTGGGAGCCATTCCCTGTGTCCCTGCAGGCCTTGTCCCCATCCCTCTCCAGCTTAGGAGCTCTGAGGATTCCCTGGAATTTTGCCTTCTCCAGGAGAACATTCCCACAGCAAAAGAGTTCCAGAATCCTGGAATGGGTTGGAAAAGACCTTAGATCCATTCCCAGCCCATCCATGGGTAGGACCTCCCCTATCCCAGGTGGATCCAACCTGGCCTTGGGCACTGCCAGGGATCCAGGGGCAGCCACAGCTGCTCTGGGAATTCCAGCCCAGCCCCTGCCCACCCTCCCAGCCAGGAATTCCTTCCCAAGATCCCAGCCCAATCTCCCCTTTGCCAGTGGGAGCCATTCCCTGTGTCCTGTCCCTGCAGGCCTTGTCCCAAATTCCAGCTCTTCTGGAGCCCCTCCAGGGACTCTGAGCATTCCCTGGAATTTCCCTTCTCCAGGAGAACATTCCCAGCTCTCCCAGCCAGGCTCGCAGCATCCCTGTGGCACAGGAAGGGTTAACCAGCAGAATTCCTTCCCAAAATCCATCCCTGGGGAAAATCCATTCCCTGTCAAGCAGGAGCAGCAATTCCAGCTGGGAATTCCACAGGGAATTCATGCCTGGCTCTGCTTCCCAGCCCCATTCCCCCTGGAAAAGCAGGAAGGGAAGCCCAGCTTGGATTTGGGATCTCAGATCCCTTTTCCCACCTGAACCCGAAATTCCAGGATTCCAGCCACGGTTTTGCTGCCGCTCCCAAAATCCCAAATCCCACTGGAGCAGGCAGGACCTGGACAGGGAACACGGCAGCTCCTGGGATTCCAAAACTGGAATTCTCCCGGGATTTCAGAGCTGGAATTCTCTTGGGATTCCACAGCTGGAATTCTCTCGGGATTCCAGAGATGGAATTCTTCCAGGATTTTGGAGCTGGAATTCTCCAGGGATTCCTAAGCTGTAATTCTCCTGGAATTCCACAGCTGGAATTCTTCTGGGATTCCAAAAGTGGAATTCCCCCGGGATTACAGAGCTGGAATTCTCCTGGAATTTCAGAGCTGGAATTCTGGAAGCGGTGACAGTTCCAGGATTATCCCATCCCCGCAGGAATGGCTGAGCCAGGATGAGCCCTGGGGGACTCATCATTCCCAAATTTTCTTGGGAAGGGACAATCCCACTTCCCTCCTTTCCTGCAGTGACAGGAGCCCTGGACTGGGTTGGAAAACTGGGAGAATTCCCAAAGGGTTAAATCTTTATGGAACTGGAAAAGGAGCCAGGCTGGGAAATCTGGGAATGTTCCCCTGGAGAAGGGAAAAATCCAGGGAATTCTCAGAGTCCCTGAAGGGGCTCCAAGAGAGCTGGAGAGGGAAAAATGGGAAAAGGAATGGTTGGGTTTTTGGGATCAGGGATTGTAAAAAGATGGGACAAGGGATGGAGGGACAGGACACAGGGAATGGCTTCCACTGGGAAAAGGGAGATTGGGCAAGGAATTCCTGGCTGGGCTGGAATTCCCAGAGAATCCCGGGATCCCAGGCCAGGCTGGATCCACCTGGGATGGTGGAAAACATCCCTGGATGGGATTTAACCCATTCCAACCCCCAAGCCATTCCAGGATTCCACGAAAACCCCACATTCCCCAAACGTGGATGTTTCCAGGATAACGCTCCAAATCCCAGAGGTTTTATCCCAAACACCCCAAGGAGCGTGGGAAAGCCTTTCCCAGATCCTGGGATTTGGGATGCTGGACAGCCAGCCCGGTGTCCTCACCTGGCCCTGCACTGGGCTGGCAAGGAAAAAATCCCAAACATCCCAGAAATATCCCAAATCCCGGCTGGAGGGGGAATCTGGGGGCAGAGACCTCCCCAAAATGTGAGTGTGCCACGGCCTGGGGATCCATGGGGAGCGGGGGTGTGCCTGACCCTGTGGAATGGGAATGGGAACGGGAATGGGATGGGATGGGAATGGGATGGGATGGGAATGGGAAAGGGAATGGGATTGGGAATGGGACTGGAATGGGAATGGGATTGGGATGGGAATGGGAAAGGGATTGGGATGGGAATGGGGATGGGAAAGGGAATGGGACTGGGATGGGAATGGGAAAGGGATTGGGATGGGAATGGGGATGGGAAAGGGAATGGGACTGGGATGGGAACGGGAATAGGATTGGGAATGAGATGAGATTAGAAATGGGATTGGGATGGGAATGGAAAACGGAAAGGGAATGGGATTGGGATGGGACTGGAATGGGAATGGGATTGGGAATGGGATTGGGATGGGAATGGAATGGGAACGGGAACGGGATGGAGGCGCCGATCCCGGCCCACCACCAGCGGACTGCGGCGGCTCTCTCGGGCTCCCGGGATGCCGTTCCCCGGCCAGGGCCCCAACGCCGGCCGGGCCGGGCCGGGCCGGGCCTGCGCCCCCCGGGGGCGGGGCCGCCCCCGGTCCCCCGGTACCTCGGGCCCGGCCGGTGCCGCTCCGCGCCCTCCGCCGCCGCCGCGCCCCGCCCCTCCCGCCGCGGACACGCCCACGCCTCCCATTGGACAGCACCGCCGCGTAGCCCCGCCCCTCGGCGTTCTGGTTGGGCGGCACGGGTATAAAGCGCGTTGCTATTGCGGCGTTTAGCTGGCAATCATGAAGGTAACCCCACCCACCGAGCGGCGCTCCGGATTGGCTGCCGCCGGCGGCTCTGATTGGCAGAGGGCACGCGTCCCCCACGTGGGGCAGACGGGCAGCGCGCGGGGGGCGGCGCCACGCGCGATGTAAATAACACCGAACGCCCCGCCCTCGCGGCTGGAGGATGATTGACAGGCGCCTCGCCCAATGGGGGGAGGCGTCACAAATGTGCCACGCCGCCAGGCCGCCTTGGTAGAAGCACGCTGATTGGCTGAAACATGTAAACACAGGGAGGGGGCGGGGCGGTCACGTGGCGTGCGCGTGGCTCGGGGGGCCCCAATTTGGGGTCGGGAAGAGGGGGGCGTTATCCAGCACCCCCAAATTGGGGTCAGGAAGGGGGGGGTACCCAGCTCTGCACCCCCAAATTTGGGTCAGGAAGGGGGGGTCCGGCCCTGCACCCCAAAATTGGGTCAGGAAGGGGGGGGTTATCCAGCCGCGCACCCCCAAATTGGGGTCAGGAAGGGGGGGGTACCCAGCTCTGCACCCCCAAATTGGGGTCAGGAAGGGGGGGGTACCCTGCACCCCCAAATTGGGGGCAGGAAGAGGGGGGTTACCCAGCACCCCCAAATTTGGGGTCAGGAAGGGGGATACCCAGCCCTGCAGTTTTGGGGGGTTCCCCACCCCGCACCCCCAATTTTGGGGGCGCCCCTCTGGCGGTTTCCCCAGCCCCGCACCCCAAACTGGGCAGAGCAGCAAGCGGAGGCGGGGGGGGGACCCCAAATTTTGTTGCCACCTCCCGGCGGGGCCCCCCCGGCCCTGCACCCCCCGATTTTGGGAGCGCCCCAAAGCGGGGGGGGGGCTCGGCTGTGCACGCGCGCTTTTGGGGTCACCGGGGCAATGCGGCCAACCCCGCACCCCAATAAGGGTGAGAGCCTTTTTTTGGGGGGTCCCCTCCCCGCAGCCCCGTGCCCGGAGCCCCCCCGGCTGCTCCAGCGCCGCCTCCGCGCGGTGACGATCCCGATCCCAAAGATCCCAAAGATCCCAAAGATCCCAAAGATCCCGATCCCACCCCCGCCATGCCGGCGGGCGGCGGCGCCTCCTCCGCGCCCCCCCAAAATCGGGGTCCCCGGCCCCCCCCGACCCCCCTGGATCCCCTCGGACGGTGAGTGTGGAAAGGGAATGGGACTGGGATGGGAACGGGAATAGGATTGGGAATGAGATGAGATTAGAAATGGGATTGGGATGGGAATGGAAAACGGAAAGGGAATGGGATTGGGATGGGACTGGAATGGGAATGGGAATGAGAACGGGAATGGGATGAGACTGGAAATGGGATGGGATGGGAATGGGAACGGGAATGGGATGAGATTGGAAATGGGATTGGGATGGGAATGGGAAAGGGAATGGGAGTGGGATGGGAATGGAAAAAGGAAAGGGAATGGGATTGGGATGGGACTGGGAACGGGAACAGGATTGGGCTGGGAACGGGAATGGAATGGGAACGGGAACGGGATGGAGGCGCCGATCCCGGCCCACGCCTCACGTGGCACGACCTGAGCCCGAATTTTGGGGAGACCCGAATTTTGGGGAGAGACAAATTTTGGGGAGACGCAGCCGCGCACCCCCGGATTTGGGATTGGGGAGGGGGACACCCCCGGGGGGACCCCCATGGCACAAAAGGGGGACCCGAAATGTCGCCCCAGCCTCGGCGTGACCCCAAACCCATTCCTCACTCCGGGATGGGATGTTTGGGGGGGGAGCAGTTTTGGGGTCTCCTGGGGGATTCCCCGGAGGCTCCATGGGCAGTTTTGGGGTGCGGGGCACAGTTTTGGGGTCTCCTGGAGGATTCACCCCGTCGGCGTGATCCCAAACCCATTCTTCACTCCGGGATGGGATGTTTGGGGGATCCCCTGGGGGCTCCACGTGCAGTTTTGGGGTGCAGGGGGAAGTTTTGGGGTCTGTGTGCCCTGGGGGGATCCCCTGGACGCTCCGTGGGCAGTTTTGGGGTGCGGGGAGCAGTTTTGGGGTTTCCATATCCTGGGGGACCCCCTGGAGGTTCCGTGGGCAGTTATGGGGTGCGGGGAGCAGTTTTGGGGTCTCCTGGAGGGTTCATCCCTCGGTGTGACCCCAAACCCATTCCTCACTCCGGGCTAGGATTTTTGGGGTGCAGGGAGCAGTTTTGGGGTCTCTGTGCCCTGGGGGATCCCCTGGACGCTCCGTGGGGGCAGTTTTGGGGTGCAGGGAGCAGTTTTGGGGTCTCTGTGCCCTGGGGGATCCCCTGGACGCTCCGTGGGGGCAGTTTTGGGGTGAGGGTCCATGGGCAGTTTTGGGGTGCAGGGAGCAGTTTTGGGGTCTCCTGGGGGATCCCCTGGAGGGTCCTTGTGCAGTTTTGGGGTACAGGGAGCAGTTTGGGGGTTTCCATGTCCTCGGGGATCCCCAGACGCTCCGTGGGCAGTTTTGGGGTGCAGGGAGCAGTTTTGGGGTCTCCTGGGGGATCCCCTGGAGGGTCCATGGGCAGTTTTGGGGTGCAGGGAGCAGTTTTGGGGTCTCCTGGGGGATCCCCTGGAGGGTCCTTGTGCAGTTTTGGGGTACAGGGAGCAGTTTGGGGGTTTCCATGTCCTCGGGGATCCCCAGACGCTCCGTGGGCAGTTTTGGGGTGCAGGGAGCAGTTTTGGGGTCCCGACGCCCCGTGTGCAGTTTTGGGGTGCAGGGAGCAGTTTTGGGGTCTCCTGGGGGATCCCCTGGAGGCTCCAGGTGTAGTTTTGGGGTTTCCATGTCCTGGGGGATCCCCAGACGCTCCGTGGGGGCAGTTTTGGGGTGCAGGGAGCAGTTTTGGGGTCCCGACGCTCCGTGGGCAGTTTTGGGGTGCAGGGAGCAGTTTTGGGGTCCCGACGCTCCGTGGGCAGTTTTGGGGTGCAGGGAGCAGTTTTGGGGTCCCGACGCCCCGTGTGCAGTTTTGGGGTGCAGGGAGCAGTTTTGGGGTCTC
>NW_024499239.1:28628192-28695974 GCF_017590055.1 Onychostruthus taczanowskii | reverse complement strand
CTCCGGGCTAGGATTTTTGGGGTGCAGGGAGCAGTTTTGGGGTCTCTGTGCCCTGGGGGATCCCCTGGACGCTCCGTGGGGGCAGTTTTGGGGTGCAGGGAGCAGTTTTGGGGTTTCCATGTCCTGGGGGATCCCCAGACGCTCCGTGGGGGCGGTTTTGGGGTGCAGGGAGCAGTTTTGGGGTCCCGACGCTCCGTGGGCAGTTTTGGGGTGCAGGGAGCAGTTTTGGGGTCTCCTGGGGGATCCCCTGGAGGCTCCAGGTGTAGTTTTGGGGTTTCCATGTCCTGGGGGATCCCCAGACGCTCCGTGGGGGCAGTTTTGGGGTGCAGGGAACAGTTTTGGGGTCTCCTGGGGGATCCCCTGGAGGCTCCAGGTGCAGTTTTGGGGTTTCCATGTCCTGGGGGATCCCCAGACGCTCCGTGGGGGCAGTTTTGGGGTGCAGGGAGCAGTTTTGGGGTCCCGACGCTCCGTGGGCAGTTTTGGGGTGCAGGGAGCAGTTTTGGGGTCTCCTGGGGGATCCCCTGGAGGGTCCATGTGCAGTTTTGGGGTGCAGGGAGCAGTTTTGGGGTCCCGACGCCCCGTGTGCAGTTTTGGGGTCACCCAGGGGTGCTGCTGGCACGGGGCCACCCCGAGCTTTTGGGGTTTGTCCCCTGGCCAGTTTGGGGTGGGATGTCCCCAGTGTCCCCAGCTGGAGGGGGACAATTCCCTCTGGAGCCTGGGGACAAAGGGGGCGCTGGATGGGGGGGGCAGCGTCCCCAGACTTGTCCCCAAGGCCAGCGCACGAGTGTCACCAAGTGTCCCCAGGAGCTATTCCTGTCCCCGTGTCCTCAGCGGGTGCTAATCCCGGGTCACTCCCAAAAACACGACAAAGTGTCCCCAGCGAGCAGGAGGTGACAATCCCCGGCCTCATGTCACCGTCATCGGCTCGGGCCACCCAGAACGCGACACCTCGGGGACAAGTGACCTCCCCCGGGGTGGCTGCTGGCTCCTTGTATGGCTGGGGACAGAGGTGTCACCAGACGGGACAAAAATAGCGCGGGCAAGGCTGAGGGGACGAGGGGGTGGCACCTCGGGGGTAGGGGACACTCCGGGGGGCTGCGGTGGCCCTGGGGGTGGCACGGGATGTCCTCCTTGGGGACAGATGTCCCGTGGGGTGGGGGTGTCCCAAATGCAGGCGGGATTCGTGGGGTGGGAGGGGACAGGAGGGGACAGGAGGGGACAGGAGAGCCCCGCAAGGTCACCGAGGGCCACCGCGCTAGGCCGGGAATGTCACCGACACGCGGGCACGCGGCCGGCGGTGACAGGAATGTCACACAGCGGCTGGGCTGGCACCGCACGTGGGCCCGGCCGGGGGACAGCGACAGCGGCTGGCTGTCCCCAACAGCGACACGGGGATGGCTGTGCCCTGTCCCCAACAGCGACACGGGGATGGCTGTGCCCTGTCCCCAACAGCGACACGGGGCTGGCTGTGCCCTGTCCCCAGCAGTGACACGGGGCTGGCTGTCCCCTGTCCCCAGCAGTGACACGGGGCTGGCTGTCCCCTGTCCCCAACACTGACACGGGGCTGGCTGTCCCCTGTCCTGTCCCCAGCAGTGACACGGGGCTGGCTGTCCACTGTCCTGTCCCCAGCAGTGACACGGGGCTGGCTGTCCCCTGTCCCCAGCAGTGACAGGGGATGGCTGTCCCCAACACGGACACGGCGCTGGCTGTCCCCTGTCCTGTCCCCAGCAGTGACACGGGGCTGGCTGTCCCCTGTCCCCAGCAGTGACAGGGGATGGCTGTCCCCGCTCTGTCCCCGGCAGTGACACGGGGCTGGCTGTCCCCTGTCCCCAGCAGTGACACGGCGCTGGCTGTCCCCTGTCCTGTCCCCAGCAGTGACACGGGGCTGGCTGTCCCCTGTCCTGTCCCCAGCAGTGACACGGGGCTGGCTGTCCCCACTCTGTCCCCAGCAGTGACACGGGGCTGGCTGTCCCCTGTCCTGTCCCCAGCAGTGACACGGCGCTGGCTGTCCCCTGTCCCCAGCAGTGACACGGGGCTGGCTGTCCCCTGTCCCCAGCAGTGACACAGGGCTGGCTGTCCCCTGTCCTGTCCCCAGCAGTGACACGGGGCTGGCTGTCCCCTGTCCCCAGCAGTGACACGGCGCTGGCTGTCCCCNNNCCCCCCCCTGTCCGCGGCAGTGACACGGGGCTGGCTGTCCCGTGCCCTGTCCCCAGCAGTGACACGGCGCTGGCTGTCCCCTGTCCCCAGCAGGGACACGGGGCTGGCTGTCCCCTGTCCCCAGCAGTGACAGGGGATGGCTGTCCCCAACACGGACACGGCGCTGGCTGTCCCCTGTCCTGTCCCCAGCAGTGACAGGGGATGGCTGTCCCCGCTCTGTCCCCGGCAGCGACACGGGGCTGGCTGTCCCCTGTCCTGTCCCCGGCAGCGACACGGGGATGGTTGTCCCCTGTCCTGTCCCCAGCAGTGACAGGGGATGGCTGTCCCCGCTCTGTCCCCGGCAGCGACACGGGGCTGGCTGTCCCCTGTCCTGTCCCCGGCAGCGACACGGGGATGGTTGTCCCCTGTCCTGTCCCCAGCAGTGACAGGGGATGGCTGTCCCCGCTCTGTCCCCGGCAGCGACACGGGGCTGGCTGTCCCCTGTCCTGTCCCCGGCAGCGACACGGGGATGGTTGTCCCCTGTCCTGTCCCCAGCAGTGACAGGGGATGGCTGTCCCCGCTCTGTCCCCGGCAGCGACACGGGGCTGGCTGTCCCCTGTCCTGTCCCCGGCAGCGACACGGGGATGGTTGTCCCCTGTCCTGTCCCCAGCAGTGACAGGGGATGGCTGTCCCCGCTCTGTCCCCGGCAGCGACACGGGGCTGGCTGTCCCCTGTCCTGTCCCCGGCAGCGACACGGGGATGGTTGTCCCCTGTCCTGTCCCCAGCAGTGACAGGGGATGGCTGTCCCCGCTCTGTCCCCGGCAGCGACACGGGGCTGGCTGTCCCCTGTCCTGTCCCCGGCAGCGACACGGGGATGGTTGTCCCCTGTCCTGTCCCCAGCAGTGACAGGGGATGGCTGTCCCCGCTCTGTCCCCGGCAGCGACACGGGGCTGGCTGTCCCCTGTCCTGTCCCCGGCAGCGACACGGGGATGGTTGTCCCCTGTCCTGTCCCCAGCAGTGACAGGGGATGGCTGTCCCCGCTCTGTCCCCGGCAGCGACACGGGGCTGGCTGTCCCCTGTCCTGTCCCCGGCAGCGACACGGGGATGGTTGTCCCCTGTCCTGTCCCCAGCAGTGACAGGGGATGGCTGTCCCCGCTCTGTCCCCGGCAGCGACACGGGGCTGGCTGTCCCCTGTCCTGTCCCCGGCAGCGACACGGGGATGGTTGTCCCCTGTCCTGTCCCCAGCAGTGACAGGGGATGGCTGTCCCCGCTCTGTCCCCGGCAGCGACACGGGGCTGGCTGTCCCCTGTCCTGTCCCCGGCAGCGACACGGGGATGGTTGTCCCCTGTCCTGTCCCCAGCAGTGACAGGGGATGGCTGTCCCCGCTCTGTCCCCGGCAGCGACACGGGGCTGGCTGTCCCCTGTCCTGTCCCCGGCAGCGACACGGGGATGGTTGTCCCCTGTCCTGTCCCCAGCAGTGACAGGGGATGGCTGTCCCCGCTCTGTCCCCGGCAGCGACACGGGGCTGGCTGTCCCCTGTCCTGTCCCCGGCAGCGACACGGGGATGGTTGTCCCCTGTCCTGTCCCCAGCAGTGACAGGGGATGGCTGTCCCCGCTCTGTCCCCGGCAGCGACACGGGGCTGGCTGTCCCCTGTCCTGTCCCCGGCAGCGACACGGGGATGGTTGTCCCCTGTCCTGTCCCCAGCAGTGACAGGGGATGGCTGTCCCCGCTCTGTCCCCGGCAGCGACACGGGGCTGGCTGTCCCCTGTCCTGTCCCCGGCAGCGACACGGGGATGGTTGTCCCCTGTCCTGTCCCCAGCAGTGACAGGGGATGGCTGTCCCCGCTCTGTCCCCGGCAGCGACACGGGGCTGGCTGTCCCCTGTCCTGTCCCCAGCAGTGACAGGGGATGGCTGTCCCCGCTCTGTCCCCGGCAGTGACACGGGGCTGGCGGTACCCTGTCCTGTCCCCAGCAGTGACCCGGGGCTGGCTGTCCCCTGTCCCCCGCAGTGACAGGGGATGGCTGTCCCCGCTCTGTCCCCGGCAGCGACACGGGGCTGGCTGTCCCCTGTCCTGTCCCCAGCAGTGACACGGCGCTGGCTGTCCCCGCTCTGTCCCCGCCCCGGCGCCGCTGTCGCGCAGCGCTGTCCCCCCGGGGCTGGTGGCCCCATCTGCTGTCACACCTTGGGGACAGCGCTGAGAGCGCAGCGACCCCGGGGGCCGGCCCGGAGCCACCTGACGAGCTAATGACTTAATGAGTTAATGACTTAATGAGCTAATGACTTAATGAGTTAATGACTTAATTGGGGCCAGCAGCTGCCCAGAGCCCCCAGCGCCACCATTACCCCGAGGCCACCGCATGTCCCCAAGTGCCACCACCCCGGGCAGCTGCGGCAGGGCTGGCAAGCTTTTCCAGGAGGAGAATTCCCAATGTCCCAGCTGAACCCTTCCCGCGGTCCCCTGTCCCCAAATCCCACAGATCCCCTTCTGTCCCCTCCCAGCTCCCTCAGCTTTTCCTGCTGCTCCCACATCCCAAAAATCCCCTCATTTCTGCCTGCATCCCAAAAATATTCCCCTCACCCCCCCCAAAATCCGTGTGGGATTTTGGGTGAGTTTAGGGCCCAGCAGGTTTGGGATTTGCTCACATTTCCAGCTTGGCTTTATTTATTAATTTATTTTGGATTTATTGTGACACCCCCCAGCACATCCAGGATGAGTAAAAGCAATTTAGGATTTCTCAAAACCCCTAAAAGAGCGGAATTCCTCGTGCCCATCCTTTAATTTCAATATTTACCCTAATTCCTTCAATTATTTAATTTAAATTCCTTAATTTCCTTCATTTCCTTAAAGTGATCAGAAGCAATCCCCCTGATTTTGGGGCTCACCCCAAAAGCTGCTTTGGGTTCACCACGGATTTTCCCTCCCAAATCCTTTTCATCAGGAAGGATCCTCAGGCTGGAATTGGTAAAACAGCCCCAAATCCACAGAATTCAGCTGGGAATTTGATGTAGGAATTCAGGGATTCTTCTTATTTTTGGGAAAATCCAGCTCCAGGGAGTCACTTTGCCTGGATTGGGGTGTGGGAACCCAAAATTCAGCTGGAGGTGTCTGCCAGGCTTCCAGCAGCCCCAAATCCCCTCAGAATTCCCTGGAAATGGGGCGGGATGGGGCAGGGCTGGTGCCATCCCTGCTGTGGGATTTGGGGAATTTTAAGGGAATAATGGCAGCTTGCAAGAGGTTTTCTTTGGGTTCCAAAGGTGTTTTTGTGGGACATGAGCCTGGATTTGGGGACGGTGACTCGTTATGTCCTGAGGGACCCATTGGAAAATCCAGGGATTCCTGCTGCTGCTCCAAAGGAAATCCCACTGATTTGGGGTGGGAGGGACCGTAAATCCCAACAATTCCATCCCATCCATGGCAGGGACAATTCCCACTATCCTGGCTGCAGCCAACCTCACCTTGGACACTTCCAGGGGCTGGGAATTCTCTGGGAATTCTATTCCAGCCAGGAATTCCTTGCCAAGATCCCAGCCCAATCTCCCCTTTGCCAGTGGCAGCCATTCCCTCTGTCCTGTCCCTCTGTCCCTTGTCCCCAGTCCCTCTGCAGCTCTCCTGGAGCCCCTTCAGGGACTCTGAGCATTCCCTGGATTTCTCCCTTCTCCAGGGGAACATTCCCAGTTCTCCCAGCCAGGCTCCAGAATCCTGGAATTGGTTTGGAAGGGGCTTTAAATCCCAACAATTCCACCCCATCCATGAGCAGGGACACCTCCCACCATCCCAGGTTGCTCCAATCCCTTTCCAACGTGACCTTGGACATTCCAAGGGTGGATAATTCATCCCAAGAATCCTCATGGATGCCAGCGCCTCAGACGCCTCATGGTTTTCCCTGGAATTGCTGGGGAAATTGTCTCTCCATAGGGCCCAGGACACCTCGAAGAGAAATTTGGAATAAATCCACGCGGCTGGAGGAGCATTCCTGACGCTCCCACTGCTCCTGAGGGAAGCTGAGGTGCAAACCCCACCTGAGGCTTGCTCTATTTAGGGCCAATTTTAACCCAAACCAACAATTCCCAACAGCCAGATCCCATTTTTAAAATGTAAAAATGCTGAATTTATGCATTTAAAGGCCAGAGCAAGGATGAAATGAAGGCTCTAAGTGTTAATTGACGAGCAAGGGAACAAAACAGCTGCCGGTCCCTCACGGATGGGCCGGGCTGGGCAGCAGGGCGGGTAGGGCTGTGTTACACACAGCAACGCAACGAGGGGGGCAACAAAGAACAGGCTCGATAACTGACAGCAGAACACTCTGCGAGAATTACAGAAATAACCGCAGAAGCGCCAAAAATGGCAATAACGCCATTATAAACAAACACCGAACCCTTCGGACACCAGCGCCGCTCTGAGGCGGCGCGCGCCGCCGCCGTCCTTTTATAGCAGGGCGGCTCCCAGCATGCCCCGCGGCGGCTGTGGGGGGGCCGGCTCCCCCTTTTGCACACGGCGCGCACGCGCGGTTCCCCTTTCCCTCCCTCCCTACTCGCGAAGCCCGCGCTGCCTCCGCGCACGCGCAGAGCGCCCGGCGCGCCGTGTCCTTCCGCCCGCCGCTCCCGGGGCTCTCCCCGCCGCTTTTAGGGGCTGCCTGCCGCTTTTAGGGGCTTTCTGCCGCTTTTAGGGGCTTCTTCCCGGCTCGTCCCGGCGGCGGGGGACGCGGGGAGAGCGGCGGCTGCGCGCCGGCGGAGGTAGGAGGCGAGCGGCGGCCGCCCCCCCCTCAGCGGTGAGGGCTGAGGGGAACGCGCGTAATGGCGGCTGTGGGGGGGGGGGGTGGGGGAGCCGCGGTAAGGGGGGGGGGGGGGGGGGGGGGGGAGGCGGCTGAGGGGCCCTCATGAGGAGCTTCGGGCTGTGGGTGTTTGTTGTTTTTTTTTTTTTTTTTTTTTACCCTTTCCTCTTTATTCTTTTATTTTTTGGTCCCTTTGTCGTTAATCTTTTATCCTTTCTCTTTCGGCACGCGGATAAAGCCGCCCCGTAGCCACCGACCTGCAGCGCAGCCGCAGCCCCGCAAGGGATTCGCCACATTTTGTACCCGGCACGGATTTAAATCTGGTTTTTAGGCATTTCAGTCTCGGGTTTAAGAGGTTTGAAGCGAGGGAAACGCTGCCCTGGTCCTCTCTCCATTCCCCTGCACATCAAACAACACTCAAATCCTTAATTTAATCCTTACTCTGGCTTTAAATACACAAATTCAGCATTTTTACGTTAAAACAATGGAATATAGATGTTGGGAGTTGTGGGTTTGGGTTAAAATTGGCCCTAAATAGAGCAATAGCAGCCTCAGGTTGGGTTTGCACCTCAGAACCTGGACGTGACCTCAGGCACCTCCTCGCGGTTTTGATATTAAAAACGCGGATTTCCCCCTTTTTTCTGTTTTGAAACAGGAATAATTGAGCAGAATTGGGCAAAATACCCGAAGAAAAACTACCTTTACGGAAGGCCAAGTGCTGTAGCTCAGTAGCATCACGTGGTTTGCAGGAACTTCCTCATTTGGGGGATTTAACCTTTTTTAAAATGCGATTTAGGCACAGGGGTATCTTTAGTGTTATTTCAAACCAGAAAGGTAATGCGGATTGTTGTTTTAATTTTTTAAAAATCTCTTTTTATAGGGTAATTTCTAAGAGTATTTACATAAAACTTAATAGGTTTTTCTGACTCAGAACCCAAACCAGCCCTGCAAAAATCTAATTCCAGCCCAGAACTGATGTTTAAATGGTGTTGGTTTGGGTTTTTTTGCTCCGTTCTCTGCTGTGGGATCCTTCCCTGGGCATCTAAAACCTTCAGTCAGCTGCTGGGAGGATCAGAGAGGGTGGATCTGACATGAGCTCATGATTTTCTTTGGGATAAGACATTCCCCAAGGAAAAGGAGTATCCTGAATTTCATTTTTAATTTCTTTTCCCCATTTAAATCTTCCCCTGGGGTGCGGGGATGGAAGGGACCAGCCCAGCCTCTTCCCCAGATTCTGTTGAAATTTAGGATATTTATCCAAGGGTGGGGTTTTCCAAAGGCTTCCAAAACCTGTATTCCTTCTTTTCCTTTCTGAATTTGGGATTTGCGTTGATTTCTCTGCTAGACAAGGAGCTGGTCTGGGTGTTTCCCTTTTATCTTTCTCTCTTGAAGGTAAATAAAACCTATTTTCCTACTTCCTTGCCATCAGTTAAATATTCTGCGTGGAATTTGGGCTTTTTTGGGGAATTTTAGGCATGAATGTTGGTGATGGTGTCAGGGGCCTGTTGCTGGTGTTTATATTGATTTATCAAACTTCGTGCTGCTCTGGAAGTGGAATTTGAGGAAGATTCCTGGTAGTAAAATGCCCGTTTTTGGTCCTGTTTCAGGAATTCCTGGCTGAAAGGCTTGTCCTGATTTTTTATTTTTTTTTATTTTGGTGTGTCTGGTTTCAGCTCCAAAGGCTGGGATGGGTCAGAATTTTGGGAATAGTCCAGTAGATTCCCACAGCTGGTGTTGATCTGCTTGGGTAGGGATGGAATTAACATTTGCTGGGAGTTTTGTTTGGGATTTGGGAGCTGAGTTTGGCTTTCCCTGGGCTGGCAATGAGCCTGGAGTGGCTGAAGGCATATTCCATACCTGCAAAGTGTCCTTTTCCATAGGAAAACTGGGATGGAGGAGTGGGAAAATGGGAGTTTGGCTTCCAGGTTTGCACAGAGTGGGAGGAATAACTTTGCTTGGGGTTTGGGTCCCTTTTTTCCACATGGTTTTATCTCATCCCAGGAGTTTTCTTATCCAAGTGCTTCCTTTCCCATCCTGGTCCTTTTTAAGGATCTGCTTCCTTCAGGCTTCACAATTCCAGCTCAGCCTTTACTGTTCTCTTTTCCCTGGGAAATCCAAATTTCCAGGCTGGGATTTGTCCTCTTCCCGTTATCCAGGTGCTCCAGGACCATTCCCATTCTGCCTTCCTCTTCCTCCTCATCCTGCAGGATACATCCCAATCCCTTGTGTGTCCTGGTATGGCTGGAACATTCCCAGTGATCCTGGCTCTTGGAATTCCAAATCCACTGATCCCAGTTGAGATCCTGCTGGATCTGGAGCTGGTAACCAGAATGTCCCCAGGGAGGATTTTGCCTGGAGCTGCTTTCACCTCTCAAATCCTGGGAATTTTTTGCCTGAGGGCAGGTGATTCTGCTGGAATGCCGGACCACCTGGATCTGTCGTGCTCTGCTGGATTTGGGCCATGCAGGAGGAGCTGGAAGATCCCAGGATGGAGGGATAATACAGATGGACACCATGGATAACCCGGAAAATCCAGGAGCCTGCTGGAACTGGGATGTCCCCTCGAGGTGGGGTTGTGCGGGCACAGGGAAGTCTGGAGGTGACAATCCCAGAGATCCACCCAGAGGGTGGTGAAGTGCCCAGAGCCATCCAGGATCACAGGAAAGAATTCCCAGATGCAGAAAAAGGGCTTGGGAATGCCTTGCCCAAGTCCTGACCTTGATGAGGGAACATCTGCGCTGCTCTGGATGAGGAATTCTCCAGAGGGAAGGACCATGGCACCCTCTGGATGCCATTGTGGTGTTGGGCAGCACAGGAAGGAGGAGGAAAATCCAGGTTCTTCCAAAACATTCCAAGGTTTTGCCATCAAACAAAAGACGAGCTGGGAATCTCCAAAGGAGACCCAGGTCTTGGGACTGGACACAGTGAGATCCATGGGGATGTGGTCAGTTCTGGAAGAGCTCTTGGAAAGGCACAGCAGCTTCCCAGGCATGGCTCTGGTTCCAGCTTTGTTTATCTGCTCTGGAGTTAGCACAGAGCCAGAAATTTCCATGCTATTTATAGGGACAAATCAGGAAATTCTCCTTTTGGAATTTCCTTTTGGATGAACCTTCTTTGGAGCAGGAGAAATCTGCTTCTGCCTTCTCCTGAGGCTCCAGAGGGACCTTGTGGCTCTCCACAGCTCCCTGACAGGGAGGGGGATTTGGGATCTGATCCCAGGGAGTTACAGGATGAGAGGGAATGGCCTCAGGCTGTGCCAGGGGAGGCTCAGGGGGAACATCAGCAGGAATTTCCTCATGGAAAGGGTGCTCAGGCCTTGGAAGTGCCCAAGGAGGTTTGGAGTGCCCATCCCTGGAGGTGTCCAAGTGTCCCATCCCTGGATGTGGCACTCAGTGCCGAGGTGGGCATCGGGCACGGCTTGGACTGGATGGTCCCAAAGGTGTTTTCCAGCTGGAATAATCCCAGGATTCTGTGCTGGTTGAGGTTCCTTGCCCTTTTCCTCCATGCAGGAATTCTTGCTCCAGATCTGTCCCTTCTTGCAGTGGAGCCTTGTGCAGGTGCTGCAAACACCAGGGAGAGCTTAAAATCCAGAACTTTCGATTTCTCCATCTGCATTGGGAAGCCTGGAAAAATGGAGGCGGGAAGTTGAGGGGAAAGCAAGGAAGGCATCGTTCGGCTTTTGTGTGGTGCTCTGAAGTTCTGGGATTGCCGTTCCCAGAGATCAGCTGGGAATGTTCTCCTGGAGAAGGGAAAGCTCCAGGGAGAGCTGAGAGCCTAAGGGAGAGCTGGAGAGGGACTTGGAACATGAGGGATGGAGGGACAGGACCCAGGGAATGGCTTCAAATTGGAAAAGTAGAGATTGCAGTGGGATCTTGGCAAGGAATTCTGGGCTGGGAGAGTGGGCAGGAATTCCCAGATTTGCTGTGGCTGCCCCTGGATCCCTGGCAGTGTCCAAGGCCAGGGTGGACGCTGGGGCTTGGAGCACCCTGGGATGGTGGAAGTGTCCCTGATCTGGGGGTGGGATTGGATGGGATTTAAGCTCTTTTCCCATCCAAACCATTCCATGATTCCACCTGATTTCCGTTCAGTGTCGCCGCAGCCCCGGCTCGGAGCTCGGTCCCTGCTGTGGTGTCCCTGTCCCAGCAGTGGCGCTTCCGAGACTCCGACGCTTTACAAACAAAGCTGCCTGGAAGAGGAAGGTGAGGCTCTCCCTGATATCTCCAGACCATTGTTTACTCCATCTTGGCATTTCCTTAGAAGCATTTCCAGCATTTCCTTTGGAAAGGTCACTCGGGAGCTCCTTGTCCGCAGCCCTTCCTAGAATCCTGGACTGGTTTGAGTGGGAAGGGACCTCAGATCCCATCCAGTGCTACCCCTTGCCATGGATGGGGACATTTTCCATAAACCAGGTTGCTCCAAGTCTTTCCCAGCCTGGATCCCATCCCTGGCCAGGCAAACGAGCTGAGGTTTGCAGAGGTGAGTTTTTACTCCCGATCCTGCTGTAGGAACTGCCCTGCTCCCAGGTGTCCATGTGAGATGCAGCACCTGGAAATACCTGGAGAGGTAAAAACTCATCCTATGGGAATTCTGGTTTTTTATCTCCTTTGGGAGATTCCTGATCTGTGGAATTAAGGTTGGTGGTGTTTCAGATTTGCTCCGCTGATCCATTTGAGGTTGTCCTGGTGATGGCTTTGACAGTGTTCCTTCTCCAAGTGCTTCCCACAGGGATGGGCTCAGAAGGAATTTTTGTCCTGCAGTGCTGGGAATTCTGGAGAAAACACACACAGAAAGGCAGGAGGTGGCTCGGGGAATGTTGATTCACATTAGTTTGGAAACCCTCTGGAGCAAACTTTGCTTCACATGCAGCTCCTGTTGAAATCTAATTTAATTTATGGAAGGAGGAGGAATATTGGGTGAGATGGCTGGAATTTTGGGAATGCGGGCTGGTGGGAATCTGGTTATTGTTTGCTTGGAGAGGATTAATAGGATTCATGTTTCTCCTGAGCCTGAACAATATGTACTCGCTTCAAGTTAAATAATTCCTCAAAAAAACTCACAGCCAGATGGGAACAAACTCCGGGAATTACGCTGGAAAATCCTCCTCTCCTGCACCTGTGTTCAGTCACTCCCTGTAAGGTTTATTACTTGAGCTGTGATCTCAGTGTGAACCTCTGCTCGTGGAAAAACTTCCAGCTGGAGTCAACTTCCACGAGCTTGGAAAACAAAACCCCGTGACGACGTCGGCATTGGCGAGACGAGAACCTCGGCGCTGCAGGAACTCTGCACGGACCTTCAGGAACGGCTGGGAAAACTCCTGGAAAACCTGCAAGAAGAGTCCAGTTCCAGGAGACAACAAATGGACAAGGGGGGAAATGAGGAATTCCCGGGTTTGGAGTTCTCCTGGTTTGGGCTGGGACGGGGTTGGGAGTTTTTGCAGCTGCCGCTCTGGCCGTGCCGCGTTTGGGGTTGGGATCAGGGACGGAGCTGGGAACACGCTGATGTTGTGGCTGCTGCTTTGTCCTCTCCCTGAATGCAGAATTCCCAATATCCTCGCTCGGTCCTCGAGGAGCTGCACAAGGACTTTGCCGCTCTTTGATGTTTCACTGGTCTCGGTCTCCATCCCTGATCTGCTTGGACGGGGCTTGGAGCACCCTGGGATAATGGGAGGTGTGGAATAGGATGGGCTTTAAGGTCCCTTCCAGCCCCAAGCCCTGTGTGATTCTTTTTCCAGAGCTCTGTGGTGTTTTATTTTCCTCTCCCTGTATTTGTACCTTCTTTTCCCACCTCACAGCACTGAATTCTCAGTGATTTCACCCAAACCAAGCCCCGCTTCCATTGACCACGGTGCTTTTTGTGTGGAGATTTTTCTGTTGTCGTTGTTCCTGTACAATTTTACTCCTCTCTGTTTCAAACCCTTTCCATTTAAGCTCTTGGAGAGATCGGATATTTTCTACCCACAGAATTCCAGCCTCGTCCCACCCTGTGAATTCTTGCAGGGTTTGCTCTTCACCCATGAGAGCGCTCATGGGAGTGTCCTCCTGGAAACGGCTCCGGCTTCGGCTCGGCTCCACCCAGTTGGAAGTGGTTGGAGTTCTCCATCTAAATGGTTCTACTTCCAACTCATCCCTCGTCACCCTTCCAGCAGGGGGGTTTCACGCTTTGCCTTACTGCTCCTAAAGTTATTAATTGTAATTAAACACAAACTCTGTTGTCACAAAGAAATGAAATGCCAGGTGTTAAGCGATGCTGTTGCAAGTGTCGCCACCAGTTGTGTTCCCTGTGACATCCAATCTGTTGGGTTAAGCTTGTTAATCACCTGTTTAATTGATTAATCAGCTGTTCTCTATATTTAAGATTTAAACAGTGAAAGAAAAACGGGTTTTTTTGTGAATTTTGAGTGCTTTAAACTGTGGTGCAAATCCCGCTTCTGTGCCTCGGGTTGCTTTTCTCCCCGTCCTAGAAGCCGCTGTGAGCAGATGCCAAAGATGACCCATCTAATCCTTGTCTTTTAACTTGCAGCTTTGTGTTGTTCTTGGAAAGTTTCGCACCACTTGTGAATTCCCTGAACCTTGGCCTTGCCAGCCCCCTTGTGTTGGGCCCTCCTCCTTTTCAGCTTGCCCAAATTAAGACCCACTTGGCTCTCCAGCACTTGGCTGCCAGCGGCGGGCGGGCACCTCCCCACGCTGGCGCCCGCCAGGCATTGCTGAAAGACGCAATGTTTAGCCCCAGAGGAACCTTGCCCCCGAGGCCCAGAGGACCCAACCCGTCGGGCAGCAAACCCCCGGGAGGTTTTGGGGCCGGAGGCGCGGCGGGGCCGCCCAGGAAAGCCGCACCCGCGACGCCCCAAGGAGCGCCGCAGAGATTCTCGGGGCAGGACGCGCTGCAGTGGACGGGTTCACAGAGGATCAACGTCCGCGTCACGCTGCACAGGGCCGATCCCAGGAAAGTCAAGGAGAAGACCGGCCTGCACCAGGAGCAGAAGGGAGACCCGCGCGCCACTCGCTGGGATGGCGGCCCCTGCCCCACCGGCACCGCCGGGCCAAAGCCGCCCGGCCCGGCGCCGGTCTTGGAGCAGAACTCCAACCCCCAGAACCGCTACACGCCCGAAAGCGCCTCCAGCATTTTAGCGAGCTTCGGGCTGTCCAACGAAGACCTGGAGGAGCTGAGCCGCTACCCCGATGACCAGCTGACGCCCGAGAACATGCCGCGGATCCTGCGGGAGATCCGCATCCGGAAGATGGGCCACGCCGTGTCCGGGCTGCACGCTCCGAGCCGGGGGGAGGAGCCGGTGGGCGAGAGCGGCGGCGCCACCGTCAAGAGCAAAGTGATCGACTACGGCCACGCCAGCAAGTACGGCTACACCGAGGACCCGCTGGAGATCCGCACCTACAACCCCGAGGCGCTGCCAGAGGAGCCGCTGGAAGCGCGCGTCTACAATCCCGAAAGCTCGAGCGCGGAGATCCGGGAAGAATTCCAGCGGGAGCAGAGCGTGCCGGTGGCCGTCCCGCCGCCCAGCGTGCCGTGCAACCCCGTGTTCCCGGCCGAAGACCTCATCAAGCTGCCGGCTTTCCCAACTGACTCCTCTCCCACTCCATCGTTTTTCCCGGCCGAGCCGCCGGCCAAGGTGCCGGTGCTGTGCGGCAGCGCGCCCGCCGCGCTGCCGGTGGTGAAGCCGGTGTCCCAGCCGCCCATGCCGCCGGTGCTGCCGCCCATTCTGCCGGCGCTGCTGCCCACGCCGCTGCCGCAGCCCATGCTCCCCCCGGTGATGCCGCCGCTGGTCCAGCCGCCCGTGTCCCAGCACGTGTTGCCGCCCTTGACGCCGCCGCCCTTCTCGGCCGGGCTCTTGGCCGCCATCAGCCAACACGAGCAGAAGCAGCGCGACGCCGGCAGCGCCCACCCCGGGCCCAGCACTGCCGGCGGGACCTCGGCGGGACACAAACCCTACCACAAACCCTTCCACCCGCCGGCGCAGGAGCCCATCAAATCCCCGTTCGGGGTGGTGAAGGCGTCCTGGCTGCCCGTGTTCCCGGACCAGAAGAGCAAACGCCTGCCCACCCCGTCCATGATGAACGACTACTATGCCACGTCGCCGCGAATATTCCCACATTTGTGTTCTCTGTGTAACCTTGAATGCACTCATATGAAGGTGAGTGGCTTTCCCAGATTATTCCCTAAGCGTGTGTACTCGGCACCTTTTCCTGCAGCTGGTTGTTTTTCCTGGGAATTCCATGCATTGGGATGCTGGTCGCCAAGTTTGAGTGTTGGGAATGGTGCTAGAAATGATTGTAACGGCATGTTCTGCTCCCAGTTGCATTTCAGAGTTGCTTTACGTGTTGATTTTTATTATTTTTTTTAGTATTGAAGTGTTTTTTGACTTTGCAGCGGGTTTCAAACAACAAAACAAACCTCAAGCAGCGGAGTGAAATATTAATGTTGTGTGTGGGGGACTCAAATCATGTCTGGGGGCGGGTGAGATGTCTGTGTGTTCATTCCCCCCCTCCTCCTCCTCCTCCAAACTCTGCCTGAAAACAAAAGAGCCCATTTAGAACCCGAAATTTCATCTTCCAAATCTGCTCTGTGTGACAACGCTGAATATTCCAGAGGCTGGCTCGGGGCGACGCGGAAAATGCGTCCATTCATCCTGCCAGCTTTCAGCCTTGAAGGAAATCACAGTTTCAGCTTTGAAGGAAAAAACAAAGGGAGAAAATGGTGGCTGTTGGGAGATAAAAAATGTTTTGGAAGCTGTGGGTTTCTCTGGGAAAGCCTGAGGTTTGATCTGTCAGAAATGTGGGAGAATGTGATATAAAAAAACCTGAGTAATTAATTAATTAATAATTATTTAATATATTTGAATTGCAAAGTGTGGAGAGGCTGTGGGGGAGGGATTTCTGTAATTTGGCAAAATCCTGGAGATTTTAGGCTCTGTTTGCTGTGAATTAAAAATCTGGCTGAAAATGGGAATGGCTTTGTTAGGGAAAAACAAACAGAAATTCCCAAACCCTTTTTCCCAGGAAGCGCTGAGGGCCAGGGCGGTGGGCAGCTGGAAATGGGAAGAGAAGGATGATTTTTTGAAAAATGGGTAAATTGAACAGGAAAATGAAAATAGGGGCATGTTAACAAAGGGGAGAAACAGTTTGGGAAAAGGAAATTCATTTAGATGGGAATTCTTCTCTTGTTTAAGGAGGGAAATGTTGTCACTAAAAATCTGTTGGCAGATCAGCTCTGGCTGAGGGTTTTGGGGTGGATTAAAGGTTGTGCAGTCTTGTCCTGGTGGCACTGGGGTGGGATGTGTTCCCAGGAATCCTGATCCTACTGTAGCTTCCCAAATCTGCTCCCTGTCCTTTAGCTCTGGCCCGGATTCCCTTCCCTTGGGAAGGGTTTGGTGTTTGTCTCCCAGGGACACAGGAGACCTCCCAGGACCGGCCCTGGTGCAGAGGAACCCACAAGAGTTTGGGAATTTTATCCCAAAAATAAAACTGATGAAGAAATGTCCAGCTGGTGTATCCATGAGTTGCAGAGTTCGAAGAATTCCTCTCAATTCCAGCTCTGCAGTTCAGCAAATCTGGTCGGTTTTGGGTGGTTGGAGATGACCTGGACATTCAAGATTTGTCTTCCCAGCCATTCCCTGTCCCGTTCTGGGAGAGCTGGATGGGACCTCAGGTTGGAAGAGCCACTGGATCCGGTGATTCCCAAGGACTTGAGACATTTGATGCTGTCCCAGGTGGCATGGCTGTCCCCAGCCTGGAGAAAGGGATTTCATGGATGGTGGCTCTTGGAGTTGTCACCAGCTTCATGCCCAGGTGGGACCAGCCACCCCAGGATTGGGATCAGCACTGCTCAACATCTCCGTCGGTGACAAGGACACCGGGATTGGTCACCCTTGGCATGGTGAAGGTGACACCATGCTCTGCACTGGGATCACACCTGGAGGGATTTTCCGCAACATTCTGGAGAAGTTGGACCATCCCAACCTCGTGAGGCTCAGCGAGGGCAGGAGCTCCTGGGGCAGGACAATCCCGGCACAGATCCAGTCTTCCAGGTGGGAAGAGACTGATTGGAGCAGCCCTCGGAGAAGGACTTGGGGTGTTGTGGATGGGAAGCTCCAAATGTCCCAGACAGATCCCTGTGCCCTGGGCAGCGGGAAAGGTGGGAGTTCTGCCCAGCTGAGACCCCGCCTGCAGAGCTGCCTCCAGCTTTGGGGCAACGTCAGGAGGACCTGGAGCTGCTGGAGCAAATCCAGAGGAGGCCATGGAGATGCTCTGCAGCCAGCTGGGAGAGCTGGGAATGTTCTCCTGGAGAAGGGAAAAATCCAGGGGAATCTCAGAGTCCCTGAAGGGGCTCCAGGAGAGCTGCAGAATGTGCACTTGGAGAAGGGAAAAATCCAGGGGAATCTCAGAGTCCCTGAAGGGGCTCCAGGAGAGCTGCAGAGGGACTGGGGACAAGGCCTGCAGGGACAGCACACAGGGAATGGCTCCCACTGGCAAAGGGCAGATTGGGCTGGGATCTTGGCAAGGAATTCCTGGCTGGGAGGGTGGGCAGGGGCTGGGCTGGAATTCCCAGAGCAGCTGTGGATCCCTGGCAGTGCCCAAGGCCAGGTTGGATGGACTTGGATCCACCTGGGATTGGGGAAGGTGCCCCTGCCGTGGCAGGAGTGGGAATAGGTTTTAAGGTCCTTCCGACCCAAACCATTCCATGATTCTGGGATAACAGGAACCGGCATTGGATGATGATGAAGGTGCTCAGCAATGAAAACCTTCTCTGTCCCATGTCTGAAGATCCTGAAAACAAAATTCCAGCAATGGGTTCCGAGTTCAGACTGTTGGTGCTGAGCTCCATTTTTCCATGGTTTTTCCGTGGATTTTTAAAATCCGCTCTTGGATTAACTCGTTTTGGATCCAGCCATGCTGCATTGCCCATGGGAAGAGAATTCCTGCCACTGGAATATGAAACCCAGAGGTTCCCACCTGGATGTGGGATATTCATCCCAACATCGTCCCTCCAGCTTGGCTCTGCCAAAACTCTGGAAACAGAATTTTCCTTGGGAAAAAATCCCTCCTAGATGTCATTTTTACAGATTTCTGTTACATTTTAAGGTTTTGGGTTTTTTTTTTGGTCTAAAAGCAACAAGTTTTTGTATTTCCCACCTGCATCCAGAGTTTTTTGTGGAAAACGGATAATTTTCAACTTTGAAGCAGGCAGGTCCAAAATATTGGGAATTTGTGGAAAAAAATGGTGGAAATTTGTGGAGGTGTCAGTGGTGGGGTTGGGGCAGCACCAGAATTTAACAGATTTGGCCTCATTTTGATCTCAGGCAGGAAGGGATGTGGTGAGAGGTTGGACTCTGATCCTGAGGAATGTTCCTGTGGGATCCTCAGGGACCAAGGTGGATTTTGGGGCATTAAAATCAGAATTTGAGGCAAAAATCAATGTTTAGGCCAGGTATTCCCAAAAATCTTTGTGTCCTGGGTGATTTTTTAGGACAAAATTCCCAATTCTGCTCTGGGACAGGCGGAGTCTGACCCCGCTGCTGTTCCCTTTCAATTCTGATTTCCCAAATCCTCAAAATCTCGAAGGATTTTATGGATGTTCCATGGAGCAGCTTCATTTTCCACTTGGAATTGCATTCTGTGGGAATAACAAAGCTGGATTTGTGGGATTCCTCCTCCAAACGCTTCACGTTTTGGATGGAGCAGATTTCTTGGAATAGCAACGATTCCTTCATCCTCGGTCCCATCACGTCTGGAATGAAGTGGATTTGAAACATTCCCAGCACAAGGGATGGGATTTATCCTTATTTTTATCCACTTTTGTTCCCCAAATCCGTTCAAAGTTGGGGGTGACGCCTCCTTGGACCTCGAATCTGTGAAATCCTTGGGATTTTCAGTTTTCCTGAAGATTTGCACTCGGAATTCCTTTATTGGACACTTTGCTCCGCCACCTTCTGCTTCCAGGATTTCTTGGTGGTGATCCGTGAGTGAGAGGAGGTTGGGGTGGAATTAGGGAAGGTGGGAATGGAGGAGTTCAGATGGAATTTTTCTTCTCACCAAGATTTATGGGAAGAGATCCTATAATTTTAGGGAAAGGATTTCTCTGGATCCCAGGAAAAATCGTGGCTGCTCCATCCCTGGAATGTCCAAATCCAGATGGGGCTTGGAGCAACCTGGGATAATGGGGTCATCTTTAGGTTCCCTTCCAACCCAGCCATTCCATGATAATTCCATGGGCAGTGGATTATTCCCACTGGCAAAGGGGAGATTGGACTGGGATCTTGGCAAGGAATTCCTGGCTGGGAGGGTGGGCAGGGGCTGGGCTGGAATTCCCAGAGCAGCTGTGGATCCCTGGCAGTGCCCAAGGCCAGGTTGGATGGATTTGGATCCACCTGGGATTGGGGAAGGTGTCCCTGCCGTGGCAGGAGTTGGGATGGGTTTTAAGGTCCTTCCGACCTAAACCATTCCATGATTCTGGGATAACAGGAACCGGCATTGGATGATGATGAAGGTGCTCAGCAATGAAAACCTTCTCTGTCCCATGTCTGAAGATCCTGAAAACAAAATTCCAACAATGGGTTCCGAGTTCAGACTGTTGGTGCTGAGCTCCATTTTTCCATGGTTTTTCCGTGGATTTTTAAAATCTGCTCTTGGATTGACTCGTTTTGGATCCAACCATGCTGCATTGCCCATGGGAAGAGAATTCCTGCCACTGGAATATGAAACCCAGAGGTTCCCACCTGGATGTGGGATATTCATCCCAACATCGTCCCTCCAGCTTGGCTCTGCCAAAACTCTGGAAACAGAATTTTCCTTGGGAAAAAATCCCTCCTAGATGTCATTTTTACAGATTTCTGTTACATTTTAAGGTTTTGGGTTTTTTTTTTGGTCTAAAAGCAACAAGTTTTTGTATTTCCCACCTGCATCCAGAGTTTTTTATGGAAAACTGATAATTTTCAACTTTGAAGCAAGCAGGTCCAAAATATTGGGAATTTGTGGAAAAAAATGGTGGAAATTTGTGGAGGTGTCAGTGATGGGGTTGGGGCAGCACCAGAATATAACAGATTTGGCCTCATTTTGATCTCAGGCAGGAAGGGATGTGGTGAGAGGTTGGACTCTGATCCTGAGGAATGTTCCTGTGGGATCCTCAGGGACCAAGGTGGATTTTGGGGCATTAAAATCAGAATTTGAGGCAAAAATCAATGTTTAGGCCAGGTATTCCCAAAAATCTTTGTGTCCTGGGTGTTTTTTTAGGACAAAATTCCCAGTTCTGCTCTGGGATAGGCGGAGTCTGACCCCGCTGCTGTTCCCTTTCAATTCTGATTTCCCAAATCCTCAAAATCTCGAAGGATTTTATGGATGTTCCATGGAGCAGCTTCATTTTCCACTTGGAATTGCATTCTGTGGGAATAACAAAGCGGGATTTGTGGGATTCCTCCTCCAAACGCTTCACGTTTTGGATGGAGCAGATTTCTTGGAATAGCAACGATTCCTTCATCCTCAGTCCCATCACGTCTGGAATGAAGTGGATTTGAAACATTCCCAGCACAAGGGATGGGATTTATCCTTATTTTTATCCACTTTTGTTCCCCAAATCCGTTCAAAGTTGGGGGTGACGCCTCCTTGGACCTCGAATCTGTGAAATCCTTGGGATTTTCAGTTTTCCTGAAGATTTGCACTCGGAATTCCTTTATTGGACACTTTGCTCCGCCACCTTCTGCTTCCAGGATTTCTTGGTGGTGATCCGTGAGTGAGAGGAGGTTGGGGTGGAATTAGGGAAGGTGGGAATGGAGGAGTTCAGATGGAATTTTTCTTCTCACCAAGATTTATGGGAAGAGATCCTATAATTTTAGGGAAAGGATTTCTCTGGATCCCAGGAAAAATCGTGGCTGCTCCATCCCTGGAATGTCCAAATCCAGATGGGGCTTGGAGCAACCTGGGATAATGGGGTCATCTTTAGGTTCCCTTCCAACCCAGCCATTCCATGATAATTCCATGGGCAGTGGATTATTCCCAAAGAGTGGGAAGCACCAGGAACGAGACAAAAAGGAGGAAAATCCATAAATCCAGAGGGCTTTGGCTGGTGAGGACCTGGCAAGGAGAAGAAGATTCCCAAAAGTCTTGCATCAGCAGCTGGAGGGATTTGGGAGCCAAAACCTCTCCTTGGCACCATGGATTTGGAATTCTGGGAGTCAAATTCCCTTTTTGTTCCCACCGAGTTTTCCTTGAGGAACAGCTTTGGTTCATCCTGGTGAAATTGAAGCCTGGAAAAATCCGGATCTTTGGGAATGGGATTGCTTAGGGATTGCCTGGAATTTGGGAAAACCTGCTTGGAATGCTGAAATTGCTGCTTTATCCACGTGGGAATTATTCCATCATCCTGACTCTTCAGATCCATTATTTTATATTAATTATTCCGTGTTTGATTGGAATTTGTGATCTAAGAGCAGCTGGAAGTTGATTTTTTTTTCCCAGGGATATTTAATAATTATCATTGCTGATGTTCCACCTTGAAGAATTCCAGAGTTTTCCAAGGAAATCCCTTCTCTGTAGAAAACTGCCTCCTTTTTTTCCCAGCTCCCTGTCAATATTCCCAGTTAAACCCAAGTTTAGGTATTTTTATATGGAATGAAATCCTGTTTTTATCAGATTTTTTAAACTATAAAGGAGCGTGAAAAACATCCCGAGGCTCTGGAATGACCTTTGAGCTGTGACATGATGGGAACTGAACATTCCCAGAGCTCCAGGCACGGAAATTCCGTGCTGGGAATGAGGTTGGATGTGGAGATGCCACATTTTGAGGGAGCTGGAATTGTTCATGGATGTGACAGCAAACCATGGATTTATTCCCTTTCATTCCAATTTTTTTGGAGCAGCCTCTGGTGATCCACGTGCTGCTGCCGTCCCCGGCGTGGGGGTGGGTTAATTGAAGAATTAATCGATTTAATGAAGTGATTGAATTAATTAATGTAATCAATTGATTGAATTAATCAATTTAATTGAGGCTCTCGTTCTGGAGCAGTGATAATCAGCTTTTAACCTCCTGCCTGAATTCCATGGAAATTTGACTTTTCCGAGGTAAAAATGGGCTGGGAAGTGAAAAACCAGCTCCAAGGGATTGGGATGGTCTCGGGGTTTTCCACCCTGATCCCACTTTTCCCAATGTTCTTTTTTCCCCCAGGATTGGATCCTGCACCAGAACAACCCCGCCCACCTTGAGAGCTGCCGCAGGCTGCGCCAACAGTAAGGGATCCGCTGGGGATCCATCTGGGATCCACTGGGGATCTGCTGGGAATCCATTGGGGATCTACCAGGGAATCCATTGGGAACCCACTGGGGATCTGCTGGGAATCCATTGGGGATCTACCAGGGAATCCATTGGGAACCCACTGGGGAATCCATTGGGGATCCACCGGGGAATCCATTGGGGATCCACTGGGGATCTGCTGGGAATCCATTGGGAACCCACTGGGGAATCCATTGGGGATCTGCTGGGAATCCATTGGGAACCCACTGGGGAATCCATTGGGGACCCACTGGGGAATCCCTTGGGGATCCACTGGGGATCTGCTGGGAATCCATTGGGAACCCACTGGGGAATCCATTGGGGATCCACCGGGGATCTGCTGGGAATCCATTGGGAACCCACTGGGGCATCCATTGGGGATCTGCTGGGAATCCATTGGGAACCCACTGGGGCATCCATTGGGGATCTGCTGGGAATCCATTGGGAACCCACTGGGGCATCCATTGGGGATCTGCTGGGAATCCATTGGGAACCCACTGGGGCATCCATTGGGGATCTGCTGGGAATCCATTGGGAACCCACTGGGGCATCCATTGGGGATCTGCTGGGAATCCATTGGGAACCCACTGGGGCATCCATTGGGGATCTGCTGGGAATCCATTGGGAACCCACTGGGGCATCCATTGGGGATCTGCTGGGAATCCATTGGGAACCCACTGGGGAATCCATTGGGGATCTGCTGGGAATCCGTTGGGGACCCACTGGGGAATCTATTGGGGATCCACGGGGATTCCGCTGGGAATCATGGAATTCTGGAGAGGGACCTTAAATCCCAACAGTTCCACCCCATCCATGGGCTGGGACACCTGCCACAATCCCAGGTGGATCCAGGTCCATCCCAGCCTGGCCTTGGACACTGCCAGGGATCCAAGGGCTGGGAATTCCTGGGATTTCCTGGGAATTCCAGCCCAGCCAGGGATTCCTTGCCAAGATCCCAGCCCAATCTCCCCTTTGCCAGTGGGAGCCATTCCCTGTGTGCTGTCCCTGCAGGCCTTGTCCCAAACTCCAGCTCTCCTGGAGCCCCTTCAGGGACTCTGAGCATTCCCTGGAATTTCCCTTCTCCAGGAGAACATTCCCAGCTCTCCCAGCCTGGCTCCAGAGCAGAATCCTGGAATTGTGTTGGGAATGACCCTAAATCCCACCCATTCCCACCTTCCCCTATCCCAGGTTGCTCCAAGCCCTGTCCAGCCTGGCCTTGGACACTTCAGCATTTCCCTGGATTCTCCCCCCATCCCAAGAAATGTTTTGGGATTTTAAACACCCATTGGGATCCAGTCCTGAATCACCCCAAAAATCACAGCTCCCCTTTGGAATCCCTCAGAGTTTTCCCTGGAATTTTCCCCTCTCCAGGTGAACATTCCCAGTTCTCCCAGAGCCAGGGAGCTCCAAAATCCTGGAATGGTTTGGGGTGGGAAGAACCTGGAATCCCATCCAGGGACATTCCCACCATCCCAATTCCCATCCAACCTCACTTGGACAAACAGAAATCAACGTTTGGTGCTTTTGAGGTCCCAAATGGGAATACTTATCCAGAAAAATCCCTTTTTTTTAGGGAATTTTGGCTTTTCCACTGACACTTTTCCCTTTGTCATCAACAGATATCCCGAGTGGAATCCTGAGGCTCACTCCTCCAGCAGGTACCTTGTGATTTTCATTCCTTCCCCAAATTGCTCATTAATTAATTAATTAATTTTAACCATTTCTTGCCTGATTTGCCCTCTCCAACCCCTCTCTGCAAGGTCACATTTTTATTATAAAATTTCAGGGCCTTTTTATAGGATTTTGTCCCAAATTCCATAGAATTCCAAGCTGGTTTTTGGTTGGAGGTACCTTAAATTCCACATATTTTTATCCATTTTTCCCAGTTTTTCTATTTTTCCTGTTTTTTTTCGAGTTTTTTCCAGTTTTTCCCATTTTTCCAGTTTATCTAGTTTAGTCCAGTTTAGCCCATTTTTCCCCAGTTTCTCCATTTTTCCACTTTTATTCAATTTTATGTCTTTTATTCCCATTTGATCCCATTTAATCCAGTATTTCCATTTTTCCAAATTTCCTCAATTTTTCTCTATTTTTTCCAGTTTTTTCTAGATTTTTCCAGTTTACTCCAGATTAGTCCAGTTTGGTAGTTTTGTCCATTTTTCCATTTTTTCCAGTTTAGTCCTGTTTCATCCAGTTTTATCCCTTTTTTTCCAGTTTCATCCATTTAAGTCCATTTTTCCCCTCATTTTCCCCCCATTTTTTTCCATTTTTTTTCTATTATTTTTCCTTTTTTTCCCATTTTTAAATTTTTTCCCTTTTTTCCATGTTTTCATTTTTTCTTTTTTTATTCCATTTTTAAATTTTTTTTTCCCCATTTTCTTCCAGTTTTATCCCTTTCACTCCAGTTTGATCCCTTTAAGTCCCATTCAATCTTTTTTTCCCGTTTTTTCCAGTTTTATCCATTTTTTCCAGTTTTATCCAATTTACTCCAGTTTTGCCCAGTGTTTTCCCATTTTTACCCAGTTCTTTCTCACTTCTTCCTTTCCCCATAAATCCCACATCTCCCTTTTCCCAAACTCCTTTTCCCCACAAATCTCTCTTTTTCCACAAATCTCCCTTTTCCCATCTCCTTTTTCCCAAACTCCCTTTTCCCACAAATTCCACATCTCCCTTTTCCCAAACTCCTTTTTCCCACAAATCTCCCTTTTTCCCACAAATCTCCCTTTTTCCCACAAATCTCCCTTTTCCCCACAAATCTCCTTTTCCCAAACTCCTTTTCCCCACAAATCTCCCTTTCCCCAAACTCCCTTTTCCCACCAATCTCCCATCTCCCTTTTCCCCAACTCCCTCTTTCCCCACAAATCTCCTTTTCCCAAATCTCCCTTTTCCCACCAATCTCCCTTTTCCCAAACTCCCTTTTCCCAAAAATCCCACATCTCCCTTTTCCCAAACTCCCTTTCCCCACAAATCTCCCATCTCCCTTTTCCCCAACTCCCTTTCCCCAAACTCCCTCTTTCCCCACCAATCCCCATCTCCCTCCCCCAATCCCAACTCTCCTTTCTCATCCCGCCTTTCCCAACCCCGTTACTATTCCCACCCATCCCACCCATCCGCCCTCCCCAGGGGCAGCCCCCGGCCGCGGAGATCGCCCGGCGCCGAGCGCGCCCGCCGCTCCAGCCGCTCCGAAGGTCACTGCCGCCCGCCCGCCGAGGGAGCTTTGGGAATGCTGCGGCGTTCCCAAAGCTTGCCTCGCCCGAATTTTGGGAATTCCATGGGATTCATGATGGTTTTGTGATCCCCGATCAGAATTTTGGGAATTCTCACTGGAATTCCCAAAGTTTTCTTCACCCCCAATGGGAATTCTGGTAATTCGATGGGATTCATGACGGTTTTTTGATCCCTGATCAGAATTTTGGGAATGCTGCGGCGTTCCCAAAGTTTTCCTCGCCCGAATTTTGGGAATTCGCTGGGATTCATGATGGTTTTTTGATCCGTGATCAGAATTTTGGGAATGGTCAATGGGATTCCCAATGGGAATTTCGGGAATGCTCAGTGGGATTCCTGTTGGTTTTTCACCCTCAAAGGGAATTTTGGGAATGATCAGTGGGATTCCCAAAGTTTTTTCCACCTCCAATGGGAATTTTGGGAATTCGCTGGGATTCATGATGGTTTTTTGATCCCTGATTAGAATTTTGGGAATGCTCAGTGGAATTCCCAAAGTTTTCTTCACCCCCAATGGGAATTCTGGGAATTCGCTGGGATTCACGATGGTTTTTTGATCCCTGATCAGAATTTTGGGAATGTTCAGTGGCATTCCCAATGGGAATTCCAGGAATGCTCAGTGGGATTCCTGTTGGTTTTTCACTCCAAGTGGGAATCTTGGGAATGATCAGTGGGATTCCCAAAGGTTTTTCATCCCTTATCAGCATTTTGGGAATGCTCAGTGGGATTCCCAAAGGTTTTTCATCCCTTATTGGAATTTTGGGAATGCTCAGTGGGATTCCCAAAGGTTTTTCATCCCTTATTGGAATTTTGGGAATGCTCAGTGGGATTCCTGATGGGAATTTTGGGAATGCTCAATGGGATTCCCAAAGGTTTTTCATCCCTTATTGGAATTTTGGGAATGCTCAGTGGGATTCCTGATGGGAATTTCGGGATTGCTCAGTGGAATTCCCAAATTTTCACCCCTAATTGCAATTTTGGCAACGCTCAACGGGTTTTCCCGAAGTTTTTTTTCGCTCCCAATGGGAATTTTGGGATTCCCAGGATTTTTTTTAGGGATAAATGAAATAAATGGGGAATGCTCCGACCAGTAACCGACCTGTGGGTTCTCCGCAGCCGTGCAGCAGCCGGGCATTAATTAAGGACTAATTAAGGACTAATTAAAGCACCCTGAGCAGCCCAGGAAGGCTCCGAGCTAGTAAGTACTGTGGGCTCAGAGAGCAGCAGGGAATTCCCAAAGGATTCCAAAAAAATTCCAAAAAAATCCCATTAAAAAAAAAAAAAAATCCTTTTCCCCTCAAAATCTTCCCCAAAAAATTCCCCTTTTATTCCTCAAAATTCCCCAAAAAATCAAAAAAAATCCCATTTTTTTTCCATTCCTTCCTAGGAAGCCAGGCCAAATCTGATTTTTTTTTTTTTGTGGAGAAAAATTCCAAAAAAATTCCTGTTTTTTCTACCAAAATACCCAAAAAAATCCCCCAAAATCCTGGGTTTTTTTCCCCAATAAATTCCCTTTTTTCCCTCAAAAGAATCCCAAAAAAATTCCCAAAAAGTCCTGGGTTTTTTTCCCAAAATCCCAACAATTTGCCAAAAAATGCCCAAAAATTCCTGGGTTTTTCCCAAAATTAAAAACAAAAAAAAACCCAACAAATTCTTAGATTTTTTTTTCCCAAAAAATTCCTGGGTTTTCCCCAAAATTAAAAAAAAAATCCCAACAAATTCCTGGATTTTTTTAAAAAAAATTCCTGGGTTTTTCCCCCAAAAATAAAAAAAAATTCCAAACAAATCCCCAAAAAAATTTTTAAAAATTCAGTTTTTTCCCAAAATACCCAAAAAAAAAAAATTCCAACAAATTCCTGATTTTTTTCCAATAAACTCCTGTTTTTTCCCGCAGAAGAATCCCAAAAACATTCCCCTTTTTTTTCCCAAAATCCCAAAAATTTCCAAAAAAAATCCCACAAAATTCCTGGGTTTTCCCCAAAAATTCCCAAAAATATTCCTGGTTTTTCCCCAAAATTAAAAAAAAAAATCTCAACAAATTCATGGGTTTTTTTTCCCCAAAAAAATTAAAAAATAATTTAAAAATTTTTAAAAAAACATTTAAAAATTCAGTTTTTTTCCCAAAAAAAATCCACCAAAAAATTCACTTTTTTTTTTTTTTCCCCCCAAAATTCACATTTTTTCCCAAAATTCCCAAAATATCCCTGAAATATTCCCATTTTTTTTCCCCAACCCCACCAACGCCCGCTCTGCTCCCGCAGCCAGGAAAGCCGCTCTGGAGGCCGTGATGAAAACGCTGGGGCCGGGATTCCTGGCAGAATTCCAGAAGCACAAATCCCTGCAGGCGGCCGTCCAGGAGTCCCTGAGCTCCGGGAAACCCCACGGAATTCCCAAGAAAACCTCCAGGAGCATCCCGAAAAATCCCCGGAAGGAGGGAGGGGCGGGACCCAGCTCTGCCCCGGAAGGCCGAGGGGCGACCCCGAAAAAAGAGAGGGAGGAGGAGGAGGAATCGTCCGGGAAGAGTCAGCCCTACAACAGGGTGGGTTTGGGAATTCCGGGGGGTTGGGAATTCCGGGGGTTTGGGGGGGTTTGGGAATTCCGGGTGTTTGGGGGGGGTTGGGAATTCCGGGGGTTTGGCAGGAATTCCTGGGGTTTGGTGGGAATTCCGAGGGGTTTGGGGGTTTTTGGGAATTCCTGGGGTTTGGGTAGGGTGTGACTTCAGGGAAGTTGTTCCATGGCGGAATTCCTGCCAGGATGCACGTGGGAATTCTGGAATTCTGTATGGGAAGGGATTTTGAGATGATTTATTCCACAATCCAGTCCAACCTTTCCTTGGAATTCTGGAATTCCGTCAAGATTTATTTCACAATTCCAACAATTCTAGTCCAGCCTTTCCTTGGGCACTCCCAGACAGGAAAAAATCCTGGAATTTTGGAATTCCATCATGATTTATTCCACAATCCCAGGTAGCTCCAATTCCAATCCAGCCTTTCTTTGGACACTTCCAGGGATGAAAAAATCCTGGAATTCTGTCAGGATTTATTCTACAGTTCCCACAATTCCAGGTTTCTCCAATCCAAATCCAGCATTTCCTTGGAATTACAGATTTCCATCAAGATTTATTCCTCAATCCCAGGTGGCTCCAATTCCAATCCAACTTTTCCTTGGACACTTCCAGGGATGAAAATTCCTGGAATTCCATCAGGATTTATTCCACAATCCCAACCTTCCAATCCAAGGTGGCTCAAATCCATCATTTCCTTGGATGAAAAATTTCTGGAATTCCATCACTATTTATTCCACAATCCCAGGTGGCTCCAGTCCAACCTTTCCTTGAACGCTCCCAGGGATGAAAAAATCCTGGAATTCTGGAATTCCATCGTGATTTATTCCACAATCCCAGGTGGCTCCAATCCAACCTTTCCTTGGACCTCTGTAGGGATGAAAAAAACCTGGAATTCTGGAATTCCATCATGATTTATTCCCCAATCCCAGGTGGCTCCAATCCAACCTATCCTTGGACACTTCCAGGGATGAAAAAATCCTGGAATTCTGGAATTCCGTCGTGATTTATTCCACAGTCCCAGGTGGCTCCAATCCAACCTTTCCTTGGACTTCTGTAGGGATTAAAAAAACCTGGAATTCTGGAATTCCATCGTGATTTATTCCACAATCCCAGGTGGCTCCAATCCAACCTATCCTTGGACACTTCCAGGGATGAAAAAATCCTGGAATTCTGGAATTCCGTCGTGATTTATTCCACAGTCCCAGGTGGCTCCAATCCAACCTTTCCTTGGACCCTTGTAGGGATGAAAAAATCCTGGAATTCTGGAATTCCGTCGTGATTTATTCCACAGTCCCAGGTGGCTCCAATCCAACCTTTCCTTGAACACTTCCAGGGATGAAAAAATCCTGGAATTCTGGAATTCCATCAGGATTTATTCCACAATCCCAGGTGGCTCCAATCCAACCTTTCCTTGGACACTTCCAGGGGTGAAAATTCCTGAAATTCCATAATGATTTATTCCACAATTCCCACAATCCCAGGTGGCTCCAGTCCAGTTTTTCCTTGGACACTCCCAGGGATGGAAGGTCCTGGAATTCCATCAGGATTTATTCCACAATTCCAACAATCCCAGGTGGCTCCAGTCCAACCTTTCCTTGAACACTCCCAGGTATGAAAAAATCCTGGAATTCTGGAATTCCATCAAGATTTATTCCACAATTCCCACAATCCCAGGTGGCTCCAGTCCAGTTTTTCCTTGGACACTCCCAGGGATGGAAGGTCCTGGAATTCCATCAGGATTTATTCCACAATCTCAGGTGGCTCCAACCCAACCTTTCCTTGAACACTCCCAGGGATGAAAAAATCCTGGAATTCTGGAATTCCACCCATCTTTCCTCCACAATCCCCAATCCCTCCCAGCAGTGCCAAAACCCATCAGAATTCCGAATTTCCGCAATTCTCTCGGTGTTTGCAGCTGCTGAGGGAGGAGCTGCTGAGCTGCGGCACCGTGCTGCAGATCTCGGATCTGCCGGATTCGGGATTTTCCGACCAGGACATCAAGAAGCTGGTGCAGCCCTTCGGGAAGGTCAGCGACCTCATCGTGCTGCGCTCCCGCAACGAGGTGAGCCCGGAACGGCATCGGGATCGGGGCTCAGCATTCCCGGGGATCCCGCCAGGACTGGGGACTCTGTGGGATTTTGTGGATTTTTTTTCCTCTTTTTCCCCTTTCCTGTTCCCCCTTCTCTTTTTCCTCTGTTTTCTCTCTTTTCCATCATTTTTCCTTTTTCCCCCTTCTTTTCCCACCCTTTATTTCCCATTCTCCCCCCTTATCCCCTTCCCTTTTCTCCATTTTTCCCCCTTTTTGCATTTTTCCCCCTTTCCTCTTTTATTCCCTTTTATTCCCATTTTTCCCGTTGTTCTCCCTTTATTTTCCTTTCTCCCCTTGGTTTTCCTTCCTTTCCCTTCCTTTTCCCTTCCTCCCCCTCTCTTTTCCTCATTTTCCCCCTTATTTTCCTCTCCTTTTTCCCATTTTTTTCCCCTTTTTTCCCTTTTTTTTTCCTTTTTTCCCCCCCTTTTTTCCCCCCTTTTTCCCCTTTTTCCCCTTTTTTTCCCCTTTTTTTCCCCCCCTTTTTCCCCTATTTTTCCATTTTTTCCCCCTTTTTCCCCCTTTTTTCCCCCTTTTTTTCCCCTCTTTTTTCCCCTTCTTCCCCTTCTATTTTCCCCTTGTCCTCCCTTTGTTTTCCTTTTTTCCTTCCTTCCCCTTCATTCTCCTTTTCTCCCTTTTCCCTTCCCCCTCCTTTTTCCCTCTGTTCTCCCTTTATTTTCCTTTTCCCATTTTCCCTTCCTTCTCCCTTTTTCCCCTTTCCCTTTTCCTCCTTCTTCCCTTTCCCCTCCACTCTTGGATTCCCTCCCTGCAATTCCCAATCCCGGCCGGATTTCCCTCCCACAGACCTCCCCCCTAACGCCGGGAATTCCGGGAATTCCGGCATTCCCTGTGTTCCAGGCCTACCTGGAGATGAACTACAAGGAGGCCGTGATCGCCGCCGTCAAGTTCGGGGAGACGGCGCCGGTGCTGCTCAACGGGAAACGCGTCCGGATCAGCGTGGCCGAGAGGGCCCAGGTGGGAGCGGGAATTCCCACTGGGAATTCTGACTGGGAGCAGGGAATCCAGCCTGCAATCCGGGAATTCCCACCGGGAATTACAGGTGGGAGTGCAGATTCCAGCCAAGAGCGGGAATGTTGGCCGGGAATGGCGTCTGGAAAATGAGGGTGGGAGCAGCAATTCCCAGTGGGAATTCCAGCCAGAAATTCCAACTGGGAATTCTGACCAGGAGTGCCAATTCCAGCTGATCTGGAAGATGAGGGTGGAGCAGAAATTCCCAGTGGGAATTCCAACCAGAAATTCCAACTGGGAATTCTGACCAGGAGTACCAATTCCAGTTGGGAATTCCAGCTGGGAGAGGAATTCCCAGCCGGGAATTCCAACTGGGAATTCTGACCAGGAGTACCAATTCCAGTTGGGAATTCCAGCTGGGAGAGGAATTCCCAGCCGGGAATTCCAACTGGGAATTCTGACCAGGAGTACCAATTCCAGTTGGGAATTCCAGCTGGGAGAGGAATTCCCAGCCGGGAATTCCAACTGGGAATTCTGACCAGGAGTACCAATTCCAGTTGGGAATTCCAGCTGGGAGAGGAATTCCCAGCCGGGAATTCCAACTGGGAATTCTGACCGGGAGCGGCAGTTCTGACCAGGAGTGGGAATTCCAGCCCAGGATCTGGGAATTCCAACCAGGAATCCCAGCAAGGAATTCCAACTGCAAATGCCAACTGGGAATTCCACCCAGGAATTTGATCAGGAATTCCAACCAGGAATTCCAACTGGGAGTGGCAATGCCAGATGGGAATTCCGTCCTAGTCTGGGAATTCCAACTGGGAATAGAATGAGGGTGAGAGCTGGAATTCCAGCTGGGAATTCCAACCAGGAGAGGGAATTCCAGCTGAGAACGAGAATTCCATCCTAGGTTCTGGGAATTCCAACTTGGGAGCAGGAATTCCAGTGGGGAATTGCAGTCAGGAATTTCAATTGGGAGTAGGAATTCCAGCCAAGAATTCTAACTGGGAATTTTAGCCAGGAGAGGGAATTCCAACTGGGAATTCTGACCAGGAGTACCAATTCCAGGTGGAAATTCCAGCTGGGAGAAGAAATTCCAGCTGGGAATTATGACTGGGAGTGGCAGTTCTGACCAGGAGTGGGAATTCCAGCCCAGGAGCAGGAATTTCAGCCAGGAATTCCAACTGGGAGCAGGAATTCCAGATGGAAATTCCAATCCAGAGAGGGAATTCCAGCCTGGAATCTGGGAATTCCAGCCCAGGATTTGAGAATTCCAACTGGGAGCAGGAAATTCCAGCTGGGATTTTCAACCAGGAGCAGGAATTCCATCCTGGAATCCACAAATTCCAAGCTAGGAGAGGGAATTCCAGTCAGGATCTGGGAATTCTGTCCAGGAATCCGGGAATTCCAGCTGGGAATTCATCCAGAAATGGGGGTGGAGTGGGAATTGCAGCCAGAGCTATTAATTAATTATTCCACTGAAGTGTTAATGATTATTAAGCTTCTTTTTCATACATTTATAGATACACACACACTAATAAATTAAATTAATTTAAACTAATTAACAAACTTAATTATTAACAACTATTATTAATCCAGTTCCATGTATTTGTTAATATAATCATACATTGATTAATAAAATCTAAATGAAAATTTAAGTAACAATGGCCATAATTCATATTTTATAATGGCTTAATTAGCATTAATTAATTAGAATTAATAGTTCTATTTCATGTCAATTATTAATAAATCCCAAATTTTTTTTCCGCTTCCAGGCGAAAAAAACGGTGAAAAAACGAGTCCTGAACCCCAAAAAAACTCCAACAATCACCAAGTAAGACCCTCATTAATTAATTAATGTTAATTACAATAATTGGGCACCCAAGGGGCTCAAACCTTGGGCTTTAATTTGGGTTAATAATTAATAATTATTAATTAAATTGATTTTTTGGTGTCTTTTTTACCCTCCCAGGAAAGTTCCAAGCACCAACACCAAGAGCCCCAAAGTCCTGACAGGTGAGGTTGATCATCTTTAACTAATTAATAATTCATTAGTGATTCATTCTCAACTGACCAGCCTAATTAATAATTTAATTGGTTTCATTATTTCTAATTTCTTTGGCTTTTAATAAAAATTATTGGTGCCAAGTCATCGTTTTGCTTTTATTTCTCAGCTCATTTAATTATTAATTAATTAACTAATGACATATTAATTAGTCAGCGTAATTAATTATTCATTAATTGGCTGCATTATTTTTAATTCTGTTGGGTTTTAACAGGGAAATCATGGATTTTCTTCCATTCCTGAGCTGGGGTTTTGGATTAATTTCAATTTTGGGATTATTTACCCAAAAAAAAAAATCTGAATTTCTCCCCCAGAATCCCCAAATTTTTTTTTTCCAAAAAATCCCTCCCTTTTCTCCCAAAAATTAATTTTTTCCCCCCAAATCCTTCTAAAATCCACTTTTTTTTTCTACCTAAAATCCACATTTGCCCCTAAAATCTTCCCTTTTTTGCCCCCAAAATTTGCCTGGATTTAATTTAAATTTTGGGAATATTTTTGCCTCCAAAATCCCACAGAATTAATTTAAATTTTGAGTTTCTTTAACCCCAAAAAATCCAAATTTTTTCCCCCGAAAATCCCCATCTTTCTTTCCATAAATTGCCCTGGATTTAATTTAAATTTTGGGATTTTTACCCTAAAAAAATCCAGAATTTTTCCCCCCAAATCCCTTTTCTTTTTGCTCCAATCCCTGGAATTCCTTGGATTTTTTTGGAATTTTGTTCCCTTGGGAAGGAATCGTTGATGGGAATTGGGAATTCCGGGGTTTTTGGGGGATTTTTTTGTAGGGAAAAAGGAAAAAGTGAAGAAAACTCTGGGAGAGAAGAAAGTGAAGAAAGCCCCAGATGAGGAAGGTGAGGGGGAAATGGGGAAAAATTGGGAAAAATGGAAAAAATGCCTCAGAAAATGGGGGGAAATGGGAAAAAAAACTTTGGAAAATGGGAAAAGGTCTTGGGAAAACGAGAAGAGAAAATAGCAGGAAAAAAACCTTGGGAAAACGGAAAAAAAGCTCTGGAAAATGGGGAAAAATCTTGGGGAAAAGGGGGAAAAATTGGAGAAATGGGGAAAAATCTTGGGGAAGAACGTGGGGAAAAGGGGAAGAAATTTGGGAAAACAAGAAAGTGAAATTTGGGAAAATAGGAAGAGAAAATGGAAAAAAAAATCTTCTGAAAATGGGAAAAACATTGGGAAAATGGGGGGAAAAACTTGGAAAAAATTAGAAAAGAAAATGGAAGAAAACTTTAGAAAATGGGGAAAAAATGGGGAAAAAGCCTTGGAGAAACAGGGAAAAAAAAAACTTGGGAAAATAGGGAAAAAATCTTGGGAACATGGGAAAAGAAAATGGGAAAGAAAAAACACTTGGGAAAATGGGGGAAAAAACCTTGGGAAAATGGGGGAAAAACCTTGGGAAAATGGGGGAAAAAAACCTTGGGAAAATGGGGGGAAAAACCTTGGGAAAATGGGGGGAAAACCTTGGGAAAATGGGGGAAAAACCTTGGGAAAATGGGGGGAAAACCTTGGGAAAATGTGGAAAAATGGGGGAAAAAACTGAGAAAATGGGAAAAAACCCTCAGGTAAACAGGAAAAAAAAACCTTGGGAAAATGGGGGAAAAAAACCTTGGGAAAATGGGGGAATAAACCTTGGGAAAATGGGGGGAAAAAACCTTGGGAAAATGGGGAAAAAATGGGAAAAAACCTGAGAAAATGGAAAAAAACCTCAGGTAAACAGGAAAAAAAACCTTGGGAAAATGGGAAGGAAAAACATGGGGGTGAAAACTTGGAAAAACGAAGAGAAAATGTTGGGAAAATGAGGAAATCATGGCAAAAAACCTTTGGAAAATGGTGAAGAGAAAATGTCGGGAAAATGAGGAAATCATGGCCAAAAACCTTTGGAAAATGGGTTTAGGAAGGGAAACGAGCCCTGTACCAATCTCCAGTGGCAAAAAACCTTTGGAAAATGGATTTAGGAAGGGAAACGAGCCCTGTACCAATCTCCAGGCGCTGGTTTTTCCCCCTCAGGAAAAGCAACGGGTGAAGATTCCGGGACTCCGGCCGAGGCCGGGCCGGAAATTCCGGGATCGGAGCCCTCGGATGCCAACAATCCCCATGCCAACAATCCCCATCCCAACAATCCCCATCCCAACAATCCCCATCCCAACAATCCCCATCCCAACAATCCCCATCCCAACAATCCCCATCCCAACAATCCCCATCCCAAATCCTCCCCGGAGCACGACGGGCTGGAGGACCCCGGGACAACCCTGGAGGCAGGGCCAGGTAATTCCAGGGAATTCATGGAATTCTTTAGAGTTGGGGGGGATCCAAAGCTGGGGTGGTTTTGGGAGGAAAAAAATCCTTTGGAAATAAGGGATAAAAGGAAGTTTGGGAATTCCCGAAATCCCTGGGGAATTTGGGAATGCTGTAGGATTCAGCTGTTCCTTTTCCCCGTTTTCAGAGCCTGCGGTGAGCGAGGAACCCTCGGATCCAGGCGGGAAGGTCAGCGGGGTTCGGGAATTTGGGGATTTTGGGGATTTGGGAACTGTGAGGATTGTGGGGATTTGGGAGAAGGAGGGAATTGTGGGGTCTTGGAAATTTGGGGATTTTGGGGATTTGAGAACTGTGGGGATTGTGGGGATTTGGGAGAAGGAGGGAATTGTGGGGACTTGGAAATTTGGGAATTTTGAGAATTGTGGGAACACTGGGAATTTCCCTGCTTTCCCAATGATTCCCAGCAATCCCAACCTCCAGCCCCTTTGGCTCCATCCCATCCCACCCCACAATTCCCACTGGAAACTCCCCAGTCCCAAACCCCATAAAGTCCCTTTGGGATGGAACGGGAGCTCTGGGATTGGGATTCCCTTTGGGATGGGAACAGCAAGCGCTGGGCTCTGAGATCGGGGTTGGAATTCCTTTTGGGATGGATTTGGGAGCTCTGGGATTGGGATTGCGATTCCCTTTGGGATGAGAACAGGAGCTGTGGGATTGGGATCAGGATGGGAACAGTGGGAACAGCAAGCTGTGGGATCAGGATTGGAATTCCCTTTGGGATGAGAACGGGAGCTCTGGGATCGGGATCAGGATTCCCATTGGGGTGGGAACGGTGAGCTCTGGGATCGGGATTGGGATTGGGATTCCTTTTGGGATGGAAATGGTGAGCTCTGGGATCGGGATCAGGATTCCCTTTGGGATGGGAGCAGCGGGAGCAGGAGCTGTGGGATCGGGATGGAGATGGGAATTCCCTTTGGGATGGGAGCAGGAGCTGTGGGGTCGGGATCGGGATTCCCTTTGGGATGGGAGCAGGAGCTGTGGGGTCGGGATTCCCTTTGGCCTTTGGGATGAGAATGGGAGCTCTGGCATCGGGATGGGAATTCGGATTGGGATTCCCTTTGGGATGGGAACAGGAGCTCTGGGATTTGGATCAGGATGGGAACAGTGGGAACAGCAAGCTGTGGGATCAGGATTGGAATTCCCTTTGGGATGAGAACGGGAGCTCTGGGATCGGGATCAGGATTCCCATTGGGGTGGGAACGGTGAGCTCTGGGATCGGGATTGGAATTGGGATTCCTTTTGGGATGGAAATGGTGAGCTCTGGGATTGGGATCAGGATTCCCTTTGGGATGGGAACAGTGGGAACAGGAGCTGTGGGATCAGGATTGGAATTCCGTTTGGGATGAGAATGGGAGCTCTGGGATCGGGATTGGAATTCGGATTGGGATTCCCTTTGGGATGGGAACAGGAGCTCTGTGATTGGGTTTGGGATTGGGATTGGGATTCCCTTTGGGATGGGAACAGCGGGAACAGGAGCTGTGGGATTGGGATGAAGATGGGAATTGCCTTTGGGATGGGAAGAGGAGCTCTGGGCTGTGGGATCAGGATTGGGATTCCCTTTGGGATGGGAACAGCGGGAGCAGGAGCTGCGGGATCGGGATTGGGATTCCCTTTGGGATGGGAACAGCGGGAGCAGGAGCTGTGGGATCGGGATCGGGATCGGCATTCTCTTCGGGATGGGAGCGGCGGGAGCAGGAGCTGTGGGATCAGGATCGGGATTCCCTTCGGGATGGGAGCAGGAGCTGTGGGGTCGGGGTCAGGATTCCCTTCGGGATGGGAGCGGCGGGAGCAGGAGCCGCCTTGTGGGGATTGTGGGATTGAGGGAAGTTGGGGAATTTGGGGATTGTGGGAACTGGGGGAGTTGGAAATATGGGGCGTTGTGGGGATTGGGGGGATTGTGGGATTGAGGGAAGGTGGGGAATTTGGGGATTGGGGGGATTGGGGGATTTAGGGATTGTGGGGTTGAGGGAAGTTGGGCAATTTGGGGATTGTAGGAACTGGGGGAGTTGGAAATATGGGGCGTTGTGGGGATTGGGGGATTTGTGGGATTGAGGGATTGAGGGAAGTTGAGCAATTTGGGGATTGTGGGAATTGGGGGAGTTGGAAATTTGGGGCATTGTGGGGATTGGAGGGATTGTGGCAATGTGGGGATTGGGGGATTTGTGGGATTGGGGGAGTTCGGGGAATCTTAGGAGCTGGGGGAATTTGTGGGATCGTGAGATTTGGGGGAAGTTGGAGAATTTTGGGATTGGGGGAATTTGGGAATTTTAGGGGTTGTGGGATTGAGGGAAGTTGGGGAATTTGGGGATTGTGGGAATTTGTGGGGAGTTGGAAATTTTGGGATTGGGGGATTGTGGCAATGTGGGGATTGGGGGATTTGTGGGATTGAGGGATTGAGGGAAGTTGGGGAATTTGAGGGATTGTGGGAATTGGGGGGAGTTGGAAATATGGGGCGTTGTGGGGATTGGGGGAATTGTGGGATTGGGGGAACTGGGGGAGTTGTGGGGATTGGAGGAATTGGGAATTTTAGGGATTGTGGGATTGAGGGAAGTTGGGGAATTTGGGGATTGTGGGAACTGGGGGAGTTGGAAATATGGGGCATTGTGGGGATTGGGGGGATTGTGGCAATGTGGGGATTGGGGAAATTAGGGAATTTTAGGGATTGTGGGATTGAGGGAAAGTGAGCATTTTGGGAATTGTGGGGATTTAGGAGTTGGGGAAATTGGAAAATTTTGGGATTGTAGGAATTGGAGAAATTGGGAATTTGTGGGATTGGGGGAAGTTGAGCATTTTGGGAATTGAGGGAAGTTGGGAATTTTAGGGATTGTGGGATTTAGGAAGTTGAGCATTTTGGGAATTGCAGGAATTGGGGGAGTTGTGGGGATTTGGGAATTGTGGGATTGGGGGAAGTTGGGGAATTTGGGAATTGGAATTTTAGGATTTGGGGGAAGTTGGAGAATTTGGGAATTTTGGGGATTGTGAGAACTTGGGAATTTTAGGGATTGTGGGATTTGGGGGGAGTTGGGAGATTGAGGGAAGTTGGAAATTGTGTGAATTTTAGGAATTGGGGGAGTTGGGGGAATTTGGGAATTGTGGGGACTGTAGGAATTGTGAGATTGGGGAGATAGTGGGAATTGTGGGAATGTGAAGAACTGGGGGAATTTGGGGAATGTGGGAATTGGAGGAATTCTGGGAAAAATCCCCAGTTTTCCGCTTCCAACAAGATTTGGGATTTAAACAGAATTTAAACAGAATTTTTATCCTACCTGGTGTTTAAAACTACTTTTTCCCACTGGGAATTGATGGTGGGAAATGTTTTTTTGGATTTTGACACGATGAACACTTTAACTACAATCAATTAATCAGTTATTAATTATTATTAATGAAGTTCCAATCCCTTTTTTCCCCTCCCTAAAGGAAGCAATTTTCATTGCTCTCATCAAGGAGTCCGATCCCAAGGTGAGTTTTTCCTCATTATCCCAAGTTTTTCTCCTCATTGTCCCAAATTTTTTCCTCATTATCCCAATTTTCTTTGGAATTTCATTAACTGGGAGCTGGGAATGCTCATTCCTGAACATTTCAGGTTGGGATAAACCCCACTTTATCCCTGGAGTGGGATTTTTTGGCACTTTGGGGATCCCCCGGGCCCTGTGATCCTTTCAGAATTCCAGGATTAATTCCAAGATTCTCCTCAGGTGCCTCGGAGGTTTTCTCCTTAAAAAAAGTGTGGAAAAGATCAAAATTTATCTCAATTCCAGTTCAAAATTCCAGTCTTTTATAGATGGAGAGAAGTTTTTTTCCCTTCCCCCCCTTTTTTCACTTCCTTTCTCCCCCTAATTTCCTTTTTCCCCACATTTCCCCCTTTTTTCCCTCCTGTTCCTCCTTCCTTCTCTCTTTCCCATTTGTCCCTTTTTCCCTTTGTTTTCTCCTTTCTTTCCCCCCTTTTCCTCCTCTCCCTTTTCCCCCTTTTTCTCTTGTTCCCCCTCCCTTTTCCCCATTTTTTCCCTTTTTCCCCCTTTTCCTATTCTTCCTTCCTTTTTTCCATTCTTTTTTTCCTTCCTTTCCCCCCTTTGTCCATTTCTCCCTTCTTTCCCCTTTTCTCCCTTTTTTTTCTCCTTCCTTTTTTGCCTTTTCCTTGTTTTTCCCTTCCCTTTTAACCTCTTCCCCCCCTTTTTTCCTTCCCCCTTTTTCCCCTTGTTTTCTCCTTCCTTTTTCCCTTCTTTCCCCTTTTTCCCCTTCCCATTTCCTCTTTTCCCCTTATTTCCCATTTTTCCTTTTTTCCCTCTTTTGTTCCATTCCCCCTTTTTCTCCTTTTTTCTCCTTCCTTTTTTCCTTTTTCCCCTTCCCCTCTTTTTCCTTCTTCTCCCCTTTGTTCCATATTCTCCTTTTCTCCTTTTTTCCCCTTCTTCCCCCTTTTTTCTCCTTCCTTTTTTCCTTTTTCCCCTTCCCCTCTTTTTCCTTCTTCTCCTTCTCCATATTCTCCTTTTCTCCTTTTTTCCCCTTCTTCCCCCTTTTTTCTCCTTCTTTTTCCCCCCTTTCCCTCCCTTTTACCCCTCTTCCCCCTTTTTTCTGCTTCCCTTTTTCCCTCTTTTTCCCTTCCCCCCTTCCCTTTTCCTCATTTCTCCTTTATTTCCCCCTTTTTCCCCTCTTTCTCTCCTTTGTTCCTTTTTTCCCTTTCCCCTTTTTCCCCTTCCCTTTTCCTCTTTCCCCCTTATTTCCCATTTTTTCCTTTTTTCCCCTCTTTCACTCCTTTTTTCCATTTCCCCCTCTTTTCCCTTTCCTCCTTCCCCCTTCTTTTCTCTTTCCTTTTTCCCTTCTTTCCCCTTTTTCCTTTTCCTCTTTTCCCCTATATTTTCCATTTTATTCCTTCTTTTCCCCCTTTGTTCCATTTCCCCCTTTCCTCTCTTTCCCCATTTTTTCTCCTTCCCTTTTCCCTTCTTTCCCCTTTCCCCCCTTCCCTTTTCCTCCTTTCCCCTTTCATTTTAATCCCTCTTTTCCCCCCCTTCCCCCTTTTCTCCCTTTCCCCCTTTTTCCCCTTTTTTCTCCTTCCCTTTTCCCTTCTTTCCCCTTTCCCCCCTTCCCTTTTCCTCCTTTCCCCTTTCATTTTAATTCCTCTTTTCCTCCCTTCCCCCCTTTGTTCCTTTTCTCCCTTTCCCCTTTTTCCTCCTTCCCTTTTCCCTTCTTTCCCCCTTTCCCCCTTCCCTTTTCCCCCTTTCCCCCCCTTTGTTCCTTTTCTCCCTTTTCTCCCTTTCCCCCTTTTCTCCATTTTTTCTCCTTCCCTTTTCCCTTCTTTCCGCTTTCCCCCCTTCCCTTTTCTCCTCTTTCCCCCTTTTCTTCATTTTTTCTCCATTTTTTCTCCTTCCCTTTCCCCTTCTTTCTCCTTTTCCCCCTTTCCCCTTTCATTTTAATCCCCCTTTTCCCCCCTTTGTTCCTTTTCCCCTTCCCCCGTTAACCATCCCCCGGGGTGTCCCCGCAGGTGGACGCTGCCAGTCTGCGCTCTCACCTGGTGCACCTGGGGAACCTCCCTGCCGAGGGTTTCCGGGAGCTGGAGCTGGTGTGCGCGGGGCTGCGCTTCGGCAAGGTGGAGCACTACGCCGTGCTCAGCAACCGCCACCGGGTACGGCCCCGGCGCGGGGCATCGGGGCTGGAAGGGAGGACTTTGGGAACCTTTGGGGATTTTTTGGGAATTTTTTCAGAGTTTTTTGGGGATTTCCTGAGGATTTTTGGCAGAGCGGTTTCAGGAATTGAAGCTGGTTTGTGCTGGGGTACACCATGCTCAGCAGCTGCCATGGGGTGTGGCCCCAGGGCCTGGGGAAAAATGAGGGGTTTGGGGGAGAAATTGGGGTTTGCACAGAAAAAAAACTGGGGATTTTTGAGTTGTTTGTTTTTTTTTTTTAATATTTTTTCAATTTTTAGGGGATTTTTGAGGGATTTTTTTTTTAAATGTAAAAGATTTTTGCGGGGACTCTTCTGAATTGTGGGAGATTTTTTGGGGAAATTTTGTGGATTTATTTTTTCAGAATTTTTGAGGGGCCTTTTGGGAATTTTGGATGATTAGTTTGGGAATTTTTTGAATTTTTGGGGAACTTTTATTTTGGGGGGATTATTTTTTAATTTTTGGGAGGTTTGGGGGTAAATTTTTGAGGGAATTTTGGGGGCGGGGGTGTTTGGGAATTTTTGGTAATTGGAAAAAGTGAGAATGCAGAATTGATGGGGTTTTTATGGGATTCTCTAGGTTTTAGATCCCAAAAATACAAGGAAATGGTTTTAAAATAAAATAAAAAAAAAAGAGGAAAATGATTTTAAATCCCAAAAAACTAAATCCCATAAAAACAAGGAAAATATCCTTAAAATCCCAAAAAACCCAAGAACATGGTTTTTGAATCCCAAAAAAGCAACTTTATTTTTTCAGAATTTTTGAGGGGCCTTTTGGGAATTTTGGATGATTAGTTTGGGAATTTTTTGAATTTTTGGGGAATTTTTTTTAAATTGTGGGGGGGATTATTTTTTTAATTTTTGGGAGGTTTGGGGGTAAATTTTTGAGGGAATTTTGGGGGCGGGGGTGTTTGGGAATTTTTGGTAATTGGAAAAAGTGAGAATGCAGAATTGATGGGGTTTTTATGGGATTCTCTAGGTTTTAGATCCCAAAAATACAAGGAAATGGTTTTAAAATAAAATTTAAAAAAAAAAAGAGGAAAATGATTTTACATCCCAAAAAACTAAATCCCATAAAAACAAGGAAAATATCCTTAAAATCCCAAAAAACCCAAGAACATGGTTTTTGAATCCCAAAAAAGCAACCAAAGCCCCCCCCCCCCCACAGAAATGTTCTTTAAAACCAAGGAAAATATCCTTTAAATCCCAAAAAAACACAAATCCTAAAAATCCAAAGAAGTATTTTTTAAGTCCCAAGAAAAACTGGGAAAATCCCAAAAATCCAAGAAAATACTTTTTAAATCTCAAAAAACCCAAGGAGAATACCCCAAAAACCTGGAAAATGTTTTGAAAACCCCAAATCCAAGAAAAACATCTTTTAAATCCCAAAAAACCCAAGTTACTTCCACCTTTAGGACCCAATTTGGGACATTTAAAGGTGAATTTTAACACCTTTTATGCCCGGAAAGTGGCGAGAAACAAGCGAGGGATTCCAGCAGGTTTAAGAATTCCCATTTTATCCATAAATTAAGGAGTTACCTGGAATTTTTTCCCTCAGGCCATCCTGCAGCTGGACAGCCCCAAATCCGCGCGCTCCATGCACAGCTTCCTGCAGCAGTATCCTTATTCCATAGGGGAACACACACTCACCTGCTCCTTGTCCTCCCACGGAGACATTCCTGAGGTAAAAATTCCAGGTTTTCCACCATCTGGGGTTTTTTTGGGCATGGGAGAACCTTCCTGCAAAAAGCTGAGGGATGGGATTTCCTTCAGGGTTGGGATTTTTCCCTCAGGGTTGGGGCTTTTCCCCCAGGATTTTCCCTCATGGTTGGAATTTTCCCTCAGGATTGGAATTTTTTCCCTCAGGGTTGGGATTTTTCCCTCAGGTCTGGGATTTCCCTCTCAGGGTTGGGCTTTTCCCTCAGGGCCAGAATTTCCCTTACGGTTGGAATTTTCCCTCAGGATTGGGATTTTCCCCCTCAGGATTGCAATTTTTCCCTCAGGGTTTGGGATTTTTTGCATCAGGATTGGAATTTTTTCCCTCAGGGGTGGGATTTTTCCCTCAGGTCTGGGATTTCCCTCATGGTTGGGGCTTTTCCCTCAGGGCCAGAATTTTTCCTTATGGTTGGAATTTTCCCTCAGGATTGGGATTTTTCCCTCAGGTCTGAGATTTTCCCCTCAGGGCCAGGATTTTTCCTTATGGTTGGAATTTTCCCTCTGGACTGGGATTTTTCCCCTCAGGATTGGGATTTTTCCCCTCAGGATTGGGATTTTTCCCCTCAGGATTGGGATTTTTCCCTCAGGGTTTGGGATTTTTTTCCCTCAGGGCCAGGATGTTCCCTCAGTGTTGGAATTTTCTCCCTTGGGGCCGGAATTTTCCTTCAGGGTTGGGATTTTTCCCTCAAGAGTTTGGGATTTTTCCCCTCAAGGATGGGATTTCCCTCAGGATCATGATTTTTCCCTTATGGTTGGGATATTTCCTTCAGGTCTGGGATTTCCGTCAAGGATTGGAATTTTCTCCCCTCAGGGTTGGGATTTTCCCCCTCAGGGTTTGGAATTTCCTTCAGGATTGGGATTTTTCCCTCAAGGTTGGGATTTTTCCATCGGAGTTTGGGATTTTTTTTTCCTCAAGAATAGGATGTCCCTCAGGATCTTGATTTTTCCCTCAGGGTTGGGATGTTTTTCTCAGGGCTGGGATTTCCCTCAGGGTTTGGAATTTTTTCCCTCATGGATGGTATTTTTCCCTCAGGATCATGATTTTCCCCTCAGGTCTGGGATTTCCCTCAGGGATTGGGATTTTTGTTTTCCAGGCTGAAACCGGGAAAAGGGAAGAGAAGAGAGAAGATGGGAGCAAAGGAAGGTACAGCCTGCAAGGATTTTTGGGAATTTTATCCATTTCTTTTCCCTCTTGGAATGTTTATCCACGATTAGGGATTGCTGAGCCTCTCTCTCTCCAGCTGTGTCCTGCTGCTCCTCCTTCCCAATCCATTTTTGCAGAGCCACAATATTTGTGATTCATTAAAAATCATGGCAAAACAGGGTGAAATCCCAATTTTTATTGGGAATTTTCTTTGGTTTTCTCTCCTGCTCAGGTCTTGGCTCCTTTTATTCCATCCTTAAGCTCTTCTCTCTATCCCTGCCTCTGGAATTCCTCTTTCCAGCTGCTGAATTCCTGGAGATCTTTAGGAATTGTTGTTAAATATGGCTTCGATCCCTTTTTTTCTGTGATTCCAACTTGGGTTTCTGGATGAGTTTTATTGTTAAAACCTCAAAATTGTGTAAGGATCATCCTCAAATTTAAGGAATTCCATCATGGAAAAGCTCTGTATTCCCAGATCCCGATTTTTTTCCTTGTCATTCCATGAAACTGCTGAATTTTGGGAGCATTAATTCCCAAATTAATGGGAAGCTCTTCCTTACAGCCACTTTTGTGATTCCAGACAGGTGGAATGAAAATTTAAATTTAGAATTAAAATTTAAAAGTTATTTTTCCATTAATCCCAGCTCCTGAAAAATTGGAAAATCGATATTTTCCCCTGCTCCACATATTTTCCACACAATTAATTTATTCCATTTCTCAGGGAGCAGAAAAGACTGGAATTATTGTTTTAATTGTTAATGATTAATTATTTATCTTTAATTAATTTATCTCAACTTCTGGGTTCTGCCTTTCCCAGGCTGTGTTTTCCATGAATCCAGGGGGGAGTTTTCCATGAATCCCAGTAGAAAACAAACTGAACACAGCCAGAAGTGTTGAATTGATGGGAAAATCCTTTTGGAGGATCAAAATCCCATTGTCCTGGACAATCCTGATTTTTCCAGGTTTTGGAGTAGAAATTCCCTGCTGGAATTCTGCTAGAATGGGTGCTCCCGGCCATCCCTAATTCCAGCACTTCCCAAGCTCATCCTGTGGGATTCTTTCCTTCAGGGAAGAGTCTCTGGAATTCCCTGGGAAGCTCCATCCTGTGACACCTTGGGCTGTGTTATCCCAGGGGATTCTCCGTGGAAAACAGGGATTTTAAACCAAAACCTGATCCAAAATCCAATGCCAAATCCAAACCTGCTCTCTCGGGATTGGGAGCTGCAGCCAGAGCAAAGCTCCTCTAATTCCCTTATCCAAGAGCTGCCTTTTGGTTGGATATTCCCAATTTTCCCTCTGTGGGATGGAAAATTTCCAAGGCCTGAGGTCTCCAAAATGTGAATTATTCACCTCAAGTTGTCGCCTTTTCCCACAGAATTCCCAATCCCATTTCCTCATGCTCCAGGTAAACTCCCACTGGTGGCATCCGGAGCTTTCTGAGTTTTCTGGAATTCTCCCTCCACGGTTTGATTTTTGTTTCTTTTAAATGCTTTTAGCTCTGGCTTGAAAAAAATTCCAGAGGGATCAGGAACGGTGCAAAAACCAGCTGGAAATCCATCGGGAGAGGCCAGGAAAGGTCAAATTCCCACCCCAAATGTCCCGGAGGAGATTCCAGCAGGACAACTGGAGATTCCTGAGTCGCAGGCAGGAGGAGCAGCGAGGGATTCGCCCGCAGGGATGGACGTGGAGGGATTGGATCCTGGAACTGGAATTCCTGTGGATCCTGCTGGCAGCAAATCACCCGGAGCGAGGTCGGAGGAGAAACCGGCGCCGCTTTCCGGAGCGGGGACGGACAAAGCTCGGGATGAGCCGGAGGTGGAAATCCAAAAGGAGGATGAGGAACCCTCTGCTCCTGCCATGGAACCTCTGGAATCATCCAGCAAGGTTATCCCAGCGGCCGGAGGAACACCAGGAGCCATCCCTGGAATGTCGCCGAGCTCGGAGGAGGCTCCTGCGGTGTCACCCGGTGTCACCCAGCCCAGCACGGAGCCGGCTGCTCTGGAGGCTGGGAAAAGCAGCCATGAAACATCCACGGAGAGGAAAGCTGTCCCAAAAACTGTGGATGCTCCAGGGAAAAAATTGGATGTGGCTGGAGCAGAGAGAGAGGCGACAGCGGAGGAATCCGTGCTCAAAATCGGGGAAAATACAGGGAAAATATGGGGCAAGGCTGGGACAGAGACGGAGAAAACACCTGGAAAAATACCATCCAAGGGTGGGGAAAACTCTGGGAATGCTGTTGGTGAGATGCATGGGGGAAGTTCGGTTAAAATCCCACAAAATAAAGGGACGGGAGCTGCAAAATCCGACGAAAGCCGTGCGGCGGCTCCGGTAAATTCCGCTGCATCCCTGAAGGAATCTTGCATTGGAAAAACTTTTTTGAAGGCAGTGGTGTCCGTCCCGGACATCCTGAAGCAGAGAATTCCTGTCAGGATCACCGAGACTTCCCTGGGAAGAACTGGGGAGCAGAAAATCCCCCCCAGAGTGGGGCTGGAGAAGAAAATCCCACCCAAAACAGTGGCTCAGCCAGGAGCTGGGAACAGCCAATGGAAAGGGAATGGAAATTCCGGAGTGGAAGCACAGGGAGATGGTGGGAAGGGCTCATCCCAGCAGGAAAAGGATTCCCAGCTGGAATCTTGGGCGAGTTCAAAGCAGAGCCAGCAGGGAGAGAGCGGAACAGCTGGCATGAAGGAAGATCCCAGTGGGAATCAGGTGAGGAGGGCAGGAATGCCCAGGTGTTCCCTGGGCTTCTTCCACTCTGGGTTTCTGGGATCATTCCTTTCCCTTTTCCATCAATCCTGGGGCCACCAGAGGAGCTTCTGGGCAACCTGTTCCTTTTAGCTGCAGCATGAGGGTGGAACTGGTTGGAAAATCCTATGGAAGTTGTTTTGGAAGCGAATCCAAACTGAATTCCTTGGAGCAGCTCCAAGTGGGAATAAACCCCGTGTCCTCTGGGGAGCTGGAATTTGCTTTTCCGAGCCTTGCACAGATGGAAAAAAGGCTCCTGAGCCAGGTGTCACCTGTTGGTGGAGCCATGGTGACATCCCAGAGCAGCTCCTTGATCCAAACAAAGCTGTGCTCGATGAGGATTGGGATTTCCTGGGATTTCATGGAATTTTCTGTCCCATTTTGCAGGCTCCTGGTGGGGGCGGTGCCGCAGCTTGTTTGAAGAGCGGCACCGGCAGCACTGGAAAACAGAAGGAGGTGAGGAAAACTGTGGGATTTAAAGGCTGGAACATATGAAAAAGGGGATTTTTGATGTTCCAGGGGCTGGGATTGGATGGGATTTAAGGTCTTTTCCAACCCAAACCATTCCAGGATTCCATGACATTCCTGCTCTCGGGAATCTTTCCACTCTTCCCAAAATGCAGTCACCAAATGCCTGCACTTTTTCTGTCTGGTGTCTGTGGATCCCGTAGGCTCTGAGATGCTGGAATTCCTTTGGATCCATTCCCTTGGGACCTCTTGGTCCCTATTTCCAGGCTCATGGAGCCGGGACTGCCAGGAAGCCTCAACTGGGATCAGATCCCACAAATCCATCCCCAAATCCCAGTTTCCCATCTTGTGTTAAAGATCCATGAAAACATGAGGGTAGGATGGAATATTTTGGCAGAAAAAGTAACAAAAATTTAGAATTCTCAGTGGAAAAAATTGGAAGCATCATTTGGGTGGGGCACCCGTTCCTTTGGACCCAGAACTTTGAATTGGCAGGAATTTTATCTGTTGAATTTTATCCGTTGAATTTTATCTGTTGAATTTCATCCACTGAATTTTGTCCACTAAATTTTGTCCCTTTAATTTTATTCACTGAATTTTATCCATTGGCCTTTATCCATTGAATTTTATCCACTGAATTTTGTCCATTGACCTTTATCCCACTGGATTTTATCCATTGATTTTTATCTGCTGAATTTCATCCACTGAATTTTGTCCATTGACCCTTATCCACTGAATTTCATCCATTGAATTTTATCCATGGAATTTTATCCCCTATTGATCTGCTATGATTTCTTTGCAAATTCTCAATTTTTCCAAAGGATTTTGGCTTCCTGAACTAAACCTGAGTTAATTTAAATTAATTACTCAACACAATGCTGCGATTTAAGCCCTGACCACTTTTTTTTTTTTTCCCCACTCAAATTAAATTTGGGGTTATTTTTTGGATCCAACGTGTGTGGATGTTCCCGCTGGAGATGACAGTTAAATATTCCATTCCCAGGAGGAAGAGCTCTTCCCGTTTAACCTGGACGAGTTCGTCACGGTGGACGAGGTGCTGGAGGAAGCCGAGTCTCCGGTGATGCCGCGGCGGAACCCCCCGAGGGGGAAGAGAAAAGAAGCCCCCAAAGCCAACCCTTCGGAGCCGGTGTCCAAGAAGAGGAAAGGGAAGAGTTGCGGAGCCGAAGGTGAGCTGTCCTTTGTCACCTTGGATGAGATCGGGGAGGAGGAGGACGCCCCGGTGCCGCTGCCGGGCGTCGACCCCCAGGGCCTGGTGGTGGTGGATGAGGTGGTGGAAGAGGAGGAGCTGTCGGAAGCGGTGAAGGATCCGCAGGCGCTGCTGACGCTGGATGAGATCTCGGAGCAGGAGGAGCCAGGCTCCCATGGGAATGGGCCCCGGGTGGAATTCGAGGAGCGGGAGCTGAAGGCCGAGCCCTTGGTGACCGTGGATGAGATCGGGGAGGTGGAGGAGCTGCCCCTCAACGAGCCCACGGAGCTGCGCGCCGCCGAGGAGGGAAAAACCAATCCCGGGGATTGCGCGGCATCCCAGGTGCCCGACGATCCCAACGCCTTGGTGACTGTGGATGAGATCCAGGAGGACAACGAGGACAATCCTCTGGTGACTCTGGATGAGGTTAATGAGGATGAGGATGATTTCCTGGCTGACTTCAATCACCTCAAAGAGGAACTAAACTTTGTTACAGTCGACGAAGTCGGCGATGAGGAAGAAGAAAACACTTTCCCAGGGAAGAACCCGCCCGAGGATGAAGATGACGAAGATATTGTTGCTGTTGCGGGACCAGAAGAAATGGGAATTTTAGGAGATACAAATCCAGAGGATGAAATGGCTGAAATCTCCAAGCCAAAAGGTGAGGAACATCAAGGCTGGCTTGGACAAGGCTTGGAGCCATCTGGGCTGGTGGAAGGTGTCCATGTCCTTTAGGTGCCTCCCAACCCAAACCATTCCGTGGTTCCATTCTATCATTCCGTGATTCTGTTCCATGATTCCATTCCATCACTCCGTGATTCTGTTCCATGATGCCATGATTCCATCCCAACATGAATTTCTGTCTCCAGCAGCTCAGCTGGGATCAGAAGATGCAGAACCAAAGTCTCAGCAGAAGAAAGCGACTTTGCAAGGTGTCCCCAAGACGCAGAGCACTCCCAAAGGTAAATCCAAAGGAATCCCCCAAAATGCTCTGGGTTTTCCTGGCTGGAAGATTCTCTCCTGCCCATTTGAAAACTCCTCCTGTGCATCACAACCAGAATGAACATCAAAGTCAGGGCCTAGAATCCATGGTTTTTCTTGGCTCCTCCAAATCCATGTTTAACTAGTTGGTTAAACTCGAAAGCCTCTCATGGGAAGTTTTTTGTGGAAATTTCCAAATCCAGGTGGAATTATTGATTACTAGTGGGGTGTAGTGTGGTGTCTCCTGAGGGTTCCAATCCTGCGGTGAGTTTTATTCCCAACATTCAGTGTCTGGAAGGGAGGGAATTGCTGCCAGGACTGTGAAATGGAGGTGTAGGGATGTAGTGAATTCCATGAGGTCAGAAATTGTTCCAACTTCCATGGGGTCAGACCTTCAGGAACTGCTCCAACATGAGTCACTTCATGGAGTCTTTTCTTCAGGAGCTGCTCTAGTGTGGGTCCCTTTTTCCACGGGATCAATCCTTCAGGAACTGTTCCAACTTCTGTGGGGTCAGTCCTTCAGGAAGTTCCTGAATTTCTATGGGTCAGTCCTTCAGGAACTGCTCCCACTTCCATGGGGTCACTTCTTCACACTTCCAGTGTGGGTCAGTCTTCCATGGGATCAGTCAGTCCTTCAGGAACAGGCTGCTCCAACATGGGTCGTTTTTCCATGGGGTCAGTCTTTCAGGAATTGTTCCAAGTTCCATGGGGTCAGTCCTCCAGGAGTTGTTCCAGCTTCTGTGGGCTCAGTTCTTCAGGAACTGGTCCAACTTCCCTGGGGTCAGTCCTGCAGGAGCTGCTCCAACATGAGTCACTTTTCCATGGAGTCAGTCCTTCAGGAATTATTCCAGCTTTCATGGGGTCAATCCTTCAGGAGCAGGCTGCTCCAACATAGATAACTTTTCCCTGGGATCAGTTCTTCAGGAAGTGCTCCAACTTCCATGGGGTCAGTCTTTCAGGAGCTGCTCCAATGTGGGTCACTCTTCCCTGGGATTAATCCTTCAGGAAGGTGGGTCACTTTTCCATGGGGTCATTCCTTCAGGAACTGCTCCAGCATGGCTCCCTTCTTCCATGGACTCAAATCCTTCAGGAACTGTTCCAACTTCTGTGGGGTCAGTCCTTCAGGAACTTCCTGAATTTCCATGGGGTCAGTCCTTCAGGAACTGCTCCCACTTCCATGGGGTCACTTCTTCACACTTCCAGTGTGGGTCAGTCTTCCATGGGATCAGTCAGTCCTTCAGGAACAGGCTGCTCCAACATGGGTCGTTTTTCCATGGGGTCAGTCTTTCAGGAATTGTTCCAAGTTCCATGGGGTCAGTCCTCCAGGAGTTGTTCCAGCTTCTGTGGGCTCAGTTCTTCAGGAACTGGTCCAACTTCCCTGGGGTCAGTCCTGCAGGAGCTGCTCCAACATGAGTCACTTTTCCATGGAGTCAGTCCTTCAGGAATTATTCCAGCTTTCATGGGGTCAATCCTTCAGGAGCAGGCTGCTCCAACATAGATAACTTTTCCCTGGGATCAGTTCTTCAGGAAGTGCTCCAACTTCCATGGGGTCAGTCTTTCAGGAGCTGCTCCAATGTGGGTCACTCTTCCCTGGGATTAATCCTTCAGGAAGGTGGGTCACTTTTCCATGGGGTCATTCCTTCAGGAACTGCTCCAGCATGGCTCCCTTCTTCCATGGACTCAGTCCTTCAGGAGCTGCTCCAACTTCCATGGGATTGGCTGCTTTATTCCCAGAAAATTGTGTGTATTGGAAATGGAGATGACCTGGGGATTGAAACGGGTCAGGGAGCAGCTTGGGTGAAAAACCAGACTTTTTGGAATGTTAAAGAACTGTAATTTCCCCCTGAGGAATCACAAATTCCCCAGATTTGGCTAAAGGAAGGTGAGGCTGGAATATTTCTGGGAGCTGTGTGTGGTGACTGTGGTGTATCCTCAGCTCTGGACATCCTGGTGCCAAAGGCCGGATTCTTCTGCCAGATCTGCTCCCTCTTCTACGCCGACGAACCCTCCATGATCAACCACTGCAGGACCCCCCTGCACCGGCAGAACATGGAGGTACCGCCCAGAAAAACGGGAATATCCCCCCAGATCCTTGGATTCAGGGGTGCCGAGGATTCCCTGGGGGTTCACGTTTGATGGGGTTTGGGAATGCAGCAGGAATATGGAATATTTTTATTCAATACCCAGATTGTGGGGAATCCTGATCCCTGAGATTTGGCCACGTTCCCCTCAGGAGCTTCCCGTATCGAATTTGGGGGCTTTTATGGGACAAATCCCACTTCAGCCGTGGGAGGAGCTGACTGAACCTGGCCCAGGTGTTCCTGGCCCAGGTTTTAGGGGATAATCCTGGAATATCCCTGCAGCACCATCTCTTGTCCTTTCTCCACAGAAATTCATGGCCAAGCAGCAGGACAGCGGCGGGGAGGAGCCGAGCTCCAGGTGATGGAGCTTCCCAGGAATGACACTTCGGGGCCAGTCAGTTCTGTGTGTTTGGATTTCCTTTGTCATTTGGGGTCGGGAAGGAGCATCCATGGTGTAAAAAATTGGAGCTGGGAACAGACTAAACCCAAAGCAGGAGAGGGTTGGATTTGTGTCTCCGATCATCCGACATGGGAGAGACTGTTCCAGGTGTCTCCAGGAAATAAATGTTCTTACTGTATAGTTACCCCTGGGCTGCATTTGGGGTCATTCCTTGGGGTTTGGTGACTCTGGATGACACTGGAGATCCAGGGGATCAATGGAGAGAGTCAAGGGAAGGGTCTGGAGCTCCAGGAGCAGCTGAGGGAGCTGGGAAAGGGGCTCAGCCTGGAGAAGAGGGGGATCGGGGGGGGAACGTCTTGCTCTCCAAAACTCCCGGAATTCATGGAGCCAGGAGTTGGGATCTGCTCCCAAAGAGGAGGGACATGAGGAGAGGGAACAGCCTCAGGTTGGATGTTGGGAAAATTCCTTCTTGGAAAGGGCTGTCCAACCCTGGCAGGGGTGGAGTCCCCATCCCTGGGGGGATTTACCAACCCTGTGCATGTGGCACTTGGGGACACAGTCAGTGGTGGCCTGGGCAGTGCTGGACTCAATGGTCTTTGAGGGTTTTTCCCAAACAATTCCATGATTCCATGAGTCCCTTGCCCTGCACCCAACCTGCCCCCAGCCCCCTCAGTTCCATGGTGACATTCCAAACTTGGCAACATCCCTGGAGCACTCAACCCCACCTGGGGCTCATTAGCAGCCGACAGAGCCACAGGAATTCAGGAATTCCTTTAATTCCTTTGTCTGTGGCCAGGGCTTGGGGCACCCCCGGCCTTTTTGGGGAGCACATGGAAACCATTTCTCCCCGTGGACTTCAGCCAGGTGAGTCAGAAAGGGAAACTCGGATTAAGTCCCTGGGAATGCTGAACTTCTCTAAGGTGGGATCAGTGCCAGGGTCCAGAGGGTGACCATGGGTGTGGGAAAGGCCCTGGAGTCAGGATGGGCAGGGCTGGAGGGCGCTGACCCTGGCACTGATGGTGTGGGCAGGGAGGCAGGATTGTGCCCCCTGCTCTGTTGGCTGGCCCTGGGCACAGCTCCTGGTCAAGAAAGACTTTCCCACTCTGACATCTCTTGATTGATGAAGTCTTCCCATTGGGACAGAGATTTGTGTCCCTTGACACATTCCCATGACACTGCTCTGGATGTCTCTTGGTGTCCTCTTGGCACGAGTCTTGGATAGTGAATTCTTCCATTTGGGACGTCTCGTGGTTGATGGATTCATCCATTTGGGGCATCTTGTGGTTCATGGATTCTTCCATTTGGGACATCTCCTGGTGGATCAAGTCCTCCCATTGGGACAGCGTTTTGTATCCGTTGACTTTCCCTTCGTGCCATTCTTGGTCTCTCTTGGCTTTTCCTTGGCATGGGTCTTGGTTGATGGATTCTTCCTTTTGGGATGTCTTGTGATTGATGAATCCTTCCATTTGGGATGTCTCGTGGTTGATGAATCCTTCCATTTGGGATGTCTCGTGGTTGACAGATTCATTCATTTGGGACATCTGGTGGATTAAGTTTTCCCATTGGCACATTGTTTTGTATCCCTTGGCATCCCCTTGGCACCGTTCTTGGTGTCTCTTGGCTTTTCCTTGGCACAGCTCTTGGTTGACGAAGTTTTCCATGTGGGACGACACTTGGTTGAAGAGTTCTTCCATTTGGGACATCTCTTGGTTGATTAGATCTTCCCATTGGGACACACTTTTGTATCCATTGGCTTCCCCTTGGCATTGCTCTTGGGATCCATTGGCTTCCCCCTGGCACTGCTTTTGGGATCCGTTGCCTTGCCCTTGGCACTGCTCTTGGCTGGTGAATTCTTCCCATTGGGACAGATCCTGGCATCCGTTGCCTTGCCCTTGGCACAGTTCCTGGTCTCCCCTGGCTTTCTCCTGGCACAGCTCTTGGTCGATGAATTCCTCCATGTGGGACATCTCTTGGGAGATGAAGTCCAACCATTGGGACAGATCTCTGTATCCATGGGCTGTGCCCTGCCTCATCCCTTGGGATCTCTCTGCGTGCCCTCGGGATCCCTGTGGATCTCTGCTGTGTCCCCCCTGGCACAGCCCTTGGGGACCGCAGAATTCCCACTCTTCCTGCTCCATGGCCGACATCCCCTGTCCTTCCTGGGACCGGAGCCTCCACAGCCCCTGGACTGCCCAGGAGTTGGGATTTGGCTTTTCCAGAGGGATCCAGGAGCCGCTGCTCCTGGGAAAGGACCTGAACCCTTTGGGATCACACTGGGATCGGGGCATGGCACAGCTCCGGTGTCACAGCGGGACATCCCAGCAACCACGGGGCCCTCTGGAACCTCCTGGAACCTTCTGGAGCTGCAGCCCCGGCCGCACACAACACCAGCGGTGTGCGGGGGGGGCTGTCCCCCACAGATGGCACGGGTGACACTGGAAGGACACTGGGGGCACCCAGAGTCACCTGGAGCAGTGGCACCGTGAGAACGCGAGGAGGTTCAGCCAGGCCGGGTGAGATCCCAGACTGGAGCACGGGCTGGGAGCTCCTGGGGAATCTCCCTGCAGGAAGGACTCAGGGACACGGGGACAGCGACACGGCCCTGGGCAGGACTGTCCCAGCAGAGCCCGGTGCCTCTGACCCCGCTGCGCCTGTGGGCTGCGGGGAGCCCGAGCAGCTTCCAGGCACGATTCCTGCCGGGAAAAGCCACGGCGCCTTTAAGGCATCTCCAAGCGGGATCTGGCAGCCGCGGGCGCTGCACCAGGAAATTCCTGACATCCCGGGAAGTGCTGAGCCAGCGCGAATCGGGGCCGAGTGCGCCTCGGAGCCGGGAACGGCGCCAGGAGCGGGGCCGGGAATTCTGCAAACCTCGAAAGAGCCAGCCCGGCCGCCCCTCCTGGGCCCGCGCCAGAAGGCAGGAGCTGCCTCTGGAGCCCGGGACAAAACCCGTCCCAGCGTCCAGCCCTTGGAATCGGGCAGGGAATGCTCCGGCCCCGGTGCCAGCCCCCGCTGCCCCCCGCTCCCCTGGGATGCATTCCCGGGTGATGTGGATCCAGAGGATCCCGGAGCGGTGCACAGAGCCAGAGGGGTCTGTCCCGCTCCCTCCTCGGCCCGGCAGGGCTCTGGGACACCCCCAGGGACAGGACGGGGATGAGGACAAGGGACAGGGATGGCACCGGCGGCAGCTGCGCCGCCCTGCCCGCTCCGCGCCCGCGGGAAATCCCAATAAAAGAAGGGAAAGTCAAGCCAGGAAAGTTCTTTCGGGGCGGAAAAAGAGTGGGGGACAGGCAGGACCAAACCCCGGACCCGCACCCCGAGTCCCACCCGGGGCACCCCCGAGGGGTCGGGGCCGGGGACCGCCCCTCGCCGCCGGGTTCGGCCCCGCTCCGCCCGCACCGGCGGCTCCGGGACCTCCCGGGTCCCCGGGCTCGGCCGGCGGCGCCGCCGCTGCGGCGGGAGGAGCCCCCGCGGACCCCCGGGCCACTCCCCGACGTGGTGGTGGGACAGTGGGGACACTGCGGGGGGCTGGGGACAGCGGGGATACAGGGAGGGGACAGTGGGACATGGTGATGGGACAGCGGGGACGCTGTGGGGACACGGTAGGGACACCGGTCCAGGCCCGCCGGTGAGCGGGCGGGACCCGGTGTCCCCCGTTCGAGGGGTCCGGTGGCAGGGGGAGCCCGGCTCCGCGGCACCGGGGCGGGCACGGCCAGCGGGACCCCCAAACCGAGCGGGGTGACCCCAACGAAGAGCACCGCCAGCGGGGTGTCCCCCAGAAAGGGCACCACAACGGGGCCCCCCAAAACCAGCGGGGTGTCCCCCACGAAGGCCATCGCCAGGGGACCCCCTAAAGGCAGCGAGACGCCCCCCTGGAAAGGCACCACGGCGGGACCCCCCAAACCCAGCGGGGTGCCCCCTCCGAAGGGCACCACGGCCGCGCCTTCGAGGAGCAGCACCACGACGGGACCCCCGAAGGGCAGCACGGCCCCCCCGGTGCGGGGCAGCGCGACCCCCCCCAGCCCCGGCCCCTCCCGGCGCGGGGGGCTGCGGGACGGGGACCCCGCGGCCACAGGTAGGACCGGAGGGGTCGGGGGCGCTGGGAGGGGAGCGGCTGTGAAGGACAGAGTGTGCAAAGGGGGGTTCACGGGAGAAAAGGGGTGCCAGGCTGTTCCCCTGTCCCCTCGCAGCCCCGGCGCCCACGGTGACCAAGGTGGCGGTGAGGAGGAGAAAGGTGGTGAGGAAGAAGGTGGTGAAGAAGAAGGTGCTGAGGAAGAAGCCGGAGGCTCCGGCCGCTCCGCAGGAGCCCCGTACGTGCGCTGGGTGCGGGTGGCCCGGGCATTGTCACCTGCACACGGAGCTGGCCGTGTCCTGGGGACACCCGGGGGGCACTGGGGGTTGGGGTGTTGACCCGTGGCTGGCACGGTCCCCATGGCACAGCTCGGTGGGGACAGCGGGTGGGGACAGCCCCGGCCGTGCCGGGGTCCCTGTGTGAGCGCTGTCCCCGCTGTGTCCCCAGCGTGTCCCCCCCTGGGGCTGGAGTCCCTGCGGGTGCTGGACGAGCAGCTCCGGGCATCGAGCCACAAGCGGCACGGGCTGGGCGCGCACCGCGGCCGCCTCAACATCCAGGTACTGCCAGGTGTGCCAGGAATGGGCCAGGAGTGTGCCAGGGGTGTGCCAGGGTGTGCCAAGAGTGCCAGGAGAGGGCCAGGGGTGTGCCAAGAATGTGCCATGCTGGGGGATGTTTGGATGTCACCTACACAGCATGTGGCACGCGGGTGTGGCAAGTGCATGGCAAACGCAGAGTAGGTGTGACACATTCGTGGCAAGTTCGTGGCATCTTCATGGCGTGTTTGTGACATTTTGTGGCGAGTTTGTGGCATCTTCATGGCATGTTTGTGACATTTTGTGGTGGGTTCATGGCATCTTCATGGCATGTTTGTGACATTTTGTGGTGGGTTCATGGCATCTTCATGGCATGTTTGTGACATTTTGTGGCGAGTTCGTGTCATCTTCATGGCATGTTTGTGACATTTGGTGGCGAGTTTGTGGCATCTTCATGGCTCCCAAGTGTCCCAGGCGCTCTCCAGCTCCGTCCCCTCCCTCCCGTGTGGCTCCTCGTGATCCCAGTGTCACCACCCCGGTGCCACCCCGGGCTCGGGGACACGGCGGGCGGTGGGGCCGTGTCCCTGTGCGTGTCCCCTCCCCTCCCCACAGTCAGGGCTGTACGACGGTGACTTCTACGACGGTGGCTGGTGCGCGGGGCACGAGGACACGCGGCAGTGGCTGGAGGTGGACGCCCGGCGCCTCACCCGCTTCACCGGCGTGGTCACCCAGGGCCTCAACTCCATCTGGACGTAAGGGGACGAGGGGGACAAGGGGGGGGACAGCGTGGGGGACCCCCTGACCCCCCCTGTGGCCCACAGGTACGACTGGGTGACGTCCTACAAGGTGCAGGTCAGCAACGACTCGCACGCGTGGCTGCCGAGCCGCAACGGCACCGAGGAGGCGGTGGGTGACACCGGGGTGACACCGGGGTGACACCCCCAGACGGGGTGGGGACATGGGGAGGTGACAGGGCTGGGGGGCAGGAATCACGTGGGAGGTAATGATGTGGGGGGGGTTAAGCGTGGTGGGTAGGTTAATGATGTTCAGGGGTTAATTGTGCCAGGTGGGTAATGATGCCAGGGTGGGGTTAATTAGGCCAGGGTTAATTATACTGGGGGTTAATGGTGGTGGGGTTAACCATGCCAGGTGGGATAACCATGCCCGGGAGGGTTAGTTAGGCCAGAGTCAATTATACTGGGGGTTAATTGTGGTGGGTTTAATTGTGCCAGGTGAGTTAACCATTCCAAGGGTTAACCGTGCCAGGGGGGTAACAATGGCAGGGGGTTAATTATGCCAGGGTTAATTATACTCGGGCTTAACCAGGTGAGATAACCCTGCCAGGGGGGTTAATTAGGCCTGGGTTAATTGTGCTGAGGTTAACCGTGCCAGGGTTAACCATGGCAGGTGGGATAACCACGCCGGGCAGGGTGTTAACCACACCAGGTTAACCACACCAAGGAGGGTTAACCACCCCAGGGAGGGGAGCCCATCCCGGGGTGCCCATTCCAAGGAGCCCATCCCGGGGTGCCCGTGCCAGCTGGCTCCGTGCCCAGGCTCTGTTGCCCTTGGCCTGGCCCCGCCGGGCACCCTGCAGCACTTCCCCCCAGCACAAAGGCTGCTTGTCCCTGCCTGGGCACCTGCCAGCCCCCCTGGCACAGCCAGGGGACATGGGGACACACGTGGGTGTGGCATGGTCCGGGGCTTGGGGACATGTGTGGGTGTGGCATGGCACCGGGGCCGAGCATGGCAGCCTGGAGCTGGGGAGGGTTTGGGGTCCTTGTGCCAGGGCTGGGTTTGGGGTCCCTGTGCTAGGATGGGTTTGGGGTCCCTGTGCCTGGGGTGGACTTGGGGTCCCTGGGACAGGGCTGTGCTGGGGCAAATTTGGGGGCCACGTGCCAGGGGTAGATCTGGGGGTTCCTGTACCATGGATGGAGTTGGGGTCCCTGTGCCAGGGATGGATTTGGGGTTCCTGTACCATGGATGGAGTTGGGGTCCCTGTGCCAGGGATGGATTTGGGGTTCCTGTACCATGGATGGAGTTGGGGTCCCTGTGCTAGGGTGGGTTTGGGGGTTCCTGTACCATGGATGGACTTGGGGGTCCCTGTGCCAGGGATGGATTTGGGGTTCCTGTACCATGGATGGATTTGGGGGTCACCATGTCAAGGCTGTACCAGCATCATGTTTGGGGATCTCCATGCCAGGGGTGGATTTCGGGGTCCCCCTGCCTGACCCATGCCAGGATCAGATTTGGGGTTCCCTCTGCCCATCCCTGGTGCCTTTGTGCTCCGAGCAGCGCCCGCGGCCCCCCCCCGGCCGTGCCTGCTCCTCCTTACGGGCTGGAGGGCAGCGGGCAGCGCCTGCAGCCCCACGGGCGGCTCTCCCTGACCCCTCCTGTCCCCTGCTGTCCCCTGCTGTCCCCTGCTGTCCCCTGCAGGTGTTCCCCGCCAACAAAGACCCCGAGACGCCGGTGCTGAACCTGCTGCCCTCGCCGCTCGTGGGGCGCTTCCTGCGCATCAACCCCCAGAGCTGGTTCCCCAACGGCACCGTCTGCCTGCGGGCCGAGGTGCTGGGCTGCCCCGTGCCCGGTGGGTGTCCCCGGCTGTCCCCTGCCCCGTGGGGACCCCCCCGGCTGTCCCCTGTCCCGTGGCGACCCCCTGGCTGTCCCCCTGGTCGCCACACGCCGCCCCAGCAGCGCCCAAACGCGGGCGATCGCCACCGGCGCTGTCGCCAGAGTCGCGGTCTGGGCTGCTCGCTGTCCCTGACCGTGTCCCCCCGTGTCCCCTCGGTGTCCCCGCAGACCCCAGCGATGCCCACGCCTGGCACCCCCCGCCCCCCCCCGACTCGCAGCTGGATTTCCGCCACCACAACTACAAGGAGATGAGAAAGGTGCCACCCTCCCCCCGAGCCCTGCGGGGGCTCCGTGTCCCCAAGGACAGCGGGGCTGGGGGGGCTGTGCCACCTCGGGGTGTCCCTGACGGTGCCACCGCCCGCAGCTGATGAAGAGGGTGAGCGAGGAGTGCCCCGACATCACCCGCGTGTACAGCATCGGGCAGAGCTCCCGCGGGCTGCGCCTCTACGTGATGGAGATCTCGGACAACCCCGGGCAGCACGAAGTCGGTGCGTGCCGGGGGGACAGCCGGGGACAGCCGGGGACAGCCGGAGGACAGCTGGGGACAGCCGGGGACAGCCGGGGTGGGACACCATGGGCGTGGGGACAGCGGCCAGGGATGCCCAGCTGGGGGTGGGTGACTGGGGGTGCCCGGGATGAGGAGGGGGCGCCAGGGATGCCCTGGCTGGTGCAGGGGGGTGGGGACAGTCACCGGGGCTGGTGCTGGAGGGTGGGGACTGTCACCCTGGCTGGCTCAGGGTGGGGTGACTGGGCCACCCAGTCTGGCATGGGATGCCCAGGTTGGAGTTGGGGTCACCAGGGACACCCAGACCTGTGAAGGACGGGAGGACAGGGTGGCTGGGGACACCCAGGATGGGAATGGGATGTACTGGGACACCCGGACTAGTGCAGGACAGGGACACCCAGGATGGGGATGGGGACACAGGGACACCCAGACTGGTCCAGGGTGGGGACAGGGACACCCAGGGTGGGGATGGGGACACAGGGACACCCAGACTGGTGCGGGATGGAGATGGGGACACCTGGAATGGTCCAGGGTGGTGATACAGGGACACCCAGACTGGTGAAGGACAGGACAGGGACACCCAGACTGGTGCAGATGGGTGGGGACAGGATGTACTGTGACACCCAGACTGGTCCAGGATGGGGACAGGGACACCCAGGGTGATGCAGGGGCATGGGGACAGGGACGCCCAGGGTGGGGATACAGAGACATCCAGATTGATGCAGGGACACGGGGACAGTGACCAGGGACACCCAGGATGGGGACAGGGACACCCAGGGTGGGGATACAGGGACACCCAGATTGGTGCAGGGACACAGGGACAGTGACCAGGGACACCCAGGATGGGGACAGGGACTCAGGGACACCCAGGATGGGACAAGGACACCCAGACTGGTGCAGGGACACGGGGACAGTGGCCAGGGTCCCTCCAGCCACCCGTCCTGGCCCCGCAGGAGAGCCGGAGTTCCGCTACGTGGCCGGCATGCACGGGAACGAGGTGCTGGGCCGGGAGCTGCTGCTGAACCTGATGGAATTCCTGTGCCGGGAGTTCCGCCGCGGCAACCCCCGCGTGGTGCAGCTGGTGACGGACACGCGCATCCACCTGCTGCCCTCCATGAACCCCGACGGCTACGAGACCGCCTACAAGCTGGTACGGCTGGCACCGCCCGTCCGCGGGGGTCCCGGGCATCCCGGTGATCCCGGTGTCCATCCCGGTGATCCCGGTGCCCATCCCGGTGATCCCAGTGCCCATCCCTGTGTCCATCCCGGTGATCCCGGTGTCCATCCCGGTGATCCCGGTGCCCATCCCGGTGCCCATCCCGGTGATCCCAGTGCCCATCCTGGGGATCCTGGTGCCCATCCTGGTGACCACAGTGCCCATCCCGGTGATCCCGGTGCCCATCCCAGTGCCCATCCTGGTGATCCCAGTGCTCATCCCGGTGATCCCAGTGCCCATCCTGGTGATCCCGGTGCCCATCTTGGGGATCCTAGTGCCCATCCTGGGGATCCTAGAGCCCATCCTGGTGCCATTCCAATGACCATGGTGCCCATCCCGGTGATCCCGGTGCCCATCCCGGTGTCCATCCCAGTGACCACAATGCCCATCCCAGGGATCCCAGTGATCCCAGTGCCCATTCTGGTGATCACAGTGCCCACACTGGTGCCCATCCCAGTGCCCATCCTGGTGACTGCACTGCCCATCCTGGTGCCCATACTGGTGATCCTGGTGACCGTGGTGCCCATCCCGGTGCCCATCCCAGTGATCCTGCTGATCCCAATGCCCATCCCAGTGCCCATCCCAGTGACTGCAGTGCCCATTCTAGCACCAATCCTGGTGCCCATCCCAGTGATCCCGGTGCCCGTGGTGTCCATCCTGGTGCCCATTCCAGTGATCCCAGTACCCATCCCAGTGACCACGGCGCTCATTCCAATGTGCATCCTGGTGATCCTGGTGCCCATCCCAGTGAACCCGGTACTATCTCGGGGATCCTGGTGCCCATCCTGGGGATCCCAGTGCCCATACTGGTGCCCATCCCAGTGACTGCTCTGCCCATCCCGGTGATCCTGGTGCCCATCCCGGTGCCATACCAGTGATCCCTGTGCCCATCCCGGTGATCCCAGTGCCCATCCCGGGGTTCCCAGTGCCCATCCTGGGGATCCTAGTGCCCATCCTGGTGCCATCCCAATGACCATGGTGCCCATCCCAGGGATCCCAGTGCCCATCCCTGTGCCCATCCCGGTGACTGCAGTGCCCATTCTAGCACCGATCCTGGTGCCCATCCCAGTGATCCCGGTGCCCGTGGTGTCCATCCTGGTGCCCATTCCAGTGATCCCAGTACCCATCCCAGTGACCACGGCGCTCATTCCAATGTGCATCCTGGTGATCCTGGTGCCCATCCCAGTGCCCATCCCGGTCATCCCAGTGCCCATCCCAGTGCCCATCCCGGTCATCCCAGTGCCCATCCCAGTGCCCATCCCGGTCATCCCAGTGATCCCAGTGCCCATCCCGGTGATCCCGGTGCCCGCGGTGCCCCGGCAGGGCTCGGAGCTGGCGGGATGGGCCATGGGCCGCTGGACGTACGAGGGCATCGACCTCAACCACAACTTCGCCGACCTGAACACGGCGCTGTGGGACGCCGAGGACAACGACCTGGTGCCCCACGAGTTCCCCAACCACTACATCCCCATCCCCGAGTACTACACCTTCGCCAACGCCACGGTGAGACCCCAAAACCCCCATCCTGTCACATCCAGACTGAGACCCCAAAACCCCCATCCTATCACATCCAGGGTGAGGCCCCAAAACCCCCCAGAGTGCCCCTGAAACCCCCCTAAAACCCCTCAAAAACCCCAAACCCCCTCCCAATCCACAGGGCTGGTGCTGCCCACCCACAGGGGGCTGCAGTGGGGCCGAACCCGCCCAGCTCCGTGGGTCACCAGAAGCCACCAGGACGTGGCCACCACCACCGCCACGAGGCCCTGGTGACAGCAGTGTCACCGCACATATGGCCCCGGAGACGTGGGTGACAGCGGTGTCACTGCATGGGCAGCTCCAGGGACACGGGTGACAGTGGTGTCACTGCGCAGGCAGCCCCGAGGTGCAGGTGACGGCGGTGTCACCGCACGGGTGGCCCTAGAGATGTGGGTGACAGCAATGTGACTGCACCAGTGGCCCCAGAGATGCACGGGTGGCCGCGGAGGTGTGGGTGACAGTGGTGTCACCGTGCAAGTGGCCCTGAAGACGCAGTGACAGCGGTGTCACCACTCACATGGCCCCAGAGACACGGTGACGGCCGTGTCACCACACAGGTGGCCCTAGAGATGCGGGTGACAGCGGTGTCACTGCACAAGTGGCCCTAGAGATACGGGTGACAGCGCTGTCACCGCGCCCGTGGTCCCAGAGATGCATGGGTGGCTGTGGAGGCGTGGGTGACAGTGGTGTCACTGCGCACGTAGCCCCAGAGACACGGGTGATGGCGGTGTCACCACGCATGTGGCCCCAGAGATGCATGGGTGGCCGTGGGGGTGTGGGTGACAGTGGTGTCACCGTGTTGGTAGCCCTGGAGATGCATTGGTGGCTGTGGGGGTGTGGGTGACAGCGGTGTCACCGCGCAGGTGGCCCCAGAGATGCATGGGTGGCCGTGGGGGTGTGGGTGACAGCACTGTCACTTCACCAGCGGCCCCAGAGATGCACGGGTGGCCGCGGAGCCGTGGGTGACAGCGCCGTCCCCGCGCAGGTGGCCCCGGAGACGCGGGCGGTGATCGCGTGGATGCAGCGCTACCCGTTCGTGCTGAGCGCCAACCTGCACGGCGGCGAGCTGGTGGTCACCTACCCCTTCGACATGAGCCGCACCTACTGGAAGGCCCAGGAGCTGACCCCGACGCCCGACGACGGCGTCTTCCGATGGCTGGCCACCGTCTACGCCACCGCCAACCTGGCCATGGCCAGCGGCGAGCGCCGGCGCTGCCACTACGACGACTTCACGCGCCACGGCAACATCATCAACGGCCATGGGTGGCTGTGGAGGCGTGGGTGACAGTGGTGTCACTGCGCACGTAGCCCCAGAGACACGGGTGATGGCGGTGTCACCGCGCAGGTGGCCCCAGAGATGCATGGGTGGCCGTGGGGGTGTGGGTGACAGCACTGTCACTTCACCAGCGGCCCCAGAGATGCACGGGTGGCCGCGGAGCCGTGGGTGACAGCGCCGTCCCCGCGCAGGTGGCCCCGGAGACGCGGGCGGTGATCGCGTGGATGCAGCGCTACCCGTTCGTGCTGAGCGCCAACCTGCACGGCGGCGAGCTGGTGGTCACCTACCCCTTCGACATGAGCCGCACCTACTGGAAGGCCCAGGAGCTGACCCCGACGCCCGACGACGGCGTCTTCCGATGGCTGGCCACCGTCTACGCCACCGCCAACCTGGCCATGGCCAGCGGCGAGCGCCGGCGCTGCCACTACGACGACTTCACGCGCCACGGCAACATCATCAACGGCGCCAACTGGCACACGGTGGCTGGCAGTGAGTGGGGACACAGCTCAGGTGGCACATGGTGACAGTGAGTAGGGACACAGCTCAGGTGGCACATGGCAGTGAGCAGGGACACTGAGCTCAGGTGGCACATGGCAGGGCAGGGACACTGAGAGCGCAGGTGGCACATGGCAGTGAGCAGGGACACTGAGCTCAGGTGGCACATGGCAGTGAGCAGGGACACTGAGCTCAGGTGGCACACGGTGGCAGTGAGCAGGGATGTGTGGATTTTTTCTTTCTTTCTGGTTGAGGTCAGGATTAAATGTGTGGGATGACATTTCTGGTTTGCACTCAGATGTTTGTCAGTTCTTACCTGTGTCACAGTCTCACGAACCATGAGTTTTTCAGTAATTTAACAAGCTAAAAAGGGAGCTCTGTCTCTCTCTCTCTCTACGAGGCCTTTTAAGGATAAACTATCCAACTGAAGAAATGACACCTAAATTATTTTTATTTTAACTCACTAACCTGTGACTTGCAATGTGGACTTTTTTATCTAATTACACAAAACCACCCAAACCCATGGAGAAGGTAAGAAAGAAAGACCAGCACTGCCCTAAAACTTCTATTTTGCTTTATAGTTATTATTACATTTTAAAATTTTAAACTCTGAGTTCTCCACCACGTGATATTACACACTTTTAATCAAACAGCACATTCATAATCTTAGTTCTATCATTTAATTTTGGAAGTTTCTCCATGCCTTTAGGTTAAATGCAGAGTTCTCTGGGGGTCAGCGCCTGCCAGCACAGAAAGTCTGAAATTCTCAGAGACACCCCGGGACTTTTCTGTCCCTTTGTCCCCTGCTGCCACCCGCCCTGTGCCCCGCAGGTATGAACGACTTCAGCTACCTGCACACCAACTGCTTCGAGATCACCGTGGAGCTCTCCTGCGACAAATTCCCGCACGCCTCCGAGCTGCCCGAGGAGTGGGAGAACAACCGCGAGTCGCTGCTGCTCTTCATGGAGCAGGTGGGGCACGGGGTGGCGCCGGGGTGGCACCGGGGTGGCACCGGGGTGGCACCCGGGGCTTGGGGACGCGGCTCGAGGGTGGCAGGAGCCACCCCGGGTGTGTCCGTGCGGAGGGGCCCGAGCGTGATGGGAATGGGGGGTGTGGGGTGCTGGGATGAGGGGGGTCCCGAGTGGGGGGTTTGGGACATGGGGACACTGAGGGACTCCAGGTGGTTCTGGGATCATGGGGATACGGGGGAAGGGGGGGGTTGCGGGGGAGGGGGGAGAGTGGGGTGCTGGGATGAGGGGGGTCCGGTGTGGGGGGTTTGGGACATGGGGACACTGAGGGACTCCAGGTGGTTCTGGGATCAGGGGATAGTGGGGAAGGGGGGTCCAGAGTGGGGGATTTGGGGGGTTTGGGACATGGGGACACTGAGGGACTCCAGGTGGTTCTGGGATCATGGGGATACGGGGGAAGGGGAGATCAGGATGGGGATTTGGGGGGATTTGGGACATGGGGAGACTGGAGGGGTTCCAGGTTGTTATGGGATTATGGGGACACTCTGGGAATCCAGAGTGGAGAAGCTGGGGGAGTTTGGGACATGGGGACACTGAGGGGATCCAGGTGGTTCTGGGATCATGGGGATAGTGTGGAAGGATGGAGAATTTGGGGGGGTTTGGGACATGGGGACACTGGGGGGGTTCTGGGGGTTCTGGGACCATGGGGACTCTGGGGAAGAGGGGTCCAGAATGGGGGATTTGGGGAGTTTGGGAAATGGGGACACTGAGGTGATCCAGTGGTTCTGGGATTATGGGGACACACTGGGAGTCCAGAGTGGGGCATTTGGGGGGCTTTGGGACTTGGGGACACTGGGTGGGGTCTGGAGGTGCTGGGACAATGGGGACACTGGCGGTGCTGGGACAATGGGGACACTGGGGGTGCTGGGACAATGGGGACACTGGGGGTGCTGGGACAATGGGGACACTGGGGGTGCTGGGACAATGGGGACACTGGGGGTGCTGGGACAATGGGGACACTGGGGCACGGACAGGGCAGACCCCCAGGGGGTCTCTGTAAACCTTTGAGGGGGGACACGCTGGGGACATTCCAGGGTGGCCGTGGGCACGGCAGGGTTCAGCAGGGTGGCAGCGGGACGTGGCTGTCCCCAAACGCTGAGGGTGGCACCGGGAGGGGGGGACACCCCTGTGGCACCCTGCAGGTGCACCGCGGGATCAAGGGCGTGGTCAGGGACAGTGACACCGAGCAGGGCATCCCCAACGCCATCATCTCCGTGGATGGCATCAACCACGACGTCCGCACCGGTACGGGGACACCGGGACGGGGGGGGGGATGGGATCTGGGGTGGGAATGGGAGCGGGATCAGGTGGGAATGAAGGTGGGATAAGGACAGGGATGGGATGGGAACGGGGTGAGGATGGAGATGGGGATGGGGACAGGGAAAGGAACGAGATGGGATTTGGGATTGGGAATTGCAGATGGGGGATGGAAATAGGATGAGACTGGGAAAGGGGATGGGATGGGGACAGGAATGGGGTTGGGATGGGAAGAGAAATGGGATGAGGTTGGGAATAGGGATGGGACAGGAATGGATGGCATTGGGTATGTCAATGGGCCAGGGCTGGGGACAGGGAAAGGAATGGGATGGGGTTTGGGGATGGGATTGGGAATTGCAGATGGGGATGGAAATAGGACTGGGAAAGGGGATGGGGACAGGGGTGGAAGGGGGATGGGATTGGGAATTGCAGATGGGGATGGAAATAGGACTGGGAAAGGGGATGGGGACAGGAGTGGGATGGGGCTGGGGACAGGGATGGAAGGGGGACGGGACTGGGAATTGCAGACGGCAACAGGAGCGGGATTAGGCTGGGAATAGGGATGGGATCGGGGATGGGAGTAGGAATAGAGGTGGGACAAGAGCGGGACAGGGCTGGGGACAGCAGCGTGACCCCGCCGCAGCCTCGGACGGGGACTACTGGCGGCTGCTGAACCCGGGCGAGTACGAGGTGACGGCGCGGGCCGAGGGCTACGAGGCGGCCACGCAGCCGTGCCGGGTCTACTTCGAGAACGTCCCCACGCCGTGCAGCTTCCGCCTGGCGCGGGGCCGCCACCGGCCCGGCAGGACCCGGCCGGGCCCCGACCCGGCCCTGCGGCTGCAGCGGCTGCGCCTCCGCCGCCTGCGCGCCCACGGCCGCGGGAACTGAGCCGGGGGCTCGGCCGGGCGGGACGGCTCCCAGTAAAGCTCGGCTGCGCTGCCGCTGCGAGTCTGCGGGCATGGAGCGGCGGAGGGACCGGGAATGGGAACGGGACCGGGACCGGGGCTCGATCCTGCCCCGGAGGAACCCGGCGGGGCCACGCCCCTCGACAGGCCACGCCCGCTTCCCGCCCGTCAATCGCCCCGCCGCGGTAAAGCCCCGCCTATTCGCTGCGGACCAATAGGAATCCCGCGCCCCTCATTAGGACACGCCCCTTTCCGCGGTAGAAATAGTAATCCGCCATAAGCCACGCCCACAATTCCCCGCCCCTTTCCTGGCGACGCGGGCTCCGCACGGCCCCGCCCCTTTCCCCCAATGCGTCATCTGGCCCCGCCCCTATGCGCGTGTGAGCGCTTGTCCCGCCCTCCCTTCATCTCTGGGCGCCTATTGGCTGCTGGCGGCGGGAGGGGCGGGGCGTGGCGGCGGTGGGACCAATAGGATGCGAGATTTATCGGCGGCGAGGAGGGGGCGGGGTTGGGGGGACACTGAGG
>NW_024499239.1:28626796-28627845 GCF_017590055.1 Onychostruthus taczanowskii | reverse complement strand
GCTCTGGAGGTATCGTGTCGGGGCTTTGGGGACACCGAGACAGGGTCGGGGGTGGGGTCTGGGGGGGCCATGGGGTCATGGCCGGAGGGTCGGGCACCACCATCAGAGCCAGCACCCCCCGAGCCCCCGGGACACGGGGACAGCGGCACGGGGCACCCCGAGTCCCGCGGGGGGCACTGGGGGGTTGGGGTGACCCCCCCTTAGCCCCCCGGCGGCCCTGCAGGGTGGGGGGCTGTGCCCTGCTGGGCCCCGGTGCCACCATGTCCCCTCCCCAAATGAAGGGCTGTCCCCAGCGCTGGGCTGAGCCGCTCCTGGGGGTCCCCAGCACCCCCGGGACCCCCGTGACACCCCACGGGGGAGGCTCCGGCACGGGGCTGGGGGGGCGATCATCACCGTGAGGACCCCCCCCCAACCCCCTGGGGTGACCCTGGGCAGGGCATGGGGGTCCCCAAAGTGGGGACACCCACTCTGCGAGAGCCTGGCCCCCCACCCCGCTTCCCCGTATCCACCCATTGCTGCCCCATCGCCGGGATTTGGGGGTGACAGGGGTCTCGTGCAGTGCCCCCCCCGACACTGCCCGGACCCCCCGTGCCCTGCGCTCCCCCAAATCTCCCCCCGCGACCCCACAACCTTCCGGGATCTCTTTACGGCATCATCGGCAGGGGCAGCGCTTCTCTCTCGGCGCCTGCGCCTGCCGCGCCGCCGGAGCCTCCGCCGGCCTGGGCACGGCCCGAATTGGGGGTGTCCCCCCCTCCCCGTGCTGCCACCGGAGCCCCCCCAAAACCCGCCGGACCCCCCACCCGCAGCGCCGCGGAGCGATGGGCTGAACGCGTCCGGCATCTTGCGGGCCGGGCTGGGGGGTGCGGCAAACAAAGACCCCCCCCCCAAAAAAAACCAGCCCCTCGGCGCGGTGCCGGGGGGGTCACCGAGCCCCCCTCGGGCCGCTGAGGGACCCCCCGCTTGTCCCCGAGGAGCCGCAGAGCCGCCGGTCCCGGTTTGAGGAGCGGCAGCGCCGGGAGCAGCAGGTGGGGGGGGCGGCCGGGAGGGAT
>NW_024499239.1:28541741-28626791 GCF_017590055.1 Onychostruthus taczanowskii | reverse complement strand
GCGAGCTGGAGCTCCGCAGCGCCGGGTTTGGGGCATTTTGGGGACCCCCTCGCCGTGCTCGGCATGGCTCTGTCCCCCCAAACCCGCGGGGGGGGGGGCTGTGCCCCCCCCTGTCCCCTCCTGTCCCCTCCTGTCCCCCCTGTCCCCTCCTGTCCCTCCTGTCCCCGTGCCCCTCCCGGGCCCTTTGCCCCTTTGCCCCGCTCCGTCACGGGCACAGCGCGGTGCCCACGCTCTGCCCACCTTTGCCCGGGGCGGGTTCGTGCCGCGGCTCCCGGTGAGTGCCGGGGTCCCGGGGAGAGGGTGGGGGGCACCCCCAGATCCTGCAGCTCTTCCCCTGTGTCCCTCCCTCTCCCCAGTGCCCGTGCTGCCACCGCGGGTGTGCCAGGTAAAGCCCCTGCCCAGCTGGGGTGGGGGGTGAACACCTGAGGGCTCAGCAAGGGGGAAAAGGGACCCTCCCCCCAACTTTTTTCCCCTTGTTTTTGGGGGACCCTCGGGTGGGAGCAGCACTGGCACTGCCCTGAGCCCCTTGTGCCGTGCCAGGGATGGGTCTGGGGGCACCCTGGGGCTGGCACTGCCCTGAGCCCCAGTGCCCTTCCAGGGATGGGTCTGGGGGCACCCTGGGGGTCCCGGTGAAGGTGGGCACTGCCCTGACCCCTTGTGCCACCCCAGGGATGGGTTTGGGGGCACCCTGGGGGTCCTTATGAGCGTGGGCACTGCCCTGACTCCTTGTGCTACCCCAGGGATGGGTCTGGGGGCACCCTGGGGGTCCCGGTGAAGGTGGGCACTGCCCTGACCCCTTGTGCCACCCCAGGGATGGGTCTGGGGGCACCCTGGGGGTCCGTGTGAGGGCGGGCACTGCCCTGAGCCCCCTGTGCCATCCCAGAGATGGGCTCTGGGGATATCGTGGAGGATCTCCATCCATGGCACTGCCCTGACCCCCTTGTGCCACCCCAGGGATGGGTCTGGGGGTTTCCATCCATGGCACTGCCCTGACCCCCTTGTGCCACCCCAGGGATGGGTTTGGGGGCACCCTGGGGGTCCTTATGAGCGTGGGCACTGCCCTGACTCCTTGTGCCACCCCAGGGATGGGTCTGGGGTCACCCTTGGGGTCCTTGTGAGCGTGGGCACTGCCCTGACCGCCCTGTGCCCTCCCAAAGATGGGGTCTGGGGGTCCCAATCCATGGCACTGCCTTGTGCCACCCCAGGGATGGGTGTGGGGGCACCCTGGGGGTCCGTGTGAGGGCGGGCACTGCCCTGAGCCCCCTGTGCCCTCCCAAAGGTGGGGTCTGGGGGTCCCCATCCATGGCACTGCCCTGACCCCTTGTGCCACCCCAGGGATGGGTCTGGGGGTCCCAATCCATGGCACTGCCCTGACCCTTTGTGCCACCCTAGGGATGGGTTTGGGGGCACCCTGGGGGTCCTTGTGAGCGTGAGCACTGCCCTGACCCCTTGTGCCACCCCAGGGATGGGTCTGGGGGTCCCCATCCATGGCACTGCCCTGACCCCTTGTGCCATCCCAGAGATGGGTCTCAGGACACCCTGGCCGTCCCCGTCCCCCCCGTACCCCCCATCAACCATTTCCGGCACTGCCCTGACCCCCTTGTGCCACCCCAGGGATGGGCCTCAGGACACCCTGGCCATCCCTGTCCCCTCCGTACCCCCCATCATCCATTTCCCCCAGCCCACCCCTGCCATGGCACCACCCTAACCCCTCTCCGTGCCACCCCCCAGGTGCCCCCATGGCGTCGTTCCGCATCCGGCAGTACCAGGACCACGACTACGAGGCCGTGCGGGCGCTGTTCGCCCGCGGCATCCTGGAGCACGTTCCGGCCAGCTTCCGGCACGTTCTGCGGGCGGCGCGGGTGCGCCTGGCGCTGCTGGCCGTCTTCGTGGCGGCGAGGGCGGCCGCGGGCTCCTGGGTGCTGGGGCTGGGCGCGGTGGCGCTGGCGCTGGTGCTGCTCTGGGTGATGGTGCGCTCGCTCGGCACCGACTACGTGCGCGAGGCGCTGGGCACCGACCTGTGCGACGTGCCCGGCACGTACCTGCGCCCGCCCGAGTGCCGCTTCTGGGTGGCCGAGGAGGGCGGCGCCGTGGCGGGCATCGTGGCGGCGGTGCCCGCGGGCCGAGGCGAGCTGGAGCTCAAGAGGCTGTCGGTGAGCCGGGAGCACCGGGGCCGCGGGTTGGCGCGGGCGCTGTGCCGGGAGGTGCTGGCGTTCGCCCGCGCCCGCGGCTACGGCGCCGTGGTGCTCAGCACCTCCGTGGTGCAGGTGGCGGCGCAGCGGCTCTACGAGGGGCAGGGGTTCCGCAAGGTGGGCACCTCGTACCCCTCGCTGCTGGGCACCTTGCTGAACTTCCAGATGTTTCACTACCGCTGTGACTTGGGCGATGGCAATAAGTAGGGGGGCCCGGGCGGCGCGGTCCCGGCGTGGAGGGTCCGGCGTGGCGCGCCGGCTCCAGCCGCGGCGCCGCGAGCCCGGGACGTGAGGCGCTGCCGTGGCGCCCGAACCCTGGCACCGCCGCTGCCCGTGAACCCTGGCACCGCTATGGCACCCCAAACCCGGCCCCGGGACGCCACCCCGTCACTCCGACCCCAATCCTGGCACTGCAGCACCGGCACAGCACCGCGATCCCAGGACACGAAGCACCGCCGCGGCACCCCAGCCTGGCGCTGCCTTGGCACCGTGACGCCGGGACGTGTGGCACTCGCCGCCTTGGCGCCCCGGCTCCGGGATCCACCGCAGCACTCCAACCCTGGCACTGAAGCACCGCCGTGGCACCCCCGATCCCCACCCCGGCACAGGGGGCACCTCCGTGGCCCTTCCTGGATTTCCAGCAGCGGGAAATAAAGAGAGACCTGTGGGAACGGTGTGTGTGACAAGGGACATCTTGGGGCACGGGGACATCCCCTGGGGGTAAGGGACAGCCTGGGGCACAGCGAACGCTCTGAGGGAGAAGGGATACCTTGAGGGACACCTGGGTGGAACAGGGGACATCTTGGGCGACACCTTCGGGGATAAGAGGCCTCTTGGGGAACTGGGAACACTATGGGGGACAACGGAGATTTTGGGGGAGAGGGGAAGTCTTTGGGGACAGGCGACACTTCTGGGGGACAAGGCCTGTGCCCTCACCCAAGATGGCGGCGGTTCCCCTTTCTCGCTGCCCTCGCCCAAGATGGCGGCAGTTCCCCCTTTCTCCCCGCCCTCACCCAAGATGGCGGCGGTTCCCCATTCACCTGCCCGTGCCCTCACCCAAGATGGCGGCGCCCAGCTCTGCGTCACGGCGCGACGTGCGGGGCGTGGCGCGCTGAGGGAAGCTCCGGGGCTGCCGGGTCCCGGTCCCGGTTCCCCTCGGCCCATCCCGGTTCCCCCGTCCCGGCCGCGCCATGGATTGTTACACGGCCAACTGGAACCCGCTGGGCGAGGAGACCTTCTACCGGTGAGGGGCAGCGGCGGCGGCACCGGCCTGAGCGTGCTCGGAGATCCCGGGGCTGCGCGGGGGTCCCGGGGGTGCTCGGGGGGCTCCGGGGTGCCGGGGGTGCTCGGGGGGGGTGACAGGGATGGAATGGGGATGGCAGGGCTGGAAAGGGGGTCCCGGAGATGGCCGGGGTGGGGTTCTGGGGCTGTTTTGCCGTTCTGGGGTAGCCATGGGGCTGACGGGGACGGGGGTCCCGGGAGGGTGAGGGGGGCCCTGGGTGGTCACAGTCCTGGGGCTGGCTGGGAAGGGGGTCCCGGGATGGTTGAGGGGTCCCAGGGGTGTCTGTGGGGTCCCAGGGGTGTCTGTGGGGTCCCCTTTCTTGGAGGGGACTCGTTGTGCCCATGGATCGTGGGGCTGGCTGGGAAGGGGGTCCCGGGATGGTTGAGGGGTCCCAGGGGTCATTGAGGTGTCAGGGTGGTCTTGGGGCTGGCTGGGAGGAGGCTCCTGTGGGGGGCTGGGGGGGCCCAAGGTGGCCCCGGCTCCCCAGGCTGGTCTGGGGGATCCCTGGGGGTCTCTGGGGGTTCCCGGGGTGTCTGTGGATCTTGGGGCTCCTGGGGGTGTCCCAGGAACAGTTTGGGAGTGGGCACCGTCCATGTCTCTCCCATCATTGTGCCTGCTGCATGTCCGTCCATCCATCCATCATCCATCGTCCCAGGAAGCTGGAGCTCTACTCCATGGAATGGGGGCTGCGGGAGGACCTGCGTGACTGTGTGGTGGCAGCTGCCCCGTACGGGGGTCCCATAGGTGGGTGCAGCCCCCCGAGCCCCCCTCCCCGTGCTGGGGCCGGGCCACCAATGGCTCAGGGACTGTCCCCTCCTTGTCCCAGCTCTGCTGAGGAATTCCCGGCGGGACAAGACCCCCAGCTCCCGCCCTCTCCTGGAGATCTACTCGGCCTCAGGGCTGCTCCTGGCCAGTGTCCCGGTGAGCCGGGGGGACGGAGAGCCCGGGTTTGGGGACAGGGAGAGGGAGCTGCCCTGGGATGGAAGAGGAGGATGGGGTGGGGTTGGAACAGGAGAATCCTTTCCCTGCTGATGAGGCATGGGAGAAGAGGATGGGATGGGTTTGGAGCAGCAGGATTGGGCAGGAGGAGAGTCCTCCCTTCGTCCTATCTGGATCTGGGAGAAGAGCATGGATTGGGGTTTGGAGCAGGAGAATCCTCTCCCTGCTGATGAGGGATGGAAGAAGGTGGAATGGGGTTTGGAGAATTCTTTCCCTACTGCCCAGGGATGGGACAGGAGGGTGGGATGAGGACTGGAGCCACGGGAACATCCTCCTTCCCCCCTGCCTGGGGCTGAGGGGGACATGGGACAGTGGAGGAGCAGTGCCAGGACTGCAGGGACCTGCAGGGCCGGGACAGGCGGGGTGTTGGACCTCCGGGTGGGGTGTTGGACCTCTGGATAAGGCATTGGACCTCCAGGTGAAGTGTCAGTGTTGGACCTCTGGATGAGGTGTGGTGTCAGCCCTGCGGATGAGATGTTGGACTTTCGGATGAGGTGGCAGACCTCTGATGGGGTGGCAGTTCTCTGGATGAGGTTTTGGCCTTTTGGATGAGGTGTTGGACCTCCACCTGAGGTGTTGGACCTCTGGGTGAGGTGTGCAAGCTCTGGACGAGCTGTCAGACCTCAGCCACCCCAGGTGTGTCCCTGGAGAGCCATCCCTGGCTCGGGGCTGACCCTTCCCGTGCCATTCCCAGTGGAAGAGCGGCCACCTGGTGCACCTGGGCTGGACAGCGGGGGAGGACCTGCTGTGCATCCAGGAGGATGGGACTGTCCTGGTCTACAACCTCTTCTGCGAGTTCAAGCGGCACTTCAGCATGGGAAACGTGAGGGAACGGGATTTGGGATGGATTTGGGATGGGATTTGGGATGGATTTGGGGTGGGGCAAGTGGGAAGGGACCTCACAGCCCATCCCATTCCACCCCTGCCCTGGGCAGAGACACTTTCCACCATCCCAGGTGGCTCCAATCCTGTCCAGCCTGGCCTTGGACACTTCCAGGGATCCAGGAGCAGCCACAGCTTCTCTGGGAATTCCATCCCAGCCCCTCCTCACCCCCAAGCCAGGAATTCCTTCCCAAAATCCCACCCCAGTCTCATCTTCTCCATTTCCCCCTCATTCTACCCCTTGTGAGATGCCCTGGGTGGAGTTTGGGGGATGCAGAACCGACTCCTTGGGGCACCACGGGGAGCCAGGGGCTGTCCCATCCCTGGGGAAAAGAGCTGGGATCCATCCCGGAGGGCAGCACGTTCACTGCCTGCATCAGCCGAGCCCTGCGTGTCCCCGGTGTCCCCGGTGTCCCCAGTGTCCCCTCCCCTCCTGCCCTGCAGGAGGTGCTGCAGAACCACGTGCTGGAGGCGCAGGTTTTCCACACGGAGTTCGGGACGGGCGTGGCCATCCTGACGGGAGCGCTGCGCTTCTCCCTGGCCACCAACATCGAGGACCTCAAGCTGCGCCGCCTGCCCGAGGTCCCTGGTGGGTGTCCCCATGTCCCCCTCTGTCCCCCTCTGTCCCTCTGTCCTCCCACCCATCCCCTTGTCCTTGTTTCTCTGTCCCTCTGTCCCCAGTCCCCGCTGTCCCTCCTGTCCCCCTCTGTCCGTCTCTGTCTGCCTCTTTCCCCAATTTTTTTCCGTGTGTCCCCTGCTTGTCCCACCATCCCTCAGTGCCCTCTGTCCCCTTGTCCCCCCTGTCCCTTTTCTGTCCCCGCTGTCCCTGTCTGCCCGTGTCCCCGGGGTGTCACGCTGTCCCCGCAGGGCTGCAGAAGCCCCCGCCGTGCTGGACCGTGCTGGCCCAGGACAGGGTGACCATGGTGCTGCTGGCCATGGGACAGGAGCTCTTCCTGCTGGACAACACCTCCTGCTCCGTGCTGGTGAGGCACTTTGGGAATTTGGGACAGGGCTGCACTGTCCCCCGCTGTCCCCGCTGTCCCTTGGGGTGTTCCTGGCTCCTTCCCCTGTCCCCTGAGATGCTCCCAGGTCCTTTTCCCACCCCATGGGATATTCCCAGCTCCCTCCCCTGTCCAATGGGATGCTCCCAGGTCCTTCTCTCATCCCTCCTGTCCCCTGGGATGCTCCCAGGTCATTTTCCTGTCCCATGGGATAGTCCCAAGTCCTTCTCCTGTCCCTCCTGTCCCATAGGATGTTCCCAGGTCCTTTCCCTGTTCCATGATATGTTCCCAGGTCTATTCCCTGTCCCAGGGGATGCTCCCAGATCCTTTCCCATCCCACAGGTTGCTCCCACTTCCTTTCCTATCCCATAGGATACTCCCAGGTCCTTTTTCTGTCCCGTGTGATATTCCCCGTAGGATATTGCCAAGTCCTTTTCCCACCCCATAGGATATTCCCAGATCCTTCCCCTATCCCATGGGATGCTCCCAGATCCTCTCCCATCCCATAGGATGATCCCAGATCCTTTTCCTGTTCCAGAGGATGCTCTCAGATCCTTTCCTTGTCCATGGGATGCTCCCAGATCCATCCTTTGATCCCATAGGATGTTCCCAGATCCTTCCCCTGTCCCATGGGATGCTCCCAGATCCTCTCCCATCCCAGATGCCTCCGAGGTCCCCACTGGTGACCCCCCTGTCCTGACCCTGTCACTCTGGGGTCCCTGAGCCCCCGCTGTGTCCCCTGGTGACCCCCCTGTCCTGACCCTGTCACTCTGGGGTCCCTGAGCCCCCGCTGTGTCCCCTGGTGACCCCCCTGTCCTGACCCTGTCACTCTGGGGTCCCTGAGCCCCCGCTGTGTCCCCTGGTGACCCCCCTGTCCTGACCCTGTCACTCTGGGGTCCCCCCCTGTCCTGACCCTGTCACTCTGGGGTCCCCCCCTGTCCTGACCCTGTCACTCTGGGGTCCCTGAGCCCCCGCTGTGTCCCCTGGTGACCCCCCTGTCCTGACCCTGTCACTCTGGGGTCCCCCCCTGTCCTGACCCTGTCACTCCGGGGTCCCTGAGCCCCCGCTGTGTCCCTGGTGACCGTGTCCCCAGACGCCCCCCGGGCTGAGCCCCTCGGCGGGGCCGTTCCTGCGCGTGGCCGTGTCCTTCACCCAGCGGCACCTGGCGCTGCTCTGCGACTGCGGCACCGTCTGGATGGGAGCGGCCTCGCTCCGGGTGAGCCCCGCGCCACAGGAATAACTGATGACAAAACAATAACAATAAATAACAACAATAACAATAACAATAACACTTTTCCTGCCAGTAATAATAATAATAAGAAGAAAAAAGCATTTGCATGCCATTGATGATAATTACAATAAAAGTCTTTGCCTGCCATTGATGATACTAAAATCCCAAATCCTAAATCCAGCCCTTTTCCTGCCACCTTCCAGCCTTTCCCTCATCCTTTCACCAGGAGCTGCAGGAATGTTTTCCCTGTCCTGCTTGGAGCCCTGCTTGCTCCCAGAGCTGGAAGCTCCTGTGGGACCCTCTGGTGGCCCAGCACCCACCCACATTCCCATTTCCCCCATTCCCATTCCCCCATTCCCCCATTCCCATTCACCCACATTCCCATTCCCCCATTCCCATTCCCCCATTCCCACACCCCCATTCCCCCATTCCCATACCCCCACATTCCCATTCCCCCATTCCCATTCCCCCATTCCCATTCCCCCATTCCCATTCCCCCATTCCCATTCCCATTCCCAATTCCTTCCCAGCTGTGTCCCTGACCCCTCTCCTCTCCCACAGGAGAAATTCTGTGAGTTCAACACCGGCATCCGATCCCCGCCCAAGCAGATGGTTTGGTGAGCCCCCTGTCCCTGTCCCTGTGCCCATGTCCCTGTCCCTGTCCCCATGTCCCTGTCCCTGTCCCTGTCCCTGTCCCTGTCCCCATGTCCCTGTCCCTGTCCCTGTCCCCATGTCCCTGTCCCCATGTCCCTGTCCCTGTCTCATCCCTGTCCCTGTCCCCCTGTCCCTGCCCCTGTCCCTGTCCCTGGCAGTGCCCGCCCGCCCCGCCGGCTCTGTGGGACCCTCAGGTGTCCCTGCTCTGCCTTTGGGGTCCCCAGGGCTGGGTTTGAGGGGTCGGGGTCCCGCAGGTGCACGCGGCCCCGCAGCCGGCAGCGAGCCGTGGTGCTGGCCTGGGAGCGGCAGCTGATGGTGGTGGGCAACTCCTCGGAGTGCATCCGGTATCCTTTGGGGACAGGGGACATCCACGGGCTGCTGCCACCTCCTCTGGCACCCACACTGCTGCCCCTGCGGGTCCCCGTGGTGCTCTGTCACCAGGGGTGTTCCCTTGTGCCAGGGGGTGCTCACAGCTCCTTTTCTCTCCCGTGGGATGTTCCCAAGTCCTTTCCCTGTCCCGTGGCATGTTCCCAATCCCACTCTGACTTCCAGATCGTTTTATGTTCCCTGGGATGTTCCCAAGTCATTTCCCCATCCCATGGGATGCTCCCAGTTCATTCCCCTGTCCCATGGGATGCTCCCAGCTCCTTTCTCACCCCATGGGATGTTCTCAGCTCCTTCTCCCATTCCATGAGATGCTCCCCAGTCCTTTTGCCATCCCATGGGATGCTCCCAAGTCCTTCCCCATCCCGTGGAATGATCCCAGCTCCTACTCCCATCCCATGGGATGTTCCCACGTCCTTCCCCATTCCATGGGATGTTCCCAGGTCCTCCCCCATCCCATGAGATGCTCCCAGGTGATTCCCCTGTCCCAGGGGATGCTCCCAGGTCCTGCCCCATCCCGTGGGGTTCCCGTCACTCCGCGCTGTCCCGGCAGTGCCGGGGGTTGCCCCCGGAGCCGTGTCCGTGGCCAGCCCTTAGCACAGCCCAGCTTTGTCCTGGATGAGGATTCCTACCTGGTGCCCGAGCTGGACGGGGTCCGGATCCTGTCCCGCAGCTCCCACGAGTTCCTGCACGAGATCCCAGGTGAGTTCCCTGCCCTCCTGGGCCCTGGGATGTGGGAACCTGGCACAGGAGTTCCCAGAGGAGCTGTGGATGCTCCATCCCTGGGAGGGTCCCAGGGCAGGTTGGACACTGGGGCTTGGAGCACCCTGGGATGGTGGGAGGTGTCCCTGGTGGGGCTGGACGGGATTTAAGGTCCCTTGCCACCCAAACCAGTCTGGGATTCTGGAGCCAGGCTGGGAGAGCTGGGAATGTTCCCCTGGAGAAGGGAAAAATCCAGGGAATGCTCAGAGTCCCTGGAGCGGCTCCAGGAGAGCTGCAGAGGGACTGGGGACAAGGCCTGCAGGGACAGCACACAGGGAATGGCTCCCACTGGCAAAGGGCAGGTTGGGCTGGGATCTTGGCAAGGAATTCCTGGCTGGGAGGGTGGGCAGGGCCTGGGCTGGAATTCCCAGAGCAGCTGTGGCTGCCCCTGGATCCCTGGCAGTGCCCAAGGCCAGGTTGGGCACTGGGGTTGGATCCACCTGGGATAATGGGAGGTGTCATGGATGGGGTGGGAGTGGGATGGGATTTAAGGTCCCTTCCCACCCAGCCCATTCCACAATCCTGGTGCTGTCGGGTGCTGCCAGCTCCTGGCAGTGGGATCCTGGGCTGGAGCAGCCCCTCATCCCCGTTTTGTCCCCATCCCTGCAGAGGCCAGCCAGGAGATTTTCCGCATCGCCTCCATGGCTCCGGGCGCTCTGCTGCTGGAGGCGCAGAAGGAGTACGAGGTACATCCCCTTCCCAGAGAGCCCCCCCGGGCTGGGATCCCAAGGGATCTGTGTGCCAGGGGTTCCCATTCCCCTTTTCCTGCAGAAGGAGAGCCAGAAAGCCGACGAGTACCTGCGGGAGATCCGGGAGCAGCAGCTGCTCCCCGAGGCCGTGGGCCAGTGCATCGAGGCCGCGGGCTACGAGCACGAGCCCGACACCCAGAAATCCCTGCTGAGGGTGAGCCAGCAGCAGGAGGAGGGAGCATGAAGCTGAAGGATTTTCCCTGATTTTCCCCCCCTGATCCCCACAGGCAGCTTCCTTTGGGAAGTGTTTCCTGGATAAGTTCCCCCCGGAGGGGTTCGTGCGCATGTGCCAGGACCTGCGCGTCCTCAACGCCATCCGGGACTACCAGATTGGGATCCCGCTCACCTTCACGCAGTATCCTCCTGCCTGCAGTGGGGTCAGGGCCTTCCTGGGGCTCCTGTGATCCCAAATGTGCCTTGACTGTCCCTACAGATACAAGCAGCTCACCATCGAGGTGCTGCTGGACAGGTGAGAGCCCCGGGAGCATCCCGAGCCTTTCCCGTGGCTCCCATCCCAAATTCTCTGTGCCACAGTGTTCATCCTAATATCCTCATCCTGTACTGCCTATCCCAAAATCCCCATCCCACATTCGCCATTCCAAGGTTCCCATCTTTCAATCCCTATCCCAAATTCCTCATCCCACCTTCTCCATCCCACAGTTCCCATCCCATTTCCATATCCCGGCGCTGAGCAGCTCCAAGCACTTGTGGATCCCTATAAATCCCGTCCATCCCACATTCCTCATCCCAAATTCCCCATCTCCCAATCTTCATCCCAAATCCCCCATCTCTCAATCCTCATCCCAAATCCCCCATCTCTCAATCCTCATCCCAAATCCCCCATCCCACATTCCCCATCCCTCATTCCCCATCCCACATTCCCCATCCCTCATTCCCAATCCCACATTCCCCATCCCACATTCCCCATCCCCCCTGTGTGTCCCCCTGACCCTCCTGGTGTCCCCTGACCCCTCATGTCCCCCTGACCCCTCCATGTCCCCTGACACCCCTGGTGTCCCCTGTCCCCTCCATGTCCCCTGATCCCCCCATGTCCCCTGATCCTCCCATGTCCCCTGACCCCTCCATGTCCCCTGATCCCCAAACATGTCCCCTTGACCCCTCATGTGTCCTGCTGTCCCCTCCATGTGTCCCCTGGCCCCTAATGTGTCCCCTTGACCCCTCATGTGTCTCCCTGACTCCTCTGACTCTCCTGGTGTCCCTGTCCCCCTGGGGTCCCCTGTTCCCCTGTATCCCCCTGACCCCCAATGTGTCCTCTTGACCCTCATTCCCCTGACTCCTCCTGGTGTCACCTGTTCCCCCCGTTGTCCCCTGTCTCCCTGTGTCCCCTTTCCCCGCCATATCCCCCTGACTCCTCAGTGTCCCCTGTCCCCCCTGGTGTCCCCTGTCCCCCTGATGTCCCTGTGTCCCCAGGCTGGTCCTGCGCCGCCTGTACCCGCTGGCCATCCGCATCTGCGAGTTCCTGCGCCTGCCGGAGATGCAGGGCGTCAGCCGCATCCTGGCACACTGGGCCTGCTACAAGGTGAGGGGACACCCCGGGGACACCCCCAAACCCCGCCTTGGGGACACCTGGGGACGCTCCTCGGTGTCCCCACAGGTGCAGCAGAAGGACAAGTCGGACGAGGAGGTGGCCCAGGCCATCAACCAGAAGCTTGGGGACACGGCGGGCATCTCCTACTCGGACATCGCCACGCGCGCCTACGACTGCGGCCGCGCCGAGCTGGCCATCAAGGTGGGCTGGTGGCCCGGGGAGGGGACACGGGCTGGCACTGCCACCCCCAGGTGACGCCGCTGTGCCCTGCCCAGCTGCTGGAGTACGAGCCCCGGAGCGGGGAGCAGGTGCCGCTGCTGCTGAAGATGAAACGGAGCAAACTGGCCCTGGGCAAAGCCATCGAGAGCGGGGACACCGACCTGGGTGAGGGACACGGGGAGCCCTGGGGGGGGAGTTGGGGTCTGGGGAGCCTTTTGGGGGTGTGTTGGGGTCTGGGACAGCCTCTTGGGACCGTTTTGGGGAGCCCCTTGGGAAAGTAATAGGGTCTGGGGGAGCCCCTTGGGAGTGTTTTGGGATCAGGGGGAGCCTCCTGGGAACATTCTGAGGTCAGGATGAGTCCCATGGGACCATTTTGGGGGATCTGGAGAGTCCCTTGGGACCATTTTGGGGTCTGGGAGAGCCCTTTAGGAACATTATGGGGTCTGGGAGAGCCCTTTAGGAATATTGTGGGGTCTGGGAGAGCCCTTTAGGAACATTGTGGGGTCTGGGAGAGCACCTTGGCAACATCTTGGGGTCTTTGGGGAGTCCCTTGGGAACATTTTGGGGTCTGGGAGAGCACCTTGGCAACATTTTTGGGTCTGGATGAATCCCCTGGGACCATTGTGGAGTATTTGGGGAGTCCCTTGGGAACATTTGGGGATCTGGAGGAACCTCTTGGGAATATTTTGGGGTCTGGGAGAGCACCTTGGGAATGTTTTGGTGTCTGGATGAATCCTTTGGGACCATTTTGGGGTCTTTGGGGAGACCCTTGGGAATGTTTTGGGGTCTGGGAGAGCCTTTGGGGAGCGTTTTGTGGCCTTGGGGAGCACGTGGAGGATCGGGGGGCACAGAGGGGATTGGAAGGTGCAGGAAAAATCCCCACACAAAACCCTTCTGTCCCCAACCCCCTGTCCCCCTTGTCCCCATCCCCCGTGTCCCCTGTCCCCACAGTGTACACGGTTGTGCTGCACCTCAAGAACGAGCTCAACCGCGGCTCCTTCTTCATGACCCTGCAGAACCAGCCCGTGGCCCTGAGCCTGTACCGCCAGGTGAGCGCCCCAAAACCCCCTGAGCACCCCAAAAAACCCCTTGAACCACCCCAAAAACTCCCTGAAACCCCCCCAAAATCCCCCCAACCCCCCAAAAACCCCTTGAACCCTCCATAAACCCCCTGAGCACCCCCATAAAACCTTGAGGAGCTTTGGAGCAGAGACTTTCCCAAAACCCCTTGACCCCAAAGATGTCCCTTGACCCCAAGGTGTCCCCTTGACCCCAAAGGTGTCCCCGATGCCCCCATCCAGGCCCCTTGACCCCAAAGGTGACCCCAAACTCCCGTCCCCGCAGTTCTGCCGGCACCAGGAGCGGGAGACGCTGAAGGATTTGTACAACCAGGACGACAACCACCAGGAGCTGGGCAACCTGCACGTGCTGGGGGGCTACTGCCAGAAGGTCAGCGTTGGGATTGGGGATTTGGGATTTGAGAGGGGAATTGTGGGATTTGGGATGGGGGAATGGGGGTCTGGATGTGGGAATGTGGGGTTTTGGGGGTGCTTGGGGGGTTACCATGAGCTGGGCAACCTGCATGTGCTGGGGGGCTGCTACAGGACACAGTTTAGCAATGATTTGGGATGGAGTGGGTTGTGGGATTTGGGATGGATCTGGGAATTGTGGGATTTGGGATGGAGGGAATTGAGGGATTTGGGATGGAGTGGGTTGTGGGATTTGGGGTGGATCTGGGAATTACAGGATTTGGGATGGAGGGAATTGAGGGATTTGGGATGGAGTGGGTTGTGGGATTTGGGATGGATCTGGGAATTGTGGGATTTGGGATGGGGGGAATTGAGGGATTTGGGATGGAGTGGGTTGTGGGATTTGGGATGGATCTGGGAATTGTGGGATTTGGGATGGGGGAAATGGCAGGGGTCGGGATGTGGGAATGGGGCTCTGGGTGTGGGAATGGGGACTTGCCAGTTTGCACCCCGGGGCTGGAGGGGCCATGCCCGTCCCATGCCACGTGTGCCAGGTTTGGGATCCTGCCCAGGGGATCAGGATCTGTCCAGGGATCCCACCCAGGGAATGACGTGTCTGTGCTCTGTCCCTGTGCCATGTCCCTGTGCCATGTCTGTGCCACGTCTCTGTGCCATGTCCCCCCATCCCTGCCATGTCCCCATGTCTGTGCCATGTCCCCATGTCCGTGCCATGTCCCTGTCCCCGTGCCATCCCCGTGCCATCCCCGTGCCATTCCCAGCGGATCGAGGGCCGCGTGGCCGCCCTGCAGAACGCCCTGGACGAGTTCTACAAGGCCAAGAACGACTTCGCTGCCAAGGTGAGAGTGCCCAGGGGACACCAGGGACAAGGGGGACACCAGGGACAAAGTCAAAGGGTGACAAGGCTGGGACAGGGCTGGGGACCCCAAAGCTTGAATGGAGACCCTAGAACTGTGACAGTGACCCTGGGGCTGGGGACCTTGAGGCTGAGACAGGGACACCAAGGATGGAATTGGCACACTGGGGCTGGGACAGGGACTCCAAGGCTTAAATGGGGACCTCAGGGTTGGGATGGGGACTGTGGGCTGGGACAGCCACTCCAAGGCTGTGACAGAGCTGGAAAAGGGTGGGACAGGGCTGGGAAAGGGGCCTCAGGTTGGGATGGGGGACCCTGGTGGTGGGATGGGGACACTGAGTCTGGGACAGGGACACCAAGGCTTGATTGGGGACCTCAGGTTTGGGATGGGAACTGTGGGCTGGGACAGCCACTCCAGGGCTGGAAAAGGGACTTCAAGGATGGGACAGGGCTGGGAAAGGGACCTCAGGTTGGGATAGGGACCCTGGGGCTAGGCTGGGGACACTGAGGCTGGGACAGACTCCATGGCTGGGCCAGGGACACCAAGGCTGGGCCAGGAACTCTGGGACTGGGACAGGGACACTGAGGCTGGAACAGGGACCCTGAGGCTGGGCTGGGGACACCAAGGCTGTATCAGGGACCTCAGGGCTTGTACAGAAACCCCAAAGCTGGGATGGAGACCCTGGAACTGTGACAGGGAGCCCAAGATTGGGACAGGGACCTTGAGGCTGGGCTGGGGACATTGAGGCTGGGACAGGGACCTCGGGGCTGGGACAGGGGACATGGAGGCTGGGCTGGGGACATTGAGGCTGGGACAGGGACCTCAGGGCTGGGCCAGGGACCTCAGGGCTGGGACAGGGGACATGGAGGCTGGGCTGGGGACACTGAGGCTGGGACAGGGGACATGGGGGCTGGGCCAGGGACCCCGCAGCTGTCCCCGTGTCCCAGGCCACGGAGGAGCAGATCAAGCTGCTGCGGCTGCAGCGGCACCTGCAGGAGGAGCTGGACAAGCCCTACCTGGACCTGTCCCTGCACGACACCGTGGCCACCCTCATCCTGGACGGGCACCACAAGCGCGCCGAGCAGCTCTACCGGGACTTCAGGATCCCTGACAAGAGGTGGGCACGGGCTCTGGGGGGGCCGGGGGGGCTCCAGGGACAGCCCTGACCCCCCCCCGTGCCCCTGTCCCCAGGTACTGGTGGCTGAAGATCAACGCCCTGGCTACCCGCGGGGACTGGGAGGAGATGGAGAAGTTCTCCAAGAGCAAGAAGTCGCCCATTGGGTACCTGGTGAGAGCTTGGGCTGCGTCGGTCACCCCCCAAGTGCCCTCCCAGCATCTTCCTCCCCTCCCTGCCCTCCCGTCCTCTTCCTCCCCTCCCTGCCCTTCCCACCCTTTTCTTCCCCTCTCCAACCCTCCCATCCTCTTCCTCCTTCTCCAGAGGTCCCATCCTTTCCTTCCCATCATCTTCCTCCCCATTCCAGTTCTCCCATCCCCTTCTACCCCTGTTGAGCTCTCCCATCCTCTTCCTCCCTTCTCCATCTCTCCCATTCCTTTCCCATTCCTGCTCTTCCACCGTTTTGCTTCCTGCCCTCCCGTCCTCTTCCTCCCCTCCCTGCCCTTCCCACCCTTTTCTTCCCCTCTCCAACCCTCCCATCCTCATCCTCCTTCTCCAGAGGTCCCATCGTTTCCTTCCCATCATCTTCCTCCCCATTCCAGTTCTCCCATCCCCTTCTACCCCTCTTGAGCTCTCCCATCCTCTTCCTCCCTTCTCCATCTCTCCCATTCCTTTCCCATTCCTGCTCTTCCACCGTTTTGCTTCCTTCTCCATCTCCCCATCCTCTTCCTCCCTTCTTCACCCCCACCTTCTTCCCTCTCCAACCCTCCTATCCTCTCCCTCTCCTCCTCCCCTTTCCACCTCCACCACGCTTTTCCTCCTCTCTCCAACCCTCCCATCCTCTTCCTCCCCATTCCAGCTCTTTCACACCCTTCCCTCTCTGACCTCCCACCCTCTTCCTCCCTTCTCTATCTCTCCCATTCTTCCTTCCTTCTTCAGCCTTCCCATTCCTGCTCTCCCACCCTCATCATCCCCTCTCCAGCCCTTCCACTGTTTTCCTCCCATCCTTTTCCTCCTTCTCCAGTCCTTCCATCCTTGCATTCCCATCCTCTTCCTCCCCTTTCCACCTCCACCGTCCTTCTCCTCCTCTCTCCAGCTCTCCCATCCTCTTCCTCCCTTCTTCAAATCTCCCATCCTTTTCTTCCCCTCTCCATCTCCCCCATCCTCTTCCTCCCTTCTGCCCTCCCATCTTCTTCCCTCTCCAACCCTCCCATCCTCTTCCTCCCCATTCCAAGTCTTCCACACTCTTTCCTCTCCCACCCTCCCATCCCCTTTCTCCCCACTCTGACCCTCCCACCCTCTTCCTCCCCTCTCCCTGCTCTTCCTCACCTCTCCCTGCTCCTCCTCCCTCCGCAGCCCTTCGTGGAGGTGGCGGTGAAGCACCACAACCGCTACGAGGCCAAGAAGTACGCGCCGCGCGTGCCGCCCGAGCAGCGCGTCAAGGCCTTCGTCCTCGTGGGGTGCGTCAGGGACACCCAGGGACCCTCGGGGGACACCCAGGGACCCTCGGGGGGACACGCAGGGACCCTCGGGGGACATCCAGAGACCCTCAGGGGACACCCAGAGACCCTCAGGGGACACCCAGGGACCCCCAAGGGACATCCATGGGACCCTTGGGGGGACATCCTGGGGACCCTCAGGGGACATCCTGGGGACCCTCAGGGGACATCCAGGGGACCCCCAGGGGACACCCAGGGACCCTCGGGGGGTACATCCTGGGGATCCTTGGAGGGACATCCAGACACCCAGGGACCCTCGGGGGACACGCAGGGACCCTCGGGGGACATCCAGGGGACCCCCAGGGGACATCCAGGGACCCTCAGGGGACATCCAGAGACCCTCAGGGGACATCCATGGGACCCTCGGACAGACATCCTGGGGACATCCAGGGGATCCTTGGAGGGACATCCATGGGACCCTCAGGGGACATCCAGAGACCCTCAGGGGACATCCCGGGGACCCCCCGGGGACATCCATGGGACCCTCGGTGGGACATCCTGGGGACATCCAGGGGATCCTTGGAGGGACATCCATGGGACCCTCAGGGGGACATCCATGGGACCCCCAGGGGACATCCAGGGACCTTCAGGGGGACATCCTGGGCACCCTCAGGGTGACATCCTGGGGACCCTCAGGGGACATCCAGGGGACCCCCAGGGGACACCCAGGGACCCTCGGGGGGTACATCCTGGGGATCCTTGGAGGGACATCCTGGGGACCCTCAGGGGGACATCCAGGGCACCCTTGGGGGGACATCCAGGGGATCCTTGTGGAGACATCCTGGGAACCCTCAGGGGGACATCCCAGGGATACTCAGGGGGGACATCCAGGGGACCCTCAGGGTGCCATGGGACATCCTGGGGACATCCAGGGGATCCTTGGAGGGACATCCATGGGACCCTCAGGGGGACATCCATGGGACCCCCAGGGGACATCCAGGGACCCTCAGGGGACACCCAGGGACCCTCGGGGGGACATCCCGGGGACCCCCAGGGGACACCCAGGGACCCTCAGGGGACATCCAGGGAACCCCCAGGGGACACCCAGGGATCCTCGGGGGACATCCATGGGACCCTTGGGGGGACATCCAGGGACCCCCAGGGGGACATCCCAGGGACCCCCAGAGACCCTCAGGGGACACCCAGTTCTTGGGGGAACATCCTGGGGACCCCCAGGGGACATCCAGAGACCCTCGGGGGACATCCTGGGGACCCTCGGAGGGACATCCGGGGGACATCCAGGGACCCTCAGGGGACATCCATGGGACCCTCAGGGGACATCCAGGGACCCTCAGGGGGACATCCAGGGACCCTCAGGGGACATCCATGGGACCCCCAGGGGACACCCAGGGACCCTCGGGGGACATCCATGGGACCCTTGGGGGGACATCCTGGGGACCCTCAGGGGACATCCAGAGACCCTCAGGGGGTACATCCACGGGACCCTTTGAAGGGATATCCAGGGGACCTTCAGGGGGACGTCCAGGGGATCCTCAGGGGACATCCAGGGAACACTCAGGAGGACATCCATAGGACCCTCTTGGGGACATCGAGGGGACGCTCGGGGGGGATATCCAGGGGATCCTTGTGGAGACATCCAGGGCACCCTTGGGGGGACATCCAGGGGATCCTTGTGGAGACATCCTGGGAACCCTCAGGGGGACATCCCAGGGATACTCAGGGGGGACATCCAGGGGACCCTCAGGGTGCCATCCTGGGGACACCGAGGGGGAAGTCCACGGGATCCTCGGGGGGGACATCCTTGGGACCCTCAGGGGGACATCCAGGGGACCCTCATGGGGACACCAGGCTGTGGAAACACGCGGTGGCACTCCCTGTGTGGCAGCAGCGGGGATTTGGGGGTGACACCGTGTGGGGCTTTGGGGACGCCGGGAGCCGCCGGGGCGGTGGGACAGCGTTGAGAAGTGAGCGTGCCCCGTGTCCCCGTGCTGTCCCCACCCCGTGCTGTCCCCTGACGCCTCGCTGGTGTCACAGGGACCTGGAGCAGGCGGCCGAGGCGGCCATGGAGCGCAGGAGCGAGGCCGAGATGAGCCTGGTGCTGGCTCGGTGCTGCCCCGGCACCGACACCGCCCTGGCCGACAGGCTCACCCGGGCACGGGCACAGCTCCTCAAAAAGTGACCCTGGGCACTCCCCGGGACACCCTGGGGACACCCTGGGGACACCCCAGGACACTGCAGGGACACCCCCATGGACACCGCCAGGGATACCCCCATGGACACCCCGGGGACACCCCCAGGGATACTTGGGGACACCCCAGGACACCCCATGGACACCCCATGGACACCCCCATGGACACCCCGGGGACACCCCATGGACACCACCAGGGATACTTGGGGACACCCCAGGACACCCCATGGACACCCCGGGGACACCCCATGGACACCCCCAGGGATACCTGGGGACACCCCCGGGGACACCCCCAGCCCCCCCAGGGTGTCCCTGTCCTTGTCCCTGCTGGATGGATGACAGGGGTGGCACCGCTGGGGACAGGGCTGTCCCCTCCCTGCGTGTGCAATAAAGAGAAGAGCTCCGTGTCCTGGGCCACCGAGGAGGGCGTGGGGGCCTTGGGGACAGCGGGATGGTGGGAGGGGACAGTCGGGGACACAGCGGGGACACAGCAGGGGTTCAGGAGCGGTTCCAGGGAGGGGAGGTCACCGGGTGTCCCCAAGGGTCACTTGGGGGGACATTGTTGGGGTCGTTGGGGGAGGTTGCGGGGAACTCTGGGGGGACATTGTGGGGACACTGGGGGGACATTGGGGGGTCCCAGGGGGACATTGTGGGGACACTGGGGGGTACATTGTGGGGACACTGGGGGGTCCCAGGGGGACATTGTGGGGACACTGGGGGGTCCCAGGGGGACATTGTGGGGACACTGGGGGGTCCCAGGGTTACATTGTGGGGACACTGGGGGGTCCCGGGGGTACATTGTGGGGACACTGGGGGGTCCCGGGGGTACATTGTGGGGACACTGGGGGGTCCCGGGGGTACATTGTGGGGACACTGGGGGGTCCCGGGGGACATTGTGGGGACACTGGGGGGTCCCGGGGGACATTGTGGGGACACTGGGGGGTCCCGGGGGACATTGTGGGGACACTGGGGGGTCCCGGGGGACATTGTGGGGACACTGGGGGGGTCCCGGGGTACATTGTGGGGACACTGAGGGACATTGTGGGGACACTGGGGGGCTCCGTCCCCGCTCTGTCTCGCTCGTCCGGCAGGGGGCGCCGCAGGGCCAGCGAGGCCCCGCCCCTTTTGCGTCACGTTCCGCTCCCCCGCTCCGCCCCGCGGTGCATTGTGGGCTTGCAAAGATGGCGGCGCTCAGCGCGGGCCGGGCGGCGGCGGCGGTGAGGGGGGGACGAGACAAGGGCGGTGAGGGGACAGCGGGCACAGCCCCGGGAACTGGGGGCACACAGCGAGGGGGGACATCGCTCTGCGGTGGGGAATCGGGTTAGGGGCGACGGGCAGGGTCAGGGGGGTCAAACGGGCTCTGACCTCATCCTTCTCTGGGCTGTGAGGGGTGAGGGGTCACTGAGGGCTTGGGGAGGTCCGTGAGGGCTGCGGGGGTCCGTGAGGGGTCAGACGGGTCTGGGGGGGTCAGTGAGGGGTCATACAGGGTCTGGGGGCGGTCAGACGGGTCTGGGGGGGTTCGTGAGGGGTCATTGAGGGCTTGAGGGGATCCGTGAGGGGTCACTGAGGGCTTGGGGAGGTGGGGGTGTCATTTCGGGGGTGACATTTTTGGGTCGGGGAGGGCTTCGGGGGTGGGGGGCACCCCCTGAGGGGGCTCTCTGACCTGTGGCACCCCCAGGGCCTCCTGCGTGCCCAGAGCCTCGGGGCGTGGCGGGGGCTGGGCACCTCGGCCACCCTCCTGCAGCAAGCCCAGGCCAAGGTGAGCAGGGGCTGGGGGGGCAGAGGGGGCTCGGGGGGGAACTCCTGACCCCCCCAAACCTCCCTGAGAGGAGAGGGGGGGTCGGGGACAAGGGGAAAAGGCCTGAGGGGAGGTTTGGGTGGGATATTGGGAAGAAGGGCAGAGGGGTTTGACACCCTGGGGATGTGGCACTTGGGGACACTGCCGGTGGTGGGGGGTCCCTGGGGCTTTTCCCAGCCAGGAAATTCCCTGATTCCATGGGAAATGTGGCTGAGGGAAGGGCTGAGCCCCGAGGGTGACCTTGAGGCACTGCCCTTCGCTCAGCTCTGCCTCCTGCCATTTCACATTTCTGCCCTGGACATTTGATTCCAGCTTATTTAAAGCTCCCCATTTGTCACTCTCAGCTTTCCTTCCCTCCCTCCCTCCCTCCTTCCTCCCTCTGGGGTTTGGGAATTCCCTGGGAATTCCCTGGGCTGGGTGTGGGGGGGTTTGAGCTGGGAGCAGCTCCCAGCAGGGAATTCCGGGCTGGGGAGGGAGGGGAGGGACAGCCCAGGAGTGATCTGGGAGATTCTCCTGTGGTCTGGGCCTGAAAATGGGGCTTGGCAAAATTCCAGGAGCTCCTGAGGGCAGGGAGAAGGAGTGAGGGGATTTAGGAACACCAGGCTGTGCTGGGATACTGGGGAAATTCCTCCTGGAAAGAGAAATGTGGAGACCTCCTCTTTGGAGAGATTTGGGTGGCATGTTGGGGAAATTCCTGCTAAAAATGGCTGCGAAGAATTCCAGGAGTTCCTGAGGGCAGGGAGCAGGAGTGAGGGGATTTAGGAACACCAGGCTGTGCTGGGATACTGGGGAAATTCCTCCTGGAAAGAGAAGGGGGGAATCCCCACCCTTGGAGAGATTTGGGTGGCATGTTGGGGAAATTCCTCCTAAAAATGGCTGGGCAGAATTCCAGGAGTTCCTGAGGGCAGGGAAAAGGAGTGAGGGGATTTGGGAACACCAGGCTGTGCTGGGATATTGGGGTTGGATACTGGAGAAATTCCTCCTGGAAAGAGAAATGGAGAGACCTCATCCCTGGATTTGGGTGGATTATTAGGGAAATTCCTCCTAAAAATGATTGTCCAAAATTCCAGGAGTTCCTGAGGGCAGGGAAAAGGAGTGAGGGGATTTAGGAACACCAGGCTGTGCTGGGATATTGGGGAAATTCCTCCTGGAATGAGAAATGTGGAGACCTCCTGTTTGGAGAGATTTGGATTTGCTACTGGGGAAATTCCTCTTGGAAAAAGAAGGGGAGAGTCCCCATCCCTGGGGGGTTTCCCAGTGCATGTGACACTTGGGGACAAAGCTCAGTGGTGGCCTTGGCACTGCAGGGCTTTCCCAGCCCGACCATTCCGTGTCCCCGTGGGTGTGACGTGGGCCAGGTCCCCGGGGGTCCCTCTGGGGCTGCTTTTGGGGTGACCCCGCCGTGTCTCCGCAGTCCCACCGGGCTGAGGGGACATTCCAGGTGACAATGCTGCCGGGGGATGGCGTGGGCCCGGAGCTGATGCACGCTGTCAAGGAGGTCTTCAAGGTATGGCCCTGAGGGGACACCAGTGCAGCTGGCCCTGAGTGTCCCTGAGTGTCCCTGCCTGTCCCTGAGTGTCCCTGCGTGTCCCTGCCTGTCCCTGTGAGTTCCTCTGTGTCTCTGTATGTCACTGAGTGTCCCTGTATGTCTCTGAATGTCCCTAAGTGTCCCTGTGTGTTCCTGCCTGTCTCTGAGTGTCCCTAAATGTCCCTGATGTCCCTGCGTGTCCCTTCTTGTCGCTGAGTGTCCCTGCCTGTCCCTGAGTGTCCCTGAGTATCTCTGAATGTCCCTGCCTGTCCCTGAGTGTCCCTAAATGTTCCTGCGTGTTCCCACGTGTCACTGAGTGTCCCTGTGTGTCACTGAGCATCCCTAGATGTCCCTGATGTCCCTGCATGTCCCTAAATGTCCCTGCATGTCCCTGTGCCCCCCGTCGCCAGTGGTGCTGCCCACAGGCAGAGGGTGGGTCCCCTTTCCTGGAGGGATTTGGGATATTGGGATAATTGGATTGGGGATAATTTGGGATATTGGGAAAATTCCTCCTAAAAATGGCTCCCAGAGGAGAATCCCCATCCCTGGAGGGATTTACCAGCCCTGTGGATGTGACACTTGGGGACATCCCAAGGGGTGGCCTTGGCAATGCTGGGGGTTTTCCCAAGGGAAATATCCCGTGGCTCCATCAGTGCCACTGAGGTGATCCCAGCTGTCCCTGAGCACGGCCCCGGCTGGCTCAGGGCTCCGTGTCCCCCTGAGGTGTCCCTGAGGTGGCCCTGAGGTGACCCTGGGTGGCCCTGTCCCTGTCCCAGGCTGGCAATGTCCCCGTGATCTTCGACGAGCACCACCTGAGCGAGGTGCAGAACACGGCGTCCGAGGAGAAGCTGGACAGGGTGGTGGACTCCATGAAGGAGAGCAAGGTGGCCCTCATTGGTGAGCCCTGTCCCTGTCCCCATGTCCCTGTCCTGTCCCTGCCCTGTCCCTGTCCCTGTCCTGTCCCTGTCCCCGTCCCTGTCCCCCCAGCCCCGAGGCAGCGCTGACCCCTCGGGCTGTGCCAGGGGAGGGATTTCTGGGATATTGGGACAATTCCCCCGTGTCCTGCAGGGAAGATCCACACGCCCATGGAGTACAAGGGAGACCTGGCGTCCTATGACATGAGGCTCAGGTGAGGGGGGTTAATTAATTAATCATTAATGAGTTAGGGGCGAGAGGAGAAGGCCGAGGGATTCTGTGTGGGCTGGGAAACAAAACCTTCAGTGGGACCCTGCGGGGGTGACCCCAGCTGTGTCCCCTGGGACTTGGAAGAGACAGTCACTGGGGAAGAAAAGATTAATTAATGTTTTTATTAATGTCATTATTAATTAATAAGCTATTGGGAGTCAAAATTCTGTGGTCTGGAGCTGTCCCTGCTGACTGAACCTGCTTCCATGGAAGTTCTGGAGGTGGTGGGGTGGATCCCAGAACTCATCACTGGGAAAAACCCATTAATAAATAATTAATGAGTTATTGGGAGTGTCCCCTGGGACTTGCAGGGGACAGTCACTGGGGAAAAATCCGCTAATTATTAATTAATGAGTTATTGAGTGGCAAAACTCCCTAGCCTGGAGCTGCCCCTGTTGACTCGCCCTGCTTCCCTGGAAGTTCTGGAGGTGGTGGATCCCAGAACTCATCACTGGGGAAACCCCGTTAATTAATAATTAATGAGTTATTGGGAGTGTCCCCTGGGACTTGCAGGGGACAGTCACTGGGAAAAAAAATCCATTAATGAATAACTAACGAGTTACAGTGAGGTGGAATTCCCGAGGGACCATCCCTGGCCAGGAGCTGTCCCTGCTCACCGTGGGGTCCTGCAGAGGGAAGCTGTGTCCCCTGGGACTTGCAGGGGACAGTCACTGGGCAAGAAAACATTAATTATTAATTAATGAGTTATTGAGTGGCAAAGCTCCCTAGCCTGGAGCTGCCCCTGTTGACTGAACCTGCTTCCCTGGAAGTTCTGGAGGTGGTGGATCCCAGAACTCATCACTGGGGAAACCCCGTTAATGAATAACTAACGAGTTACAGTGAGGTGGAATTCCCGAGGGACCATCCCTGGCCAGGAGCTGTGGGGTCCTGCAGGGTGGGGCGTCCCCAGCTCTCAGAGGGGACGGGCTGTCCCTGTCCCCAGGAGGAAGCTGGACCTGTTTGCCAACGTGGTGCACGTGAAGAGCCTCCCGGGATACCAGACCCGGCACAACAACCTGGACCTGGTGATCATCCGCGAGCAGACCGAGGGCGAGTACAGCTCCCTGGAGCACGAGGTACTGCCCCCCACTGGGCCCTCCCGGCCTGGGGGGCTCCAGCACAGCTGGAGAGGGGGAAAGAGGGAAAAGGATTGAGGAAAAGGGGAAAAGGAACGGTTGGGTTTCAGGGATGGGGATCAGGGATGGTAAAAGTAGCAGACAAGGGCTGGAGGGACAGGACACAGGGAATGGCTTCCACTGCGAAAGGGGAGATTGGGATGGGATGTTGGCAAGGAATTCCTGGCTGGGATGGAATTCCCAGAGAAGCTGTGGCTGCCCATGGATCCTTGGAAGTGTCCAAGGCCAGGCTGGATCCAGCTGGGATGGTGGGAGGTGTCCCTGTCCATGGGTGGGGTGGGAATAGATGGGATTTAAGGTCTTTTCCAACTCAAATCATTCCAGGGTTGTGGAGCTGTTTTGCTCTGGGAGAGCTGGAATGTTCCCCTGGAGAAGGGAAAAATCCAGGGAATGCTCAGAGTCCCTGAAGGGGCTCCAGGAGAGCGGCAGAGGGACTGGGGACAAGGGACAGAGGGACAGGACACAGGGAATGGCTCCCACTGGCAAAGGGCAGATTGGGCTGGGATCTTGGCAAGGAATTCCTGGCTGGGAGGGTGGGCAGGGGCTGGGCTGGAATTGCCAGAGCAGCTGTGGCTGCCCCTGGATCCCTGGCAGTGCCCAAGGCCAGGTTGGATGGATTTGGATCCACCTGGGGCAGTGGGAGGGGTCCCTGGGTGGGATGGGATCAGCTCCAAGGTCTCTCCAACCCACCCCATTCCCTGCTCAGCACACTCTGGACCTGCCTGAGCAGTGGAATTAGGGAATATTTTGGGATAGGAGCACAGCCAGCCCCAGCGAGGAATGGGGTGGCTGCAGGGGGACAATGCCTGGCAAAAGGGACAGTGGCACATGGATTGTCCTGGGTTAACCCTGGCCAGGAATGGAGACACCAGCGGGGAGAGCTGGACAGAAAAGGCAAACCTGGGTTGAGATTGGAACAAATTAATAATTGAAACAAAATGGTGATGATGATTAGAACAATTCAATAATTGAAACAAAATTGTGTTGAGAACAATGCAGTAATTGAAACAAGGTGAAGGTGATGATGATAACAATTGAAACTAAGTGGTGATGATTAGAAAAATTGAATAATTGAAAGAAAATTATGATGATGATAAGAACAATTCAACAATTGAAACAAAATTATGTTGGTGATTAGAGCAATTCAATAATTGAAACAAAATTATGTTGGTGATTAGAGCAATTCAATAATTGAAACAAAATTATGATGATGAGAACAATTTAATAACTGAAAAAAATTTGATAAGAAATATATAGTAATTGGAAGAAAACAATTGAAACAAAATTGTGTTGAGAACAATGCAGTAATTGAAACAAGGTGAAGGTGATGATGATAACAATTGAAAGTAAGTGGTGATGATTAGAAAAATTGAATAATTGAAAGAAAATTATGGTGATGATAAGAACAATTCAACAATTGCAACAAAGTGGAGACGATTAGAAAAATTCAATAATTGAAACAAAATGGTGATGATGATTAGAACAATTCAATAATTGAAACAAAATTATGTTGGTGATTAGAGCAATTCAATAATTGAAACAAAATGATGTTGGTGATTAGAGTAATTCAATAATTGAAACAAAATTATGATGATGAGAACAATTTAATAACTGAAAAAAATTTGATAAGAAATATATAGTAATTGGAAGAAAATTTTAATGATAAGAAATATTTGATTGAAAAAATCACAATGATAAGAATTAATAAATATAAATATGTGTAAGAATAACATATAATCATACATGTAACATAATAAATGTGAATAATAATAACTAATGATAATAATAGTAGTAATAATAAATGTGATGATAAGGAGGAAAGGGAATATTAATAATAGTAATAATGATAAAGGATGACAGCACTGGGGAAGGGAGGAGAGAACAATTTAATAACTGAAAAAAATTTGATAAGAAATATATAGTAATTGGAAGAAAATTTTAATGATAAGAAATATTTGATTGAAAAAATCACGATGGTAAGAATTAATAAATATAAATATGTGTAAGAATAACATATAATCATACATGTAACATATAATAAATGTGGTGAATAGTAATAACTAATGATAATGGCAATGATAACAATAATAGTAGTAATAATAAATATGATGAGAGGAGGGGAATAAGGAGAGGAAAGGGAATATTAATAATAGCAATAACAATAATGATAAAGGATGACAGCACTGGGGAAGGGAGGAGAGCGCAGGACAGGACAGGTGCCAGTGCCAGGGCAGGACAGGACAGGTGCCAGGGCAGGACAGGTGCCAGTGCCAGGACAGGACAGGTGCCAGGGCAGGTGCCAATGCCAGGGCAGGACAGGTGCCGGGACAGGACAGGTGCCAGTGCCAGGACAGGTGGCAGTGCCAGTGCCAGGGCAATGGCAATGATAACAATAATAGTAGTAATAATAAATATGATGAGAGGAGGGGAATAAGGAGAGGAAAGGGAATATTAATAATAGCAATAACAATAATGATAAAGGATGACAGCACTGGGGAAGGGAGGAGCGCAGGGCAGGACAGGTGCCAGGGCAGGGCAGGTGCCAGTGCCAGTGCCGGGGCAGGTGGCAGTGCCAGGGCAGGACAGGTGCAAATGCCGGGGCAGGACAGGTGCCAATGCCAGGACAGGTGCCAGTGCCAGGGCAGGACAGGACAGGTGACAGGACAGGTGCCAGTGCCGGAGCAGGACAGGTGCCAGGGCAGGGCAGGTGCCAGTGCCAGGGCAGGACAGGTGCCAGGGCAGGACAGGTGCCAGGGCAGGACAGGTGCCAGTGCCAGGGCAGGACAGGTGCCAGTGCCAATGCCAGGGCAGGACAGGTGCCAGGAGAGGACAGGTGCCAGGGTAGGACAGGTGACAGGACAGGACAGGTGCCAGGGCAGGACAGGACAGGTGCCAGTGCCAGGACAGGTGCCAGTGCCAGGACAGGCGCCAGGACAGGTGCCAGTGCCAGGACAGGTGCCAGTGCCAGGACAGGACGAGTGACAGGGCCAGGACAGGTGCCAGTGCCAGGACAGGACAGGACAGGTGCCAGTGCCAGGACAGGTGCCAGGGCAGGACAGGTGCCAGGGCAGGTGCCAATGCCAGGACAGGTGGCAGTGCCAGGGCAGGACAGGTGCCAGTGCCAGTGCCAGGGCAGGTGCCAGGACAGGTACCAGTGCCAGGACAGGTGCCGGGGCAGGACAGGTGCCAGGGCAGGTGCCAGTGCCAGGGCAGGACAGGTGCCAGTGCCAGGGCAGGACAGGTGCCGGGGCAGGCCGGGCTGGCCGTGCCAGGCTGTGAGCCCCTGTGCCCCCAGAGTGCCAAGGGCGTGATCGAGTGCCTCAAGATCATCACCAGGGCCAAGTCCCAGCGCATCGCCAAGTTCGCCTTCGACTACGCCACCAAGAAGGGCCGGGCCAAGGTCACTGCTGTGCACAAGGCCAACATCATGTGAGTGCCACTGTCACCCCCTGGGCACCGTGTGGCCTCAGGGTGGCCTGCCAGGGCCCCACAGGGCTCCAGGACACCTGGGAGGGACCTGGAGTGCCAGGAGAGGGGGGGAAGGGCTTCAGAGGGGAAAAAGAGAGATTGGGGTGGGGTCTTGGCAAGGAATTCCTGGCTGGGCTGGAATTCCCAGAGCAGCTGGGGCTGCCCCTGGATCCCTGGCAGTGCCCAAGGCCGGGGTGGATCCACCTGGGACAGTGGGAGGTGTCCCTGTCCATCTGGGATTGGGGCTTTTCCCTCACTCTGCTCCCAGGCAGGAGTGAGCAGGACACTGACCTGCAGCTGCTGCTGATAAATCAGTGACATTATTGATAAATCAGTGTCCAGATATTCCCAGGGTGGCATCTCCACAGCCCTGTCCCCATGGATTGTGGGATCATTGGCCTGGGGTCATTCCTGCAGAATCCCAAGCTCTGGAATCATTGATGGGAGCACCTGGACAGCTCCTCCTGCATCTCCCCCCTGGGACAAATCCCCTTCCCATCGGGGAGGGGGGGGAAAAGCAGCACGAGGAGCCCCAAAGGGTGTCACAGATCCCAATTCCTGCTGGATCCTGCAGTTCCTGCTGGATCCCTGCAGCCTTTGGGATTTCCCTGCTGTCCCCCAACCCCTCCTGGTGTTCCCTGTGCAGGAAGCTGGGGGATGGGCTGTTCCTGCAGTGCTGTAAGGAGGTGGCTGAGCTGTACCCCAAGATCAAATTCGACACCATGATCATCGACAACTGCTGCATGCAGGTGAGCCACGCCCCCCTGGCCACGCCCCCGGGCCGGCCACGCCCCTGCGTGTGTCCCCATCCCTTGTCCCTGTCCCTGGTCCCTTCCCAATCCCCCCCTGAGGAGCTGGAGCCTCCAAGGCTGGGCACACCGAGCCCACCTGGGCCCAGGGTTGTCCCCGTGCCAGGCAGGAGCCCCCCCAGCATTCCCAACATTCCCAACACTCCCAGCTGTGCCTTGCCGAGCCTGTGGCTCCAGGGCCGTCCCAGTGCTGCTCCTGGGGGGAATTTGGGGACCTGGGTTCCTGCAGCCTCACTGGGGCTGGGCATGTTTCTATCCCTAAAAATTCCCCTTTATATCCCTAAAAATTCCCCTTCACATCCCTAAAAACTCCCCCAGTCCCCTCCCTGCTGCTCCAGGCAGCTGTGCCAAGCATGGAATGATCTGGGTTGGAGACACCTGGGAGCTCATCCATCCCCACACACCTGGAGCTCATCCATCCCCACACACCTGGAGCTCATCAAAGCATGGAATGGGTTGGAGACACCTGGGAGCTCATCCATCCCCACACACCTGGAGCTCATCCATCCCCACACACCTGGGAGCTCATCCAGCCCCACTCACCTGGGAGCTCATCCATCCCCACCTGGGAGCTCATCCAGCCCCACTCACCTGGGAGCTCATCCATCCCCCCACACCTGGAGCTCATCCATCCCCCCTCGGAGCTCATCCATCCCCACCTGGGAGCTCATCCAGCCCCACTCACCTGGGAGCTCATCCATCCCCCCACACCTGGAGCTCATCCATCCCCCCTCGGAGCTCATCCATCCCCACCTGGGAGCTCATCCATCCCCCCACACCTGGAGCTCATCCATCCCTCCACACGTGGGCTCTGCCCCCTGTCCCAGGGTGGGGCTGAGCTTCCCCCCAGCTGTTCCCGGCCTCACTGCCCCATTCCCATTCCCACCCCAGCTGGTGCAGAACCCCTACCAGTTCGACGTCCTGGTGATGCCCAACCTCTACGGGAACATCGTGGACAACCTGGCCGCGGGGCTGGTGGGCGGCGCCGGCGTCGTGCCCGGCGAGAGCTACAGCGCCGAGTACGCCGTGTTCGAGCTGGTGAGGAGGGGCGTTCCGGGGGCATCCCAGAGGGGATTCCCGAGGCTGCCAGGGTGGGCTGATCCTGTCACCGTGCCCTGTGTCCCACAGGGAGCCCGGCACCCCTTCGCCCAGGCCGTGGGCAGGAACATCGCCAACCCCACGGCCATGCTGCTCTCGGCCTCCAACATGCTGCGGCACCTCAAGTACGTGCTGGGCTCTAAAGGGGGGGGCTGGGGGGGCTTCTGAGGGGCTGACCTCCTGCTTCCCCCTCTTTTCCAGCCTGGAATACCACTCCAACATGGTCTCGGACGCGGTGAAGAAGGTGATCAAAGGTGGAAAAGTGAGTGCGGGACAGTGGGTGGGGCTGGTGGTGCCTGGGTCGCAGTCTCTGCTCTCTTCTTCCCAGCTGGAATTCTGGTTCTTCTCTTCCCAGCTGGAATTTTGGTTCCTCTCTACAGTCTTCTTCCCAGCTGGAATTCTGGTTCTTCTCTTCCCAGCTGGAATTTTGGTTCCTCTCTTCTTCCCAGCTGGAATTCTGGTTCTTCTCCTCTTCCCAGCTGGAAGTCTGGTTCTTCTCCTCTTTCCAGCTGGAATTTTGGTTCCTCTCTTCTTTCCAGCTGGAATTCTGGCTCCTCTCCTCTCTCCAGCTACAATCCCAGGCCCACAGCTGTGTCCAGCCCCTGTGGTCATGAGGGAGGGACTTCAGGCAGGGCTGGGGGATCCTCCATGGCCTTGTCCCCATTTGGGTTCTCACAGAGCCCTCAGGGACCTTTCCACGTCCCCATGTCCACCCAAAATCCTGGCAGGGCTCTCAGGGATGTTCCACAGCCCCGTTCCCACCAGGTCCTGGCAGGGCTCTCAGGGATGTTCCACAGCCCCGTTCCCACCCCAGGTCCTGGCAGGGCTCTCAGGGATGTTCCACGTCCCCGTTCCCACCCCAGGTCCTGGCAGGGCTCTCAGGGATGTTCCACAGCCCCGTTCCCACCCCAGGTCCTGGCAGGGCTCTCGGGGAGTTCCACAGCCCCGTTCCCTGGCAGGGCTCCGGCGGGTCCCCGCTGTCTCCGTGCTGTCCTGTCCGCCTCCCGGCCGTTCCCCCGTTCACCAGCGCCTCCTTCCCGTGTCTCCCCTCCCTGTTGGATTTGCAGGTCCGGACGCGGGACCTGGGCGGTTACTCCACCACTTCCGACTTCGTCAAGTCCGTCATTGACAACCTGCACCCCAACTATGGGGCTTAGGACCCCCGGCGGCTCCCCCAGCGCCTCGGCCCCCTCCCCAAATGCCCTCCCAGCCCCCCAGTAACGCTTTACCCTTCCCCATCCCCCACAGGAGGCGGCCGGTGCGGATTTTGGGGTTTATGGGGTGGTTTTGGGGGATGGGCAGTGCCCCTAAATCATAGGCAGCTCCTAGGGACATCGGGACCACCCAGCATGGCTCTGGAACCATTCCCATGGGATCCCCATTGGATTTTCATTCCTGTGGGATTCTCGGATCCCTGTGACAACAGGACCTGGGACTGTGGGACTCCCATTCCTATGGGGTCGTTTTGCCTGTTGGACCGGTGGGATTTGTGGGATCCTTGTGAAAGCAGGACCTCAGACTCTGGAAGCCCCATTCCCATGGGATCCCTGTGGCTGCTGGACCAGTGTGGGTGTGGGATTCTCGTGGGACCTCCATTCCCATGGGATCCTTAAAAATGTGGGACCAGTGTGACTGTGGGATCCCTGTGACCCCATTCCCGTGGGACCAGTGTGACTGTGGGGATCCCTGTGACCCCATTCCCGTGGGACCAGCGTGACTGGTCGGATCCCTGTGACCCCATTCCCGTTCCCCCAGCGCCTCGGCGCCCTCCCCAAATGCCCTCCCAGCCCCCCAGTAACGCTTTACCCTTCCCCATCCCCCACAGGAGGCGGCCGGTGCGGATTTTGGGGTTTTGGGGGATGGGGCAGTGCCCCTAAATCATAGGCAGCTCCTAGGGACATCGGGACCACCCAGCATGGCTCTGGAACCCCCATTCCCATGGAATCCCCACTATTGGATTGTCATTCCCGTGGGATTCTCAGATTCCTGTGAGAACAGGACCTGGGACTGTGGGACTCCCATTCCTATGGGGTCATTTTGCCTGTTGGACCGGTGGGATTTGTGGGATCCTTGTGATTCCCATGGGATCCCCATTGGATTTTCATTCCTGTGGGATTCTCGGATCCCTGTGACAACAGGACCTGGGACTGTGGGACTCCCATTCCTATGGGGTCATTTTGCCTGTTGGACCGGTGGGATTTGTGGGATCCTTGTGAAAGCAGGACCTCAGACTCTGGAAGCCCCATTCCCATGGGATCCCTGTGGCTGCTGGACCAGTGTGGGTGTGGGATTCTCGTGGGACCTCCATTCCCATGGGATCCTTAAAAATGTGGGACCAGTGTGACTGTGGGATCCCTGTGACCCCATTCCCGTGGGACCAGTGTGATTGTGGGGATCCCTGTGACCCCATTCCCGTGGGACCAGTGTGATTGTGAGGATCCCTGTGACCCCATTCCCGTGGGACCAGTGTGACTGTGGGGATCCCTGTGACCCCATTCCCCTGGGACCAGTGTGACTGGTCCCCCCCATTCCCGTGGGACCCATCCCATGCAGCTTTCAGCAATAAACAGGGTGATGTTCCCCCACCCTCCACCCCCCATGGCAGCTGCTGGCACAGGGTCCCCACGCAGGGACAATTCCAGGCGTGGGGTTGGGACTCCCATTCCTATGGGGTCGTTTTGCCTGTTGGACCGGGGGGATTTGTGGGATCCTTGTGAAAGCAGCACCTCAGACTCTGGAAGCCCCATTCCCATGGGATCCCTGTGGCTGCTGGACCAGTGTGGGTGTGGGATTCTCGTGGGACCTCCATTCCCATGGGATCCTTAAAAATGTGGGACCAGTGTGATTGTGGGATCCCTGTGACCCCATTCCCATGGGACCAGCGTGATTGTGGGATCCCTGTGACCCCATTCCCGTGGGACCAGTGTGACTGTGGGGATCCCTGTGACCCCATTCCCGTGGGACCAGCGTGACTGGTCCCCCCCATTCCCGTGGGACCCATCCCATGCAGCTTTCAGCAATAAACAGGGTGATGTCCCCCACCCTCCACCCCCCATGGCAGCTGCTGGCACAGGGTCCCCACGCAGGGACAATTCCAGGCGTGGGGTGACCCTGGAACACTCCAAACCTGGGACAGGGTTGGGGGGTGCACCCCGTGCCCCCCAATCCATGGGAATTGGGGAGCTGCAGGGCTCTGGTCCCACAGCTGCTGTGCCCGGGGGCCAGGCCCGGTGCCACCCCGGGCTGTGCCATCGTGTGACGCTCTGTATTCTGCTTTGCTAATAAAGGGTCCAACGCTTCCCTCCAGCCCGGCCCTGCCCTGGGGCAGCTTTTGGGGTACTGGGGGGGCAATGCTGGAACCAGAGCCCCAGCTGGAGTTTGGGGCACCCCTGAGCCGTGTGGGGCAGAGGAGCCACCAGCCCCTCTGCATGTCCCCAGGGCACGGGGACAGTTTTGGGGGTGCAGAGGGCTCCAGGGAGCCCACCCCCAGTGTCACAGCCCAGCCTGGGGCCGGGGGGACCCCGCTTTTGCAGGTCCCCTGCTGGTCCCCCTAACCTCCCGTCTCCTTGCAGGTGCGCACGGCGGACATGGGGGGCTACTCCACCTCCATGGATTTCACCCAGGCCGTGATAGATGCCCTGGAGGTGCAGTGACCTCACCCCTGCCCCTGGCGACTCCAATAAAGTGGCCTTAGGTGTGACCGTGCTGCTGTCAGCGTCCCTGGGCCCGGGGCAGGCCGCTGGTGACAGGGTGACCCCCGTGGGGACAGCCTGGGCAGCCCCTGCCACTGAGCAGGACAGGAGGGATCAGCAACGACCTCAGCCCTTTATTGGGGTTTGGGCACCACGAGCGGGGCCTGGCCTGCACTGCACAGGCACAGGGGACACGGCCTGGGGACAGCCCCACGCGGCACAAGGTCCCCAAGGAAGGGGACACGGCCTGGGGACAGCCCCACGCAGCCCAGCCCCCAGGGAAGGGGACACGGCCTGGGGACAGCCCCACGCAGCCCGGCCCCCAGGGAAGGGGACACGGGGCTGGAAGTTGCACTCTGTAAGGCACAGTCCCGGGCTGCTGGTGACCAGAGGGACTCACCCAGGCCACGAGGGGCTGTGACACGTTCCAAGTGGCCACGGTGGCACAGGACACAGCTGGGGACACCTCGGGGCTGCGGTGTCTCCAGAGGCCACTCCTGGCTGCTGCCTGTCCGTCAGTCTGTCAGTCCGTGTGCTGACTGCTCCCTAATCCTCCTCCGAGTCCCGAGCCACTGCCTTCTTCTTCTTCTTCTTTTTCTTCTTCTTTTCCTCCTCCTCCTCCTCTTCCTCCTCAGGCTCTGCCATGACTTTCCTTTTCTTCTTGGGCAATGGCTCCTCCTCTTCCTCCTCCTCCACCCCGTTCTCCTCAGGCTCTGCCTCTGACTCCTCTGGCTGCTGCTGCTTCTTTTTCTTCTTCTTCTTCTTGGCCCCCACGTCGTTCTCCTGTGGGGAGCCCCACATCAGCTCTGACCCCATCCTCCCTCCCCTCCTGGGGGGTACAGACATCCCCCTCACCAGCAGGAGCATCCAGGACCCCCCAAAAGGGTCTCAGCCCCTCCCCCTCACCTCTGTCTCCATCACAGAGTTCTCTGCTGCCTCCTCAGCAGCTGCTGCCAGGGCTTCCAGCCGCCGCTTCTCCCTCTTCTTCCTCTTCTTCTCCTTCTTCTCCTGCCTCCTCTTCACCTCAGCCACCACCTCGCTGGCCTGGGGACACACAGGGGACGTGAGCCAGGGCAGGGTCCCAGCGTTTGTCCCCACACCTGGCCCTGGTCGGATCAGACTCATTAAATCAGTCTTTGGCCTCCACAGTGGGTCAGGGTGGCACAGTGACATCACCTCCGACACGGGCCCTCGCCTTCATCCCCCCAGCATCACCCTCATCATCAGAGGATCTCGCCTTCATCCCCCAGCACCTCAGCACCACCCTCATCATCAGAGGATCTTGCCTTCATCCCCCAGCATCACCCTCATCATCACAGGATCTCACCTTCATCCCCCAGCACCTCAGCACCACCCTCATCATCACAGGATCTCACCTTCATCCCCCCAGCATCACCCTCATCATCAGAGGATCTCACCTTCATCCCCCCAGCATCACCCTCATCATCTCCACCACCTTCACTGCCCCCACAGCTCCCATTCACCATCTCCATCCTCTGGTACCTCACTACTGCCATCTTCATCTCCCCCAGGACCTCACCTCCATCATCTTCACCGCCCCAACACTTTCATCACTTTCACCTCAACACCTCACCTCCATCCTAGTCTCCCCTAAGATCACACCTCCTCCATCTCTCCCACTGCCTCCATTTGTCACCCTCACCCCTCTTCTCCACCCCTCAGCGTCCCCTCCTCCTCTTCCTCCTCACCTCCACCACGGCCTCCTTCATCACCTCCAGGTTCTTGCGGGGTGGCTCCCCGGTCTCGTAGAAGGCCAAGCGCTCCTCCACCTGCTCCCGCAGCTTGTCCCCAAACACACTGGTGGGGACCTCTGCGGGGAGGGGACAGGGGGGCTCAGCACTCACCCTGCACCCCCACACCCCCTTGAGTCCCCCCGTGCTCTGCTCAGCCCACAGGAGTCACCATTCACCGCGGTGAGATGCTGTTGACGAAAAATGTTCCCATCACGGCAGAGCGGCCCTGAATCCCCCTGAGTGCCCTCCCCGTGCCCACCGGGGCACCGAGTGACAGTGCCCAGCAGGACAGTGCCCAGCAGGACAGGGCCCAGCAGGACAGTGCCCCGCAGGTCAGTGCCCAGCAGGACAGTGCCCAGCAGGTCTGTGCCCCCGAAGCCCCCAGCCCACCTGAGAAGCAGTCGATGCGCGAGGCGATGGTGCACTTGTTGGCCAGGTAGCGCGAGATCCGCCCTTTGTTCTTGGCGGCCGCGCGCCCGATGAAGGTGGAGTGGAAGATGAGCCCGTACTTGGGGGTGTTCCCCCGCGTCTTCAGCGCCCTGCGGGTGGCCCAGGGCGTGGGGTCAGGACCCCCGAACGCCACCCCCACCCACGGACAGCCCCCTCCCCAGCCCGCTGTGCTCCGGGGGTCGCTCAGACTGGGGCCGGCCGCTCACCCCCAGCGGGTACCTGAACAGGGCCTTCTCGGCACCCAGGATCTGCACCGTCGACGCCGGGTACTTGGCCAGGTTGGTCAGGCTGCCAGCGTGAGAGATGAGGCGGGCGCCCACCTGGGGGGCAGCACGGGGGGGTCACGGGCGACTCCGAAGCCCCCAGGGGCGCGGAGAGTCCCCGCGGGCCGGGGATCAGCAGCGAAAGCGTCAGCAGCGCGACTCAGTGGATTGACAGATTCACTCTGACATCATCTCCGCGGCCGGGCGGGGACAGGGGGGGTCTCTGGGGACACTCACCACCTCCCCGATGAGGGCCGACAGGCTGGGGGCCACCTGGCTCATCTTGGAGCGCAGGTACTCCTGCAGCCCCTTGCGGTAGTCGGACAGCGAGATGACGCGGCGGGAGAAGCTCTCGATGTTGATGAGGTCCAGGGGGGAGATGTCCATCCCTGGGGGAGGCACCGGGTGAGCGGCGGCACCGGGCACGAGGCCGGGCCCCCCCCCGAGCCCCTCAGAGCCCCCCTCACCCATGGAGGAGCGCGAGGCCTCCAGGATGGCCTGGGCCTTGGCGCCGTCCATGACGATCTCCTCCAGCCCCTCCAGGCTCTCCTCGCTCAGCTCGCGGCGGTTCCCGATGAATTTGGCCAGCCGGCAGTACGTGGAGTTCTCGGGGACGATCTTGATCAGCTCGGGGAAGTGGTACCCGTACCACTCCCTGCGGGGACAGCACGCGGTCACTGGGGCCACCCAGGCCCCACCGCAGCTCTGTGTGTCCCCAGGCCACCCCACCCTGTTCCCAAATGTCCCCCTGGTCCACGCCGTGGCCCCGTGGCCCGGCCGGTGGCCCCTGGGGAGCTGCTGTCCCTCCCCGGTCTGTACAGGCGGCCGGAGCAGCGGCAGCTGCCTGTGGTAAGCATGGGGAGGGAGGAAGGGAGGGGACCCCCAAAAACCCTCTAAACCCCCCAGAACCTGTCCCCACTGACCGGACGCGCATGGAGAAGGTGTTGATGTCCTTGTCCAGCTGGTCCAGCAGGCTGATGGACTGGATGATCATGTTGTCCACGCGGTGCACGTTGAACTTCACCTTGGCCCGGGAGTAGCTGTGGCCCAGCCCCAGCTGGGCCTTGGCCGCCGACTGCGCCGTGAGGCCCCGCACCAGCGCCGGGAAGTGCAGCCGGATCCCTGCGGGGACACGGGGTCAACACGGGGGGACACTGAGCTGCCACCGCGCGCGGCCCCAGGGACGCGGCACAGGGTCCCCCCCGCTCCTCAGCCCTCCCAGGCGAATCCCGACCGAAGCAGGAGCCCACCGAGATGTCCCTTGTCCCCTCCGTCCCCGCTCACCTCGCATCAGCTCGGCCACGACGCCCCCGGTCTGGCACTGCACCCCCAGCTCCTCCAGCACGGCCGCGCCCATCTTGGCATCGCCCACCCCCAGCAGCACCTTCTTCCTCTTGGGGGGCAGCGCCGTGTCCAGCAGCAGCCGCAGGTCCTCGTGCAGGACTCCTGCGGGACACGGAGGGCTCAGGGCGGCCCGGGGGTCCCCGCGGGAGGGGGGTCCCGGTGTCCCCGCGCTCACCCTCGGACACGGCGTTCATGTTCTCCAGCGCGCTCTGCGCCGAGCGGAACGGCGAGAAGGCCACGAGCTTCACCACGTTGTGGAACTTGCCCAGCGTGAGGACGCTCTCCTCCACCTGCGGGGCAGCCGGGGCTGCGGTCAGCCCCGGGCACCGGGAGCGGCCCCGGCAGCGCGACCGCCCCGCCGGTTCCCGCCCCGCTCCTTCCACCCCTCTCCGTCCCCAGTGTCCCCTCCTGCCCGCCCCTCCCCGCTCCCCGCTCCCGTCCCTCCCCACGCCGTTCCCAGCCTCCCTCTCCCCGCTCCGCTCCCGGTCCCCGCTCCCGCCGGTGCCGGTGCCGTACCTGCGGCAGCAGCAGGCCGATCTCCTCCACCTCCCGCACGGCGAACAGCGCGTACCCGGCCGCATGTTCGAACAGCACGTGCAGCAGCACCTGCGGCACCGAGGGCTCCGCTCACCGGGGGCGCCACCGGGGCCGCGCTCCCGCCCATCCCCGCGCCCGCCGCCCCACCCGGCCCGGCCCGGCCCCACGCGGCTGCCCCGGCCTCCCTCCGGTCCCGGCCCTTCCCGATGCGGTCGGAGGGGGCTCCTGGGTCCCTCCCCGCTCCCGATGGCGTCGGATGCGACGCGGGCCCGACCCTCACTCACCATCGTCCTGCCGCCACCGCCGCCGTCCGGAACTGACGCATTGTCCACGCCGGAACCCCTCCTCCTCCCGCCTCCACCAATCAGCGCCCACTGCGCCGCACCCTCCGCCAATCACCGCGGGCCTCCCTCGATGGGCCCGCCCCGCAGCCAATGAAGAAGAGGACGGGCTGACCCCGCCCCCTCAGCGGCGCCTACCAATCAGAGCCGGGATGGGGCGTTCCCTCCCGCCTTTTCCTGCGCGCCGGCCAATGGGAGACGCGCGCGCGCACCGCGGCCCCGCCTCTTCCCGCTCTGATCGGTGCGCGCGCGGCCGCACGTGGCGGGACCCGCCCCCCCCCGGTGTCTCCCTGTGTCCCCCCGGTGTCCCCCCCTGTCCCCTGCGGGGGCGCCCAAAGCTCTCCCGGTCCCCTCCTGGGACCCTCAGTGCCCTCCAAGTGTCCCCCTGGTCCCAGCCGGGACCCCCAAATGTCTCCCGGTGCTCCCGGTGCCACCCCAGGATCCCCAAATGTCCCCGTGGTTCCACCCGGGCGCTCTCTGTGACCCCCGGGGATCCCCTCAGTCCCCTCCGGGACTCCCAGTGCCCCTCTCGGGTCCCCATTTATGCTCCCCCGTGTCCCAGCCGAAGCCCCTCGTGTCCCCTCCCGGTCGGTGCCCGGTTCCAGGCGCAGGAAGCGCGTCCAGGGAAGTTTTATTGGATGCCAGGAGCACGGGGGGGCCGCAGCCCCGGTCCCGGTGGGGGGGGGTCCCGGGGGGGTCTGTAGTGTCCGAGAGCAGCGCGGGGGGCCCGGATCCCCCCGGGGGAAGCGGCTCCGGCTGCCACCCGCGAGTGGGGCCGGGCTGGGGGGGGGACACGGAGAATCCCAAGGGAGGGGACAGCGGGCCGGGGGTCCCTCGGGGGCGGCTCAGGCGACGAAGTGCTGGCGGAGGTGCTGGAGCAGGTCGGCGGTGAGCAGCACCCGGTGCGCCTGGCCGTGCCCCGGGGCGCACGGGATCGTCACCCGCCCGCACAGCGCCGGGCCCTGCGCCTGCTCCTGCTTGGCCTGCGGGGACACAGCCACCCTCAGAGGGACCCGGGGGCACCCGGGGTGGCACCTGGTGGCTGGGGTGGAGCAGGGCGTCCTTACCCGTCCCATCCCGTGGGAATGGGGGATCCCTCGGGATTGGAGTTTGTCAGAATAGGGGGTCCCTCGAAATTGGGGATCAGGAACAGGGGTCCTTGGGATGGATTGGGGTTCCTTGTGATTGGGGTCCCTCAGGATTGGGGATCTCTTGTGACTGGGGTCCCTCAGGACTGGGGGTTCCTTGTGATTGGGGTTTCCTTGTGATTGGGGTCCCTCAGGATTGGGGCTTCCTTGTGACTGGGGTCCCTCAGGACTGGGGGTTCCTTGTGATTTGGGTCCCTCAGGACTGGGGGTTCCTTGTGATTGGGGTTTCCTTGTGATTGGGGTCCCTCAGGATTAGGGGTAGCTTGGGACTGGGGTCCCTCAGGAATAGGGTTTTTTGTAACCGGTGTCTCTTGGGATTGGGAGTTCCTTGTGATTGGGGTCCCTCAGGATTGGGGATCTCTTGTGATTGGGGTCCCTCAGGATTGGGGATCTCTTGTGATTGGGGTCCCTCAGGATTGGGGATCTCTTGTGATTGGGGTCCCTCAGGATTGGGGGTTCCTTGGGCTGGGAGGCCCTCAGGGTTGGGGGTCCTCAGGAATGGGTGTTTTTGTTTAGGCATCTCTTGGAATCAGGGTTCCCTCAGGAATGGGGGGCCCTCAGGATTGGGGATTCCTTGGGATTGGGGTCCCTCAGGATTGGGGATCCTCAGAGCTGGGGGTCCCTCAGGACGGGGCTCCTCAGAGCTGGGGGTCCCTCAGGACGGGGCTCTCACCTTCAGGAAGGAAGAGGACGGGAAGGTGCCGAAGGTGGTGGAGACGCCAGCGCCCGGCTGCTGCTGAACCATCTCCCGCAGCGTGTCGTCCTGGGGGCACAGCAAGGTCACCCCAAAATCCACCCCGGGGGGACCCTCATCACCCCCCAGAGCCCCTCACCCACCCCACCGAGCCCTTGCCCACCCTGGGCAGGAATCACAGGGGTCAAACCCGACTGTTTAGGGAAGGGAATGGGAACGGGCAGCACCTTGTCCCCTCACTGCCACCAGATGCCACCAAGCCCCAGCCTGGGGGCTTGAGTGCTGGGCTGGGGGTGCCACCAGGTCCCCCAGGCCGGAGAAGACCCTTCCTCACCTTCAGGGCATCGATGGAGTTCTTGAGGGCGCAGAGCCGGGCTGTCTGCTCCAGCAGCCGCGCTGACGAGCTCCTCGCTGCGGACAACGGGAAGGGAGGGATGGGCCGGGGGGACACGGGCACAGCTGAGCACTGTGACCCCTCAGGCTGCCACCGGCTGGGTTTTGGGGGGTTTGACCTCCTCAGGTTAGTACCAGGTGGGTCCTGGGGGGTTTGACCTCCTCAGGTTGGTACCAGGGGATTTCAGGGGGTTTGATCTCCTTAGGGTGATACCAGGTGGGTTTTAGGGAAGGTCTGACCCCCTTGGATTAGTACCAGGGGGATTTCAGGGCTTGGGGGGCTCCCCAGCAGGGAGAGGCTGAGCCACCCGGAGCAGCTCATCCCCTGGACACCGAGCCACGTGTCCCCAACACACCAATGGCCCTGAGAGGGGACAGGGACTGGCACTCAATCCAAACACCCCAAAGCTGCCAGCAGAGCAGATCCCACCCCGCGGCGAGCCCTGCTCCGGGTGGCACATCGCCGCCAGTCCCTCTGCTGCGGGCACAGGGACAACACAGAGGTGCCACAGACCACCCCCCCCCAAATCCCAAGGAACGTTTTTGTAGGACCTACTGGATTTGCTGTGCCTCATGTCCACCACCTTGGCGTTGGCGCTGAGCTGGTAGAGGGTCTCCAGCAGCTGTGTGGTCTTGCGGTAGAGGCTCTGCGTGGGCAGCCCCTCGGCCGGGCGCTCCCGGGCCACGGCCACGCGCGGCACCTGCAGCGGGGCCAGGCTGGCCAGCTCCATCTTCATCTGGGCACCCTGGCATCGGTGGGAAGCCAGAGTGAGGGGCACGGGAAACGGGGAGAACGGCGGGAAAAGGCAGCGGGGAGGAGAGGCCGGGTGGGAAAAACAAGGACGGCAGGGGTGGGAGAAGGGACGGTCGCCGTGGGTGTCCCTTGCACGTGGGGCTGGTTGGATGTGGGAGGTGTTAATGAGCTGCTCCATGCCGTCCATGAATTAATATCCAGCAGGATTAATATCCGTTAGAATAGTTGGTTAATTGGGTTATCGGCTGCTGTGCCCCGTGGGGTGTTCATTAATCAATCAATTGATCAATCTATCAATCAATCAGGTTGTGCCAGTGGCATCTGCACCGAGGGGACCCGGGCTGGCAGGGACATCAGCAGCACCCCCAGTTCCACCAGCATTCCCAGCTCCCAGTGCTGACCCTGCTCCCAGCCCCTTCCCCTGGAGTGCTCCAGACGAGAGCCTCTTCTCCAGCTCATCCCATATCCCACCGGGATCCCTTCCCACAGGGATCCCATCCCACCCAGATCACATCCCATATGGATCCCTTCCCACAGGAACCCCATCTCACATGGATCACATCCCACATGGATCACACCCCTTGGGGATCAAATCCCACAGGGATCACATCCCACCCGGATCACATCCCACACGAAGCCCATTCCACAGGGATCCCATCTCACCTTGATCCCATCCCATAGGAATCCCATCCCACAGGGATCCCATTCCACCCGGATCACATCCCACACGAAGCCCATTCCACCCGGATCACATCCCACAGGGATCCCATTCCACCCGGATCACATCCCATATGGATCCCATCCCACATGGATGCCATCCTACAGGAATCCCACCCCATATGGATCCCATCTCATGGGGATCCCACCCCACCCTGATCCCATCCCACAGGAATCCCATCCCACAGGGACCCCCTGCCGCTCCCCCAGACCTTGAGCAGGTTGTTCTCGTTCTTGAGGTGTTTCAGGGAGAGCTGCAGGGCGTCGATCTGCTGCAGCAGGAGCGGGGAATCCTTCACCTGCACGGGTCCGGAGCCGCCGCCCGGCACCTGCCCGGCACCAACCCCTGCGGAGGGCGCTGCCATCAGCACCGCGAGGGGCACAGGGCACGGCCTGCTGTCACCAACACCTCCCTGGAGGAGTCCCACCAGCTCCCAGTGCCCCTTCCCAAGGCTCTCCAGCTGGGGGTCACCCGTCTCCACATCCATCACAGTTCCATGCTCATCCCTCCCTTCCCAGCCCCGCTGGAGCCACCAGGGCCAGCAGCCTCCAAGCAGGACCTGGATCCTTCCCTGGCTCCCAAACGGGGCTTGGGTGTCCTGGGATTTCACTCCCCCCATGCACTGGGGCTGCATGCGGGGTGTGTCCATACCTCGCTGCTGTTCCTCTGCAGCACAGGGAGAGGGGCCAGGAGAGACAAGAAAAATCAGGATTAAAGCCCCGGATTGGGCGGGAGAGGAGCTGTGGCTGGAGCAGCTCTGGGCTGCCACAGCTGGGACCGACCCCATTCCCAGCAGCTGGGAGTGACCCAAGCAGGGCCCCTGCAATGCTCCACCAGAGCCAGGGGCTTGGCACAGAGCTCCCAGGCTGCTCCTGCTCCTTTGGGAATGACAATGTGCCAGCAACATTCCTGGGAGCCAGGACTGGGAATATGGGACAGGCTGTAGCTCTGTGAGAGCCAGGAGCTGCTGTGGGAGCACCATTCCCAAATTCCTGGCCACACATCAGCCCTGGAGCTCGTGTGGCAGGAGGACACCCCAGCCCCAGGTCACTCACCTCCGGCGATGCCGGACACGATGGAGGCCACGCCCGAGGCCGGGGCCCCCCGCAGCCCCTCAATGGTCCTCTTGGACTGGTTGTTCAGGCGCTGCTTCAGCTCCACCTTCTCCGACTCCAGCTGGTCAATGTCAGCCTGCAGAGCGTCCATGGTCTCCTCAAACTCCCTGGGAAGAGCACACAGAGGGATGCTGCTTGTCCAGGACCCCTTCTCCTGCCCCTCCATCCCCTGTCCTCAGTTCCTCTCCAGCTCTCCTGGAGCCCCATCAGCCCCTGGAGCCTCCCTTCTCCAAGTGAGCATTCCCAGCTCTCCCAGCCTGGCTGCAAGCAGAGGGAATCCAGCTCTTGGAGCAGCTTCCTCTGGATGAGCTCCACCAGCTCCACACTCCCATCCCCGTTCCAAACTCACTTCTCCTTCTTTTTGAGCAGCGTCTGGGTCTCATCCAGCTTGGTCTGGATCTTTTCCACGCGGTCATCCGCGTCCTTGGACGCGCTGTCCAGCTTCTTCTCCAGCAGGCTGAGCCGCACGTTGGCCTCGCTGAGCTCCTCGCCCTGGAGCAGCAGGGAGGGAATCAGGGAGCTGGGGCACCCATGGCTGGAACAATAGCTGGAACCCAGCTCCCACCCTGTGCACCCCAGAACACGGTGGGGGCAAGATCTGGATGGCAGCACCTCCTTGCCCATGGGAAAAACACCCCCAGGAGATCTGGATGGGGCTTGGGATCAGCATCTCCATAGGTAGGAAGTCACCAGGAGTGTGGAGGTGAATCCTACAGCAGCCAGGAGGTGGGGATGGGTGAGGGATGGGCAGGGATCAGTGAGGGACAGGCAGGGATGGGTGAGGGACAGGCAGGAATCGGTGAGGGACAGGTAGGAATTGCTGAGGAGGAGCCAGGAAGGCAGGGATCAATGAGGAACACCTCACCTTGATCTTGAGGGACTTCTTCAGCTCCTTGATGACCGTCTCCCTGTCCTCCAGCTTCAGCCCCAGCCCCTCGGCATCCGTGATCTCCGCCCGGAGTGCGGCCGCACGGAGCTCTGCTGGCGGCGTGGGCTGGACCAGCAGGACAATCAGGATTTCAGGAAGAATCCCAGACACCACAGCTGCCCAGCTCCCTGTGCTGGTCACCCACAGCCTGCTGGTGACACAACAGAGCCCAACCCACCTTGTTCTGCGGGCGGTCGGCGTCGTACTCGCCCTCCTGCATGGCCGTGGCCATCTTGTTCATGGTGGCCATGAGGATGCTGCAGGACTGGCGCAGGCACTCGTAGGGATTGATGCCCTGGGAGCCGTAAATCTGGGAAGGACAGGAAGGACCTGGCTGGTGGCCCTGGGCTGGGCTCACAGCCCCCAACCCACATCCCACAACTGGTGTTTCCTTCTGATGTTTAAGGATCTTTCCCTGACGTTTAAGGGTGTCCCTCTGATGTTTAAAATGTCCCTCTGATATTTAAGATATTCCTCTGATGTTTAAGATGTCCCTCTGCTGATTAAGGATGTTCCTCTGATAGTTAAGGACATTTCTCTGATTTTTAAGGATGTCCATCTGGTGTTTAAGATGTCCCTCTGATATTTAAGGATGTCTCCCTGATGTTTAAGGGTGTCCCTCTGGTGTTTAAGAATCCATCCTTAAAATCCACATCCAACACAAAACCTTCACTTCCATCAACAAATCCAACCAACAAAATGCAGGAAAAAATTCCACACGCAAAAATCCAAGTAACACCAAACAGAAGAGGATGATTTACACCAAATCCACCCTTTGTCCCTTCACCATAATTACACCAAAATCCAGAGACACCACATCCACTGTGTGCAGGGAAAGAGATGGAAAAGGCTCTGGAGAGCTGAGCGGGCCCAGCATGGAGAAAAGGAGGCTCAGAGGGGACCTTTCCTCTCTCTACAAGAATTCCCCATGATCGTTCCACCCTATGGAATGTGGGAATATGGATGGGACACCCCACCACACCTGGCAAAACCCCAGCACAGATCAGAGATCAGGGAGACCATGAAGTCTCAGGGACAGCACAGGGCAAGGCACCATGCACGTGTGGCATTCCCTTGTTCTGCGGGCGGTCGGCGTCGTACTCGCCCTCCTGCATGGCCGTGGCCATCTTGTTCATGGTGGCCATGAGGATGCTTCAGGACGTCCGCAGGCACTCGTAGGGATTGATGCCCTGGGAGCCGTAAATCTGGGAAGGACAGGAAGGACCTGGCTGGTGGCCCTGGGCTGGGCTCACAGCCCCCAACCCACATCCCACAACTGGTGTTTCCTTCTGATGTTTAAGGATCTTTCCCTGACGTTTAAGGGTGTCCCTCTGATGTTTAAAATGTCCCTCTGATATTTAAGATGTTCCTCTGATGTTTAAGATGTCCCTCTGCTGATTAAGGATGTTCCTCTGATAGTTAAGGACATTTCTCTGATTTTTAAGGATGTCCATCTGGTGTTTAAGATGTCCCTCTGATATTTAAGGATGTCTCCCTGATGTTTAAGGGTGTCCCTCTGATGTTTAAGGTGTTTCTCTGATGGTTAAGGATGTTTCTCTGATTTTTAAGGATGTCCCTCTGATGTTTAAGACTCATCCTTAAAATTCACATCCAACAAAAAACCTTCACTTCCATCAACAAATCCAACCAACAAAATGCAGGAAAAAATTCCACACGCAAAAATCCAAGTAACACCAAACAGAAGAGGATGATTTACACCAAATCCACCCTTTGTCCCTTCACCATAATTACACCAAAATCAGCACAAAATCCAGAGACACCACATCCACTGTGTGCAGGGAAAGAGATGGAAAAGACTCTGGAGAGCTGAGGGGGCTCAGCCTGGAGAAAAGGAGGCTCAGGGGGGACCTTTCCTCTCTCTACAAGAATTCCCCATGATCGTTCCACCCTATGGAATGTGGGAATATGGATGGGACACCCCACCACCCCTGGCAAAACCCCAGCACAGATCAGGGGATCAGGGAGACCATGAAGTCTCAGGGACAGCACAGGGCAAGGCACCATGCACGTGTGGCATTCCATGGCCATGTTCCACCTGGGAATGGTGGGAATGCTGAAGGATTTTCCACCTGGGAATGGTGGCAAGGATGTTCTACCTGGGAATGGTAGGAAGGATGTTCTAGCTGGGAATGGTGGCAAGGATGTTCTACCTGGGAATGGTGAAGGATGTCCCACCTGGGAATGGTGGGAATGATGTTCTAGCTGAGAATGGTGGGAATGGTGGGATGTTCTACCTGGGAATGGTGAAGGATGCCCCACCTGGGAATGGTGGCAAGGATGTTCTACCTGGGAATGGTGGGAAGGACATCCCACCTGGGAATGGAGGCAAGGATGTTCTACCTGGGAATGGTGAAGGATGTCCCACCTGAGAATGGTGGGAAGGGTGTTCTAGCTGAGAACGGTGGGAATGGTGGGATGTTCTACCTGGGAATGGTGAAGGATGCCCCACCTGGGAATAGTGGGAAGGACATCCCACCTGAGAATGGTGAAGGATGCCCCACCTGGGAATGGGAAGGATGGGAAGGATGTTCTCCCTGGGAATGGTGGGAAGCACATCCCACCTGGGAATGGTCCCACCTGGGGGTGTGAAGGCTGCCCACCTGGGAATGGTGAAGGATGCCCCACCTGGGAATAGTGGGAAGGACATCCCACCTGGGAATGGTGAAGGATGTTCCACCTGGGAATGGTGGGAAGGATGCCCCACCTGGGAATGGTGGGAATGATGTTCTAGCTGAGAATGGTGGGAAGTTCTACCTGGGAATGGTGGGAAGGACATCCTACCTGGGAATGGTGGCAAGGATGTTCCCACCTGGGGATGGTGAAGGCTGCCCACTTGGGAATGTGAAAGATGTTCCAGCTGGGAATGGTGGGAAGGATGGGAAGGATGTTCTACCTGGGAATGGTGGGAAGCACATCCCACCTGGGAATGGTGAAGGATGTTCCACCTGGGAATGGTGGGAAGGATGCCCCACCTGGGAATGGTGGGAAGGACATCCCACCTGGGAATGGTCCCAGCTGGGGGTGTGGAGGCTGCCCACCTGGGAATGGCGGGAAGGATGTTCCACCTGGGAATGGTGAAGGATGTTCCACCTGGGAATGGTGGGAAGGACATCCCACCTGGGAATGGTCCCAGCTGGGGGTGTGAAGGCTGCCCACCTGCTCGCTGACTTTGAAGGCCAGCTCCTCGAGGCGCGGGGCCGGCAGCCCCTCGTTCTCGGCCAGCGGCGCGATCAGCTGCGCCCCGGCCGCCGCCACCTCCTGCAGCACGGCCACCACCCACGTCAGGTGCTTCCGGCATTCCAGCAGCGTGTCCGACACCTGGCAGGGCAGAGCGGGAATGGCAGCGGGAATGGCACGGACACGTGGGCTCCTGGAGTCCACACGTGCCCTGGAATTGTCACCAGGATTGGGGGAAATAAGGGGAAGATGGAGGGAAACCGGTCCTGGGTGTGAATCCAGGTCTCTATCAGAGATGGGAAGAAAAAATCCAGATGCCAGCTCCGTTGTGTCCAGGGAAGGAGCTCCAGGAGCAGCTGAGGGAGCTGGAAAGGGGCTCAGCCTGGAGCAAAGGAGGCTCAGGGGGACCTTGTGGCTCTGCACAACTCCCTGGCAGGAGGGGACAGCCAGGGGGTGGATTTGGGATCTTATCCCAGGGAACAGGGATGGGAGGAAAGGAATGGCCTCAGGCTGGGCCAGGTTGGATATTGGCAAAATTCCTCCTGGGAAGGGCTGTCCCATCCTGGCAGAGCTGCCCAGGACAGAGGGAAGTCCCCATCCCTGGGGGGATTTAACATCCACGTGGATGTGGCACTTGGGGACATGGTCAGTGATGGCCTTGGCAGTGCTGGGGCATGGTTGGACTCAGGGATCTCCGAGGGATTTTCCAACCTAAACCAATCCCTGATTCCATGATCCCAGCTCAGCTTGCACCACTTCCCTCTGCCCTGAGCTGCTGCCCAGCTTCCCCGGGGTGTTTGCTGCCAGCTCAGTGCATCCCACAGCTCCCAGTTTGTGCCTGAGGGGTGTCCCTGTCCCCTCACCTGTGCTCCAAAGCCCAGGGCCGCCGGAATTCCCGGCGCGTCCGTGCCCGGCATGCGGCGCCGGATCTTCTTGCAGAACTGGCGGATGTCGCTGCACGACGTCTCCAGGTCCTTGAGCAGGATGGCCAGGTCGGCCGCCTCCTGCCCGGCCTGGGGACACAGAGGGACCTCAGAGGGACACTGGGACATGGGGACCTCAGAGGGACATGGGGACACAGAGGGGAACAGGGACAGAGGGACTTAGAGGGATCTCAGAGGGACACGGGAACAGAGGGACACGGGGACACAGAGGGACCTTAGAGAGAGGGACCTCAGAGGGACACGGGGAGAGAGAGGAACCTTAGAGGGACATGGGAACAGAGGGACACGGGGACACAGAGGGACCTTAGAGAGAGGGACCTCAGCAGGACAAGGGGACACAGAGGAACTGTAGACAGAGGGACCTCAGAAGGTCACAGGGAGAGAGAGGGACATGGAGGGACCTCAGAGGGACACAGAGTGACAAGGGGACACAGAGAGACCTTAAGCAGAGAGAGCTCTGACAGACACAGGGACAGAGAGGGACCTCAGAGGGACATGAGGGACAGGGAAGGATCTCAGACAGAGGGACAAGAAGGGATCTCGGACAGAGGGACACGGGGACAGCAGGAAGCTGGCACGTGCCCAGCCATCCTGGCAGGTGCTACATGGAGGAAGATCCTACCTGGAGGAAGATCCTACCTGGAGGAAGGCCCGCAGCCGGCACACCTCCACCCCCATGCAGTCCAAGGCACTCTGGGTGAACTGTGGGCACAGGCACAGGGACCCTCAGCACAGGGACAGGGACAGGAGGGGTCCCAGGGCACACTGGGGCTTCAGTCCCAGGAATTCCAGGATGGACCCTGCCACCACCCCAGGATTTCCAGGAGCAGGGGAAGGGGCTGAGGCAGTCAGGCTATTCTTGGTATGTTTTGGATTTATCCAGGGGTGCAGGATGCTGGTTCTTCCCTTGGGAAATCAGGGATACAACCCCCACCCTGAGACAGGAGCATCTCCACATTCCCACTCCTGCTCTTCTCGTCCCCATGTCCCCACTCCCTGACCCCAGTGCCACCACTGGGGAAGACTGGCTGGACTGGGGAGTGGCAGCAGGGACATTTCCCCTCCCACAGGGATCCTGGGGGACACAAAGGTGGAAAAGAGGGATCAGGGAAGGGCTGTCCCCACTCACCTTGATGTGGTCGGCCAGCTGCAGGGTGCAGTCCTCAGCCTGGTCGGCCAGGTGGATGCTGTACAGGTGCTGTGGGAATGGCAGGATCAGCATCCACATGGAAAAAATCCAACGTGGGAACACTCAAAAAAACCCCCAAATTTTGAGGGTTTGGGCCATTTTTTAAATGGAAGTAACAACAGTGCCCTAAAAGAGCTGGGGGTGCTTAATTCCACAGGTGAGCAGCGTGGAAGGAAGGAATGTGGGGTGGGAGAACCACATCCCCCAAGGACACAGAGCAGGGGACACAGCCACAGTCACCTGAGTGACGACACCCAAAGGAAAGAGCTGCCAAAAGGAGCTAAATCCAAGCTGCTCCATGTCCAACAGCTGAGGTGGCACCTGCCCCCAGTGTCACCTGCCCCCAGTGTCACCTGCCCCAGCCCCACCTGGTAGTACTTGATGGCTTTGGTGAGCGGCTCCACGTTGACGGTCTCGTCCAGCTGGTCCTTGTGGAGCAGCTCGATCAGGAAGTCCAGGGAGCGCTCGTGGACGCTCATCTCGGGGTACAGGGTCCCCACCTTCTTGTAGACCTCCACACTGCAGCGGTTCAGGGCCCTGAGGGGACAGGGACAAGGGGCTGGGGGCATCTCCGGGCAGGACATGGGAAACTGGAGCCCGGAGGCACTGCTGGCCTGGGGACAGGGACACGGCTGTGACCTGGCTGGGGCTGGAGGTGCTTCCCTGGGGGACACCAGGAGGTTCATGGAGATGTGACCCCTCACAAGGGAATAAGGGGATCCTGCTGCTTCTTTGTAGCCTGGCTCCCAAAATTCCTCCATGTGTCATCTCTTGGGAAGGACACACAGAGGTCACAGAGAAGGGGACCCTGCTGGTTTTTTCTAGACTGGCTCCCAAAATTCCTTCATGTGTCATGTCTTGGGAAGGGCACACAGAGGCCACAGAGAAGGGGACCCTGCTGGTTTTTTCTAGACTGGCTCCCACAATTCCTTCCTGTGTCATCTCTTGGGAAGGACACACAGAGGTCACAGAGAAGGGGATCTTCCTTCATAAGGTTATAATGGGATCCCACTGCTTTATTCCAGCCTGGCTTCCAAAATCCCTTCCCAAGTCACATTTTGAAAGGGACAGAAAGAGGTCATGGAGAAGGGGATCCTCACAAGGGAATAGGGGGATTCTGCTGGTTTTTTCTAGCCTGGCTCCCAAAATTCCTCCATGTGTCATCTCTTGGGAAGGGCACACAGAGGTCACAGAGAAGGGGATCTTCATAAGGTTATAAAGGGATCCCACTGCTTTATTCCAGCCTGGCTTCCAAAATCCCTTCCCAAGTCACACTTTGAAAGGGACAGAAAGAGGTCATGGAGAAGGGGATCCTCACAAGGGAATAAGGGGATTCTGCTGGTTTTTTCTAGCCTGGCTCCCAAAATCCCTTCCCATGTCACCCTTTGAGAGGGACACTGAGAGGTCATGGAGAAAGAGAACTCAGAGCTTTTTTCCAGCTTGGCTCCCAAGATCCCGTGTGATCTCTTGAGGGACACAGAGAGCTGATGGTGAAAGGGATCCCACTGCTTTTTTTTTTCCCTTTTTTTCCCTAGCCCAGCTCCCAAAATCCCTTCCCACGCCATCCCTTGGGAAGCACACACAAGGAGGCTCACAGAGAAATGACCCCAGGGCAAGGCAATAAAAGCGACCCCACCACCCTTTCCCAGCCCGGCTCCCCAAATCCCTGGAACTCCGCCCGCAGAGGGAGGGAAGGGGCGGGGCGGGTACTCACTGCTCGTATTTGTGGAGCGTGGCCTGGAGCAGGCTCAGGGAATAGACGAGGCCGGCGGCGAAGCTGAGCTGCTCCCCGGGGGCTCCGCGCAGCCCCGCCCGCTCCGCGCAGCTCTCGCTCAGCTCGAACCTCTCCTGAGCCTGTTTGCTGATCAGCTCGGCCTGGGGGAGACAGGGAAATCCTTCAGGGCGTTCTGTGCTTCCCTGCTGTGTCCTGCTGAGCCATGGATAACAAACCCTGCAGCCCCAAAAGCTGACCTGTCCTTGCAAAGTGGCCACTGAGCGCTCTCACTGCCGAGACACCACCCCTGGCTGCTTCCTCCCCTTCCCTTTTCCCAGACCATTTAATAATCATGGAATCATAGAATTATTCAGGTTGGAAAAGTCTCTTAAGACCACGGAGTCCAACTGTTCCCCCAGCACCACCACTGACCATGTCCCCAAGTGCCACATCCACAGAGCTGGCAAATCCCACCAAGGATGGGGCTCCACACTGCCCTGAGCCACATCCACAGAGTTGATAAATTCCACCAGAGATGGGGACTCCACACTGCCCTGAGCCACATCCACAGAGGTGATAAATTCCACCAGAGATGGGGACTCCACACTGCCCTGAGCCACATCCACAGAGGTGATAAATTCCACCAGAGATGGGGACTCCACACTGCCCTGAGCCACATCCACAGAGCTGGCAAATCCCACCACGGACGGGGACTCCACACTACCCTGAGCAGCTGTGCCAGGCCTGGACACACCTTTCCAGAAGGAATTTTCCCAATATCCCACCTCAACCCCTCCAGGGGTGGCAACTCCAGTCACTCAAGAACTTTGGGAAGCTCTCCAGCAGTAAACACCCAAAATCCCCAATTCCCCTGGGGCCAAAGGTGTCGTTTGCCAGCCAGGGGCTCTCCCCAGCCTGTCCCACCTTGCAGATGAGGCGTGGGATGAGCAGCAGCACCAGGACGCAGTCGTGGTCGCCGCCGTGCCGCAGGAAGCTGTCGGGCATGAAGGAGGTGAGGAGGGACACGTGGCGGTTGGCCTGCTGCACTTCCATCTGCCGCAGCTCCATCTCGATGGCCTGAGGGACACCGAGTCACCCGGCTGCTCCGGAGCCTCCCCGGCACAGCCCGGCTCAGGGGGATCAATCATGGAACCCTGCTCCTTGGAGAATGCCTCAAGGCCTGTCTGGGATCTCCCAGTGTCACCCCATGCCACCTTCCTCTAGCTGAGGGTGCTCCAGCCTGGCCTTGGGCACGTCCAGGGGTGGGGTAGCCAGAGTTTATCTGGGAAATCCCTTCCAGGGCCTCACCACCCTCACAGGGAAGACATTTTTCCCAATATCCCATCTAAATCTCCACTTTTCCAGTGGGAAGCCATTCCCTGTGTCCTGTCCCCCCATCCTTTGTCCCCAGTCCCTCTCCAGCTCTCCTGGAGCCCCTTTAGGATCTGGAAGGAGCTCTGAGCTCTCCCCAGAGCCTTTCCTTCTCCAGGTGAACATTCCCAGCTCTCCCATCCTGACTCCAGAGCAGAGGGACTCCAGAATCCTGGAATGGTTTGGGTTGGAAGGACCTTAAAGCCCATCTCATTCCACCCCGGCCATGGGCAGGGACATCTCCCACTAGCCCAGGTTGCTCCAAGCCCTGTCCAACCAGCTTTGAGACACATCCAGGGATCCAGAGACAGCCACAACTCTGGGAATACCCTGGAGCCAGTCCCAGGGTATGGATAAGCCCATGCAGGTCTCCTGCTGGCCCTACCTTGGCGTGAGCTTTTGTCTCTGCAAATTTGATCTTGAAGTCGAACATCTCGGGGGGCGGCTGCTGCTGCTTCTCCGCAGACGCTTCCTGCTGGCTCATCAGCTCCCGGTTCACATCCTGGCCACAGGGACACAGGGACATGGAGATCAGGGACCCCACACCCCCAGCAGGCCTCTCCCCAAACCTCCCAGCACCTCCTCCTCGGAGGGCTCCTTGTGCAACACCCAGTGAAGGTGGAGGGGAGGGAGAGGCACCGAGTGTGCTCCAGTCCAGGAATACCCACAGGCCCACTCCCCAGCTCCCTTCCCTGCCAGCAGACCTGAGCCCAGGGCTGGGATAGCCCCTACAGGGAGGAATTTTTTCCCAGTACCCCATCTAAATCTCCAGTGGGAAGCCATTCCCTGTGTCCTGTCCCTCCAACCCTTGTCCCAAGTCCCTCTCCAGCTCTCCTGGAGCTCCTTTAAGGCATTGAAAGGGGCTCCGAGGTCTCCTTGAAGCCTTCATGGACATTCCCAGCTCTCCCAGCCTATCCCTGTAGGAGAAGGCACTGGGGGATCCCTACGGAAGCTCCACGAAGAACCCACTGAGCTCCAAGCTGCGTCCTGCCGTGCCCAGGGCATTCCCAGGGGATGCTCCCTCTGGCTCTCCTGGCCACCAGGTGAGCTCCAGGAGGAGCTGGAGGTGTCCCACGGGGCCGCACCTGCAGGTGAGCCGTGAGCTCGCGGTACTTTTTGATGGTCTGCTGGTAGTCAGCCACGGTCTCCTGCGCGGCCTCCACGCGCTTCTCGGCCTCGCGCACGCGCGCCGTGGCCATGTCCAGCTGCTCCCGCAGCTCCAGCTCCGTCTCCCGGGCGTTCTCCTGCAGCTCGTCGTTCATCTCATTCATGGCTTCCTGCACGGAGGTGGCACCGGGGGGACAAAGTCACACGGTGTGGCTCAGACGTGTCCCGGTACTCCGGAGAGCTTCCTGACCCCCTGGAGCAGCTGCTATCCCAGGGAATTCTGCCTTACCAGGTCCCCGACGGTCTCACGCAGCTCCCGGACCTTCTCCTCCAGATCCAGGTTTCTCTCTGTCAGAGTCTCCACCATCTCCTCAGCACCCAGCGCTGCGTCCACCTGCCAGGAGACACATCCCAATCCATCCATGCTCCAGGACACACATCCCAATCCATCCCTGCATGAGGACACACATCCCAATCCATCCATATGCCAGGACACACATCCCAATGCATCCCTGCCAGGACACACATCCCAATCCATCCATGCTCCAGGACACACATCCCAATGCATCCCTGCACCAGGACACACATCCCAATCCATCCATGCTCCAGGACACACATCCCAATGCATCCCTGCACCAGGACACACATCCCAATCCATCCATGCTCCAGGACACACATCCCAATCCATCCCTGCCAGGACACACATCCCAGTCCATCCCAGCCAGGACACACATCCCAATCCTTCCCTGCACCAGGACACACATCCCAATCCATCCATGTGCCAGGACACACATCCCAATCCATCCCAGCCAGGACACACATCCCAATCCATCCATGTGCCAGGACACACATCCCAATCCTTCCCTGCACCAGGACACACATCCCAATCCATCCATGCTCCAGGACACACATCCCAATCCATCCATGTGCCAGGACACACATCCCAATCCATCCATGCTCCAGGACACACATCCCAATCCATCCATGCTCCAGGACACACATCCCAATCCATCCATGTGCCAGGACACACATCCCAATCCATCCATGCTCCAGGACACACATCCCAATCCATCCATGTGCCAGGACACACATCCCATTCCATCCCTGCCAGGACACACATCCCAATCCATCCCTGCACCAGGACACACATCCCAATCCATCCATGTGCCAGGACACACATCCCAATCATCCATATGCCAGGACACACATCCCAATGCATCCCTGCACCAGGACACACATCCCAATCCATCCATGTGCCAGGACACACATCCCAATCCATCCATGCTCCAGGACACACATCCCAATCCATCCATGTGCCAGGACACACCCCACCTCCAGGCAGAGCCCAGCACAGCCCTGCTGCTGGAACAGGATTTGGAATTGGGAAATCTGGGACCAGGAGCGTTGGTTCCTGCAGCGGGATCACTGCACGTGGCTCTCCAGGAGTCTCAATGCCCCAAATGTCCCCAAACTGCCCCGAATGTCCACGAACGTCCCAAATATCCCATCCCACCTGTCCCTCACCTGCTCCTTGAGCTCATCCACCGTCTTCTCCGCCTGCTTCACCTCCTCCTGCAGCTTCTCCCGCTGCTGCCGCAGCGACTCCAGCTCCGTGTTCTTCTTCTCCATCTGCTTCTGGAGCTTCACGTGCTCCTGCTTCTCCGAGGCGGACAAGTCCCGCATCCTGGGACAGCCAGAGGTCCCATCAGGGCCAGCCCAGGAGCAGCTGGGCCCTCCCCAGAGCCCCAGCCTGCTCCAGCCAGGATAACGGAGCTCATCCATCCCCACCTGCCCCTCCCTGGTGGGGACATGAGCAATGTTCCCAAAATCCAGCTCATTTCCACCAAGGGACGGGTCCCACCTGAACTTCTTGGCTGTGGATTCCCAAATAAAACGCTCTTGAGCCCCAAGCCCTGGAAGATGGGAGCATCCAGGGAAAAGTGGATCCCAGGGCTGGGCAGGCTCTGGAGAACAGTGCTGGGATACCGAGCACCACATCCATAGGGACTGAGGCATTCCATAGGGAATGAGGCATGGGAATGGTCTGGTGTGGCTCATTGTCCCCATCCCCACCAATCCCCTGTGACAAGGGACTCTCCCTTCCCTGTGGATTCTTTAAGAGCTCGGCAAAGATCCCAGAGCCATCAGCAGGAATGACATGGACTGCTCCAGAGAAGGATTGGGATCACAAGAGGCCTGGGAAGGAATTTGGGAAAGCACAGGTGGGCTCCCACCTGACAAGAGCCTCCTTGAGCCTGGCATTCTGCTCCTCCAGCTGTTTGACCTGGTAGCTGGATGCTGCTCCATCAGAGCCTGCAGAGGAAGGGAAGAATCAGAATCCCAGAATCCCAGAATCCCAGACTGGTTTGGGTGGGAAGGGACCTTAAATCCCACCCATTCCTATCCCCTAACATGGGCAGGGACACCTTCCACTATCCCAGGGTGCTCCAAATCCCATCCAACCTGGCTTTGGACACTTCCAGGGGTGGAGCAGCCACAGCTTCTCTGGAAGAATTCATTCCAGGGCCTCAGACCCTCACAGAGAAGAATTCCTTCCCAATATCCCACCTAATCCCACCCCTTCCCCACTCTCCAAGCCCAAAGTCCCTCTCCCTTCCCACCTTTCTCCTCAATCTCGTGCTTGAGGATCTCCAGGTCCATGGTGAGGTATTCCACCTTCTCCTTGAGGGAATCCACCTCCTGCTGCAGGGACTCTGCCCGCTCCTCGGCCATCTCCTTGTCCAGCGTGGCCATCTCGATGGCGTCGGCCGTGTCTGCCATCTCCTCCATGTACCTTTCCTTGGCTTCCAGGGCATCCTTGGCTTCCTGTGGGCAAGCACAGCAGGTGAGGGGACCCCACAACTCTGGAGGGACCCCACAACAGCGCTCAGGAAATTACTGTCCCTCAAGGCTCTCCCAAATCCAACGGGCACCGGGTTATCTGGGATGGGAGGGGACAGCCAAGCACTCCAGGGTGTCCCACTCCCCTCTTCCCTGCTCCACACCCAGAGAACCTGGCAGGAGAAGCATCTGCAGGTGAGGACAAAGGTAAGGAGACAGGGGATACTGGAGCAGACAGAGAAATCCCTAGGGAAAGAAACCAGGAATCCACCATGGAAAAGTAGGGCAGGGAGAAGAAAATGCTCCTTGGCAACTTGGATGGAATCCTGGGAGCTGCAGGCACAGGTGAGGGAAGCACCTGGAACTCCTGGGGAGAGAGAGGGAAGAGGGAAGCACCTGGAGAGATAGATAGAAAGGGGAAACATCTGGAGAGAGAAGGAAGAGGAAAACATCTGGAAAAAGAAGGAATAAGGAATTCAAATCCCACCTTGGCTCAGCCTGATTCCCAGATACACCTGACACTGTTTTGGAGCAGAGGAAAAAACCTCGAATTGCACCAGGGGAGATTTAGTTGGATAATGGAAAATTTCCTCACAGAAAGGTTTGTCAGGGCTGGAATTCCTCCTGGAGTCACCTCTCCAGGCACTGCCCCATTCCCAGGGACACTCACTCACCTTCTTGGCCTCCTTCAGGCGCTTCTGGAGGTCAGCCTGCTGCTCCTGCATTTTGCTCTTCCATTCCTGCACCTGCTCCAGCTGGATCTTGTACTTCTCCAGCTCCTTGAGCTTTGCCTTGTCCTCATTTCTCTTGATTTTCAGTGTCTCCAGCTTCTCCTCAAGGTCCCTGACCTGAGCACGGAGATTCTCCTCCTCCTACAACAACGAGCCAAGAATTAGGGAAGGAGCAGGGACATCCCAGAGCTCTGGGAACCTGGCCTGACTTTGGTCATCAATATTGGGGCAGTTTGAGATGAGAGGGGCTTGGGACAAGGGCCTGGAGTGCCAGGACAAGGGGGAATGGCTTCCCACTGCAGAGAACAGGATTAGATGGGATATTGGGAAGGAATTCCTGGCTGTGAGGGTGGGGAAGCCTTGGCACAAGTTGCCCAGAGAGGCTGTGGCCGCCTGATCCCACTGCAGCATCCATGTCATTCCCAGGTGATCTCCCCCCAGGGAAAACTGATCCAGGTCCTTTTCCAGCAGCTCAGCTCCCAGGGCAAGGAAAGGCTGATGCCAGCATTCCCCAAGGAAGGGCTGCAGGGACAAAGGGATGTCACCTCCCTCCCTAGCAGCAGTTACAGGGATGCTTCAAATCCCAAAGCTGGGTGACAGCAAGGAATTCCAAGGAATTTCTTGGAAAAATCTGGAACCTCCCGTGGATTCCTCCTCTGCTGCTTTCCCAGCCTGGATATTGTGGTGTCCCCAAAAAAGCCACTTCTGCACCCAGTTACAGAAACCAGTCACCAGAGAGCTCTGGGAATGGGGACACAGGTGGGGACATCCCCTGTTCCCACCCTGGGGTGCCTTCTCCAGCTCTGCCCTCCACACACAGTCCCAAAGCCTTGTCCTCTCCTGCTATTCCCTTCCTGCCCTTGTGCCCCAAATCTCTCCCAAGCTCTAATTAACTCATTAATCAAAGCAGGATGGAAGTGATGAAAAAGTTTTTTAAAGATCAAAACGGGAATAACTCTGTAATGATTAAGAATCCCTGAATTTGGGAAATATTGCATCTTGCCAGGTGGGCTTTGCATGCCAAGGCAGGAGGGCACCCAGTGCATCCCTGCTGGTCCCTCCACCCCAATTCTCCCAAGTTTGGGAAATCCTGAACCTCTCCAAGGAGTCTTTCCATCCCAAGGCAGGAGGCCCCCAGTCCCTCCACCCCAGTGGGAGCTGCCAACTGGACCCTCTGGATTTAACAGGACCACGCTCTGACTCAGAACCTCAACCCTGCCAAACTGCTCCGATGCCACCCGTGTCCCACAGGGCTTTGGGAAGGGATGGAGCTGCACTGGGAATTCTCTTTGGAAGCGGCCTCCCAGCTGTGCTGCCGCTGTCCAGGCCAGCTCCATGTCCCAGTGCTCCTCCCACAGCCCAGTGACCACCCCCAGGACCCTCCAGGGCGCCTCCTCCTCCTCCTCCCAGCGGTCAGGGCAGTTTTCCATCCTTCCCTGTGCCGGGGAGCGCCGGCAGAGCTCACCTGGGCACGGCTCACCTTGGTGGGCGAGAGGACCGGGGGTGCCCCGGGGGAGCCGAGGGAGGGCGTGGGGATGACGGGGGCCACCAGCGGGGTCTGGGCGGGCGTGCCGGGCTCGCTGCTGCTCATCTCCCCGCCGGACGCCGAGGCCGAGCCCGAGGGCCCGGCGGTGCCGCCGGACGCCGATGATGTGGGGGTCCGGGTGGGCTGCAAAACACCAGCAGGGTCAGGGGGAGTCAGGGGGGATATCCCAAGGGATGGTGTTCCCACAGCATCCCGCCGTGACACCTCTGGTGACTCCCAGATTCCCATTTCCAGCAGTGTCACTGTCGGACCACCAGGAATTTTGCTCTGGAGGAGCTGGGCTCGGAGAGAATTAATGGATGATCCATTGGGGAAGAACTCCAAATGTTTCCCAGAGAAGTTGTGGCTGCTTCACATCCCTGGAAGTGCCCAAGGCCAGCTTGGAGCACCCTGGGATAGTGGGAGGTGTCCCTGCCGTGGCACTGGGTGATCTCCAAGGTCCCTCCCAACCTAAACCATTCCAGGATTCCATTTCCCAGCTCCAGAGGGTGAGACAGCAAAACCTCAGAGTCCCCCAAGATGAGAACCCAGTTTTAGGGGAGCAACAAGAAAATTAACAAGGAATGAGTTCCCAGAGTCCGGTGGGGCCTGGTGCTGCTTCATTAGTGCTTATGAGGCTGTTAATTAATCACTGTGTGAGCCCAGCTCAGTGGTAAAAGGGATGAAGGAAGCACCAGGTGCCCCCCCACGCTCCCACTGGTCTCCTCGTGGACCCTATTTCTGGACCACCACCTCTGACTGTGTAAATTAAATTTCCTGACTTGATTTTATTTCTAGAAATGGGATTTTTGGTGCCATGAGGGTTCACCAAGTGTGTGGTTTCACCCAGAGGCACAGCTGAGAAATACAAACATTCACCCTCTGCCCTTATTTTCCCCAAAATAGCAGCAAATCTGAGTGAACTTGACTGCAGCAAGTCCAGCACCACTTAGACAGGCCCAGCCTGCCCTCCTGGGATGATCCCAATTCTCCCAGGCACAGAAAACAGGGAATCTCTGGGTAGCACTGAGCCCCACAAAAGAAAGATGTTTGTTGTTCCTGGTGCTTTTGGGGTCACAGATCCCAGAGAGCAGAGTTAGATGGGATATTGGGAAGGAATTCCAGGCTGTGAGGGTGCTGAGACCCTGGCACAGGTTGCCCAGAGAAGCTGTGGCTGCCACACCCCTGGAAGCGTCCAAGGCCAGGCTGGATGGGGCTTGGAGCCACCAGGGATAATGGGAGCTGTTCCTGGGTGGAGCTGGATGGGCTTTAGGTCCCTTCCAACCCAACCCATTCCATGATTCCAGGATCCCAACTCCACCACCCTGCCCAGCTCAGATGTGAGGCCAAAGGAGCAGGAGGTCCCACGGGACATCCCTGCAGACATCAACAAGAACCACTCAAAGCCAGGGAATGGGGGATCCCAGAGCCCTGGGGCTGATGGAATCCACCCCTGCCTGGGGCAAGGTGTTAGAAGCATCTGCTGAGGATGGAGCCCTCCCTGCAGGAGAGTTCTCCATCTCCAAACTCAATCTTTAAGGATTTCTCTCCCACATTTCCTCCCTTCAAGCAACAAGTCCCTTCCCAAGGTGAATGCTGCTTGCTGGAGCAGCCCCTGAAGGCCAGCTGGGACCACACAGCCCTGGCTGACACCTCAGGCTCCCTCAGGCCCCACTCACATCCCACTGAACACCCGGCACAAACTGGGACAGTCAGGGAGCAGCAGCCCCCACAGGAACCCCCTGGCACAGCCTGGGCACTGCCACATGGATTTCACGCTGTTCCATCCTGGAGAGGGTCCCCAAGGATCTGGACCTGCTCCACAGGAGTCCATCACCGCTGTGAGCTCCTCTGGGCTCTGCACAATGAGGTGGAAGGACAACGGTGGGGTTGGGAACCAGTGGGGTGTGTTTGAGTGGGGTTGGCCACCACTCATGTTTGAGTTGGCTGCCACAAGAATGGCCACGTTTCAGTGGGGCTGGCACCCAATGTTTGAGTGGGGGTGACACCCAGTGGGTCATGTTTGAGTGGGGTTGGCACCCAGTGGATCATGTTTGAGTGGGGTTGGCACCCAGTGGATCATGTTTGAGTGGGGTTGGCATCCAATGGATCATGTTTGAGTGGGGGTGACACCCAATGGGTCATGTTTGAGTGGTGTTGACACCCAGTGGATCATGTTTGGGTGGGGCTAGCACCCAATGGATTGTGTTTGAATGGGGTTGGTATCAAATGGATCGTGTCTGTGGTGGGATTGGCACCCAACGGATCATGTTTGAGTGGGACTGGCAAAGAATGGATTGTTTGTGAGTGGGGTTGGCACTCAACAAGTTGTGTCTGAGTGGGGCTGGCACCCAATGGATCATGTTTGAGTTGGCATCCAGAATAATGGCCAAGTTTGACTGGGGTTGGCAATGAATGATCATGTTTGGGTGGTGCTGGCACCCAACAGCTCATGTTTGGGTGGGACTGGGAACCAATGGATTGTGTTTGAGTGGGGCTGGCACCCAACAGCTCATGTTTGAGTGGGTTGGCAATGAACGGATCATGTTTGAATGGTGTTGGCAAACAATCGATCGTGTTTGGGTGGGGTTGGCACCCAATGGCCCGTGTCTGAGTGGGGCTGGCACCCAATGGCCCATGTTTAAGCACGGCTGGCACTCCATGGCCCATGTTTGAGTGGAGTTGGCACCCAATGGCCCATGTTTGAGCAGGGCTGGCACCCAATGGCCCGTGTTTGAGTGGGACTGGCACCCAATGGCCCATGTTTGAATGGGGCTGGCACCCAATGGCCCATGTTTGAGCAGGGCTGGCACCCAATGGCCCGTGTTTGAGTGGGAATGGCACCCAGTGGCCCATGTTTGAGCAGGGCTGGCACCCAATGGCCCGTGTTTGAGTGGGAATGGCACCCAATGGCCCATGTTTGAGTGGGGCTGGCACCCAATGGCCCATGTTTGAGTGGGGCTGGCACCCAATGGCCCATGTTTGAGTGGGAATGGCACCCAATGGCCCATGTTTGAGTTGGGCTGGCACCCAATGGATCCTGTCTGCAGTGCTCTTGGCACCTGGTGATCCATGCTTGTGACGGGGTTGACACCCAATGCTTTGAGTGGCACTGGCACCCACGGGGCCGTCGTCACCTGGTGCCCCCCGCGCTCGGTGCCCCACCATGGCTGCTCACCTTGGGTCGGCGGGCGGTGCTCTGGAGGGCAGCGGGAGCGGAAGCAGAGAGGACAGACAGTCACACAGGGACAGAGGAGCAGAGAACAGCCGGCGGCGGCCGGAGCGGCAGAGCAGGGAAAGGAGACAAAAGACAGCACGGCATCGTTAGTGTGCCCGGCATCGTTAGTGTGCCCAGTGGCACCGGGTGCGTGTGGTGTCGTTAGCGTGGGGGCTCGTTAACCCGCTCCATGGGCAGAGATCCCATGGGACCCCCTGGCACAGCTCCCAGGGGACCACAGGAGCAGAGCCCAGTCAGCACAGCCACCCCCAAGCCCTGTCCCCGCCCCTTCAGCCTAGTGTGGGGACAGGGCTGGGCACAGAGGGCACATCCTGAACCCCCATCCCAACCCTACACATACCCCAGGGCAGATCCACCTTGTATGTCCAAGGAATTTTGGTCTTCAGAGGCAAAGCATGGTTCAGGTTGGCTGGGCATTCCAAGCTCCGTGGGCATGGGGGGTTTGAGCTCCCACGCCTTTCCCAGCGACCCCCAGAGTAGGAAATGGAAAGGATTTCATCTTAAACATGAATTTTCACCTCTCCTCATCCCTCTGGTTTTCCAAAAGGCCCAGAGCACCCTGGACCAGCTGCCCCAGAGCCCCCAGGCTCTGCTTTGTTTAACCAAAAATTCCAGGGACACCACAGTGCTGATCCCTCGCTCCCAACTTTTCCTTTCATGGCTGGAATTAAATCATCCATGATTTTGGGGCAGGACCCCCCGCACCCCTCCATGCACATGCAGCAGCTCCCAGCAGCTCAGGGAGGGAAGGCCACGGGGCCCAGCCTGGAACAGAGACAAATATGAAATTATTTAGTATTTTTCCCCTTAAAAACAATCCCTAATGGATGGAAAAGGAGGAGTGACCAGGCTGGTCCTGGGGGACAGCGGGTGGGCATTGGGAACATCTGTCCAGCTGCAGCCTTGGAGCACTTCCACACTCTCCCTCATTTCTGATTCCATGACCTAATCCCAGCTGGGAATAAGCAGGAGCAGAACAGATGGATAATGGCACTGCCACATGATCCCACGGCCAGGATGGGGACATGAGGCACAGAGCCCAGCAGGGACCAGCAGCTCCAGCTGATCTCCAACACGGCCGTGTTCCCTCCTGAGGCCTCGGGAAACCTCGGGGCTCCATTTCCCTGTTTTCAATGTAAACCTGGATGTCTTTGCACTTCCAGACTTCCCATCACCTCTGGATCTTCAGCTGAATCTTGCTCTGCTCACTTGCAGCCTTCTCCCAAAGGCTGTATTCCATGTCAATCCCAAGGGAAGACATTCCCATCTTCCACACCATCTCCTGAGTGACCAAATTGGTCAGGAAAATGGAATTGCAGCAGCAGAAGTTCCAGACCCTCAGGTGAAACCCTCAGGATGCTCTTCAGGAGCTCTCCAGCACCTTCCCAAAGTTCAAGTAAGCAACATGGAGCAGCAACAAAAATCTGGGAAACACTTGGAAAACATCTTCTTCAGGAATTCCACACGTGGGGGAACTCAGGAGTGGGGCAGGGCTGGGGGATCCCACACCGACCACCAAGTCCTTGGACATGGGGAAATGTCACCTGAGACGACTGAGTCCTGTCCTGGGGGACACCAAATCCTTCCCTGGGGGACACTGAGCCTTTTCCTGGATGGGGGACACTGATCCCTGTCCCAGGAGACACCGAACCTTATCCTGGGGGACACCAAGCCTTGTCCTGGGGGACACTGAGCCTTGTCCTGGCCATGGGGTGGGGGTACACCAACTCAAACCACACCAAACCCTAAAAACAGGGAGAAGCCTCATGGTAACCATCCCTAAAGCCATGTGGAAAGACAGGGAATAATCCTGCTTTGTGCATCCTTTGGAGTTTTGGTCACCTCCATGCGATGATCACTGAAAGTTGGAGCTCCAAGACCCCTGGGATCCACGGCAAAGGGATGCTCTGGGATGCTCCAGCTGCTCTCTCCATCAGGAATGGGGGATGGCCGGGCTCCCCTCTGTGGTGGCACCGTCTGTCCCCAGCCAGTCATCCCTGGGCTCTGGAAAAGTCGGTGACCAGGATGGGACGTGGATTTTCCGGTGTCCAGCATCGTGCCAGCACCGGGAACAGAGGCTCCAGCCCCACCTGGACCCAGGATGCTCCAGCCCCTCCCTGGGGATGGATGGATGGGGATGGATGTTCCACTGGAGGCTCTGGGCTCTGCTGTGTAATGCTGCTGCATTAATATTTGATGGAATTGCAAAACCTCTGCTCCCAGGGGAGCGTTGGGGGCTCCGAACCGGCGCGCTCCGAGATGGACTCGGCTCCTGGCAGCAGGAACTCTGGAAAAATCCTCCTGGATACCAAGGACTGACTGTGGTGGGGTCAGCATTGCCTGCTGAAGGTGGGGTCTCACAAGTCCCTCCTGATTTGGTCCCGCTCCAGGTGTGGGAATCCCGATCCAGCCAGGAGCAGGAGTGCTGGATGGAGGAGCAGGAGTGTGTGAATGTCACCTTCCAGCAGGCAGGACAGGGGAGGTGTCACTGGAGCTTTCTCCTGGATTAAGTTTCAAGGCTTCAAATCTGAACTTCACAGACTGTGGCTGCTGCTGTGGAGGATTCCCAGTTTCCAGGAGGATTCCGATTGGCAGCAGCTCCTGAGTGGGGTAGGCAGTGCTGGGGGTGATGCCCAGGCACTGATCCAGTGCTGGTCCATGCTGATACCATCCCACTCCATTCCCAGGAATTTGGCCCCTCAGAGGCACCTCCCCTCTGCTGGAGCTGTGTCTCAGCCCCAGGATGAGCCCCTCAGGGTGTGGTTCCCTGGAATACTGCTGGGAATTCTGCATTTCAAACAACCAGCACCACCCAGCAGGTGCCAGGTCTCACAGGTGTGATTCCATGGGTGAGGAGAGGAGCAACAAGAAAAGCAGGATGGAATCTAGGTGTGGGGCTGAGCAAAGCAGCCCCCACTCCCTGCTCCAATGGGGCAGAGGGAAAGCAGCATCCGTGAAACTTTCCATGGGGAAGAGGATTAACAGGGACACGTGACGAGGAGCGTTGCTGTCTGGGCTCAGGGAGGTGCAGGTGTAAATCAGGAGCATTTACTGCCAGGTACTGGCCTGGCCACCCCAGCTGGGGTCTATTCCCTGCCATCAGCCAGAAATTCCCAGGATTTCTCTTTAAGCTGAGCAGTGACATCGTGGTTACACTAAAAATAAACATATAGGCCAGTGCCCGCGCTGTCACCTGCGGGAATGGCAGCCTGGCAGGGACTCGGGTACTGCCAGCCTCTGGGAATGCCAAAGGCTGAATCCAACAGCGTGGCTGGCAGGAAAATCGGGATTATGGGCACGCAGCTCCCCCAGGGTGGGCACCGGTGGCACTGGAAGCGGGGATGGCACCGGTAGCAGGAAGAGCACTGACACTCTCAGGCTGTGGGGACAGGGACAGCAGCAGGGATGGCACTGGCACCCCTAGAGTAGGGATGGCACCAGCCGTGGGCACAGGGACAGCAGCAGGGATGGCACTGGCACCTCTGGAGTGAGGATGACACCAGCAGCAGGGACAACACAGGCAGCAGGGACAGCACTGACACCCCCAGGCAGAGGGGATGGCATCGGCAGCGGGGACAGGGATGGCATCAGCATCCCCCCCGAGCAGGGATGACATCGGCAGCGGGGGACAGGGCCCCGGCAGAGCCGCAGAGCCGCTGCGTTGGCCGGGTGACACGGAGAGGGGACTCCGGGAGCTCGGAAGGCAAAGCCAGCCATGAACCGATGCTCACCCACCGCCCCCCTCCTCCCCGAGCCCGTCACGCTCCCAGTTACAGCCCGGCAGCATCAACACGGGGAAAACGGGGAGAAAAAACAGCGAGGAGGCGGCTGGGAAGCGGGGATGCGACGCCGGGGGATGCGGGCGCGGACCGTACCTTGCGTGTGGCCGGGGCCTGCCTCATCGTCGCGCAGGGACGGCCGGAGCGGGAGGAGACGGAGCAGCGGGTCAGTCAGCACGGCCGGACACGGCAAATGGCCGCGGCCGCCGCCGGCCGCTCGCCACGTCCTGCCCGGGGGCTCGGCGGGGGGTCCAGGGCAGCCCCCCTCGGCCGCGGCCGCTCGTCCCCGCTCCGCCGGTGGCTCCAACCACCGCCCCGGCGGCTCATGACATCACCGCGGAGGGGCCGCGTCACGCTCCCAGTTACAGCCCGGCAGCATCAACACGGGGAAAACGGGGAGAAAAAACAGCGAGGAGGCGGCTGGGAAGCGGGGATGCGACGCCGGGGGATGCGGGCGCGGACCGTACCTTGCGTGTGGCCGGGGCCTGCCTCATCGTCGCGCAGGGACGGCCGGAGCGGGAGGAGACGGAGCAGCGGGTCAGTCAGCACGGCCGGACACGGCAAATGGCCGCGGCCGCCGCCGGCCGCTCGCCACGTCCTGCCCGGGGGCTCCGGGGGTCCAGGGCAGCCCCCCCCGGCCGCGGCCGCTCGTCCCCGCTCCGCCGGTGGCTCCAACCACCGCCCCGGCGGCTCATGACATCACCGCGGAGGGGCCGCACCGCCGGGCGCTGCACCGAGCCGGGCGGCGGGCGGATGAGGATGGGGATGAGGATGGTGCGGGTGTGATGCCGCTCTCGGGGAGGGGAAGGGGGGTTCTCAGCGGATCGGAGCCCCCCCGGGACAGCCCCCTCCGATGCTCCGGGGCTGCGCTCGGTATCCCCGCGGTGCCCGCGGCCGAACCCGCCCCGCGCCGGCGGCTGCGAGCGCCGGGCAAATCCCCCGGGAGCGGACAGATGGACGGAGCGGAGCCCGGATGGACAGATGGACGGCGCCGAGCCCGGAGGGACGGACAGATGGACAGAGGGATCATCTCGCCGCGCTGCCATCCAGCGCCAGCTCCGCACCCCCGGCCCACACGGGCGGATTGCCGGGAGCTCAGGGCAGCCCCGCACGGCTGAGGGTGCGGAGAGACCCCCCCGGGCCTCGGAGAGCCCCTGCCCCAAAATCCCTGCCCTAAAAATGCCACTCAGGGTGGTGTCCAGCACGTCCTGAGCCTCGCTGCCCTGCCAGGACCATTCCCACAATTCCTGCCCGGCATTCCCGTTGTCCCTGGACAAGAACTCTGCTGGGAACCCACAGGATGTCACCAAGCACCATCTCCAACCTCTCCGTGCCCCACGGAGTGCTGGAGAGCAGGACAGCAGCTCCCTTTCCACGCACAGATCTTAAATCCCACCTATGATACGATATTATATTATGTAACAGGAACACAGGCTCATCCAGTTCCCATTCCAACTGCGTTTTTTCCCAAAATTCCCACGCTATGAGGGGAGAGGAGTTCAGGTTGCCCTGGGTTCACCTGCACACCCAACCCTCCACACACAGAGGGAATTTTACCCCCAGTATTTCCAGTCCCTCAGCACAATCCTGCCAATCTCCTGGAAAAAGCATTTAAAGACCTCTTTGACATTCCCTGGAAGCAGCCCCTCGAGGATGTCATGCTGGGGACATCCTGTGTCCAGCTGATCTGTGCTGGGATCTGATTCCTGACAAACTCCTGCATCAGGGAATACAGCAGCTCTGGGGGAAGTGTCCAAGGCCAGGCTGGATGGAGTTTGGAACAGCCTGGGATAGTGGGAGGTGTCCTTGCCTGTGACAAGGGATGGAACTGGATGGGCTTTAAGGTCCCTTCCAATCCAAACCATTCCAGGATTCTGGAGCCCTTCTGCTCTGGAGTTAGGATTGCTTGGAATGTTCACCTGGAGAAGAGAAGGCTCCAGGGAATGCGCAGAGTCCCTGCAGAGGCTCCAGGAGAGCTGCAGAGGGACTGGGGACAAGGCCTGCAGGGACAGCACACAGGGAATGGCTCCCACTGGCAAAGGGCAGATTGGGCTGGGATCTTGGCAAGGAATTCCTGGCTGGGAGGGTGGGCAGGGGCTGGGCTGGAATTCCCAGAGCAGCTGTGGCTGCCCCTGCATCCCTGGCAGTGCCCAAGGCCAGGTTGGACACTGGGGTTTGATCCATCTGGGACAGCGGGAGGTGTCCCTGGATGGGTTTAAGGTCCCTCCTAACCCAAGCCATTCCATGATTTGCTCTCCTGTGGCTCCCTCTGGCTGCTGGCAGGCGCTGGGGGCAGGGGAGCATTCCCAAGGGACATTTTTGGGAGCTGGAATTGCATCTCTTAACAAAGAAACCTTGAGCTCCACCAGCCTGAGCACCACAAACCCCTTCAGGAGCCAGAGCTGACACAGGCCCAGCTTTTGGGATCATTCAAATCCATTCCAACGCTCCAACAGAATTTCCCTCCCATTCCCACCAGCCCTGGCCCAAACCAGGAACCCCTTTTGAAGCATTTCCAGATGAAATCATCCCAGATCCGTGGCTTTAAGCCCCTGAATGATCCCAGTGCCGTGTCCATCTCTGGAGGAGCCACGTGCAGGCTCACAAGGATTTAAGTTTAAGATAATTATGGGTATTAGAGGTGCTCTAATGAACCAGCTCCTCTCCTCGCACACAGCTCTGCCCTCTAAATCCAGAATATATCAACTCTTCCCACACAAAGATCCAATAAATGCAGCAGCAGGGAGAAAATGCAATTTAACCCCAGGGAAAAGGTGTCAGGTGCTTTGGGCTGTCCCTGGAACTCCTCAGGGATGGGTAAGGGAGGTTTTTTATCCTAAATCCATGAGAAGGAGCTTGTGGCAGCACCACAGATGGGAGAATTCCTGGCTCTTGGGGTCACATCAGAATAATCACCAGAGGCTCCCTTGGGGACACAAAGAGCCGCCACAGGGATGTCACCCGGCCCGAGGAACAGCAGTGCTGGAAAATGAGCCCTGGGTTCATCCTGGCCCTGCCACGGGCACGGTGTGGGCAGCTGGGGTGAGCCGGGGTTGAGGAGCCGATCGGATTATCCGTTCCTTTAAAGGATTAATGGGGCTTGGGGCGGCCCCTCTGCGTTCAACAGAGCAGCTGGGATCTGCCCGGGCTGGAACGGGCCAGCTGCTCCTGCACGGAGACCGGGACAACACCGGGATAACACCCGGACACTGACCTGGCTGCTCCTGCACGGAGACCGGGACAGCACCGGGATAACACCAGGATAACACCGGGATAACACCCGGACACTGACCTGGCTGCTCCTGCACGGAGACCGGGATAACACCGGGATAACACCGGGATAACACCCTGGCTGCTCCTGCACGGGGGATAACACCCAGAGACTGACCTGGCTGCTCCTGCATGGAGACCGGGACAACACCAGGATAACACCGGGATAACACCCGGACGGATCCCAAGTCACTGACAGGTCACCCTGGGATGGGATGGGATGATGGGATGGGATGGGATGGGATGGGATGGGATGGGATGATGGGATGGGATGGGATGGGATGGGATGGGATGGGATGGGATGGGATGATGGGATGGGATGGGAGCAGGTGCCCAGCAGAGAGGGAGGCCCAGCCCCAGGACACACCATGGGAATCCAGCCCTGGCACATGGAATGCCGCTGGGAGGATGAAAGAACAGGGATGTCACTGGGAGGGGACAAACCTGATCCATCCGAGGGACAATCCCAGGATCAAACTGGCTGCAGCAGCAGCAGGGGACAGGTGACCTGAGGTGGCAGGACAGGATTTAACAGCAGGGTCACAGCACCAGCACGTGCCACCTGTGGATGTGGCGCTTGGGGACACGGCCTTGGCAGTGCCAGGGAACAGCTGGACTCAGAGGTCTCAGAGGGCTTTTCCAATCTAAATATCCCACAATTCCATGATCCCTGAATGGGTCAGACCCTGGCAGCTCATCCTGACGCCCTCAAACGAGGCAGAGCTTTTGCTGGAGCCTTCCCCTGCTCCCATCACAGCCCTGCCACCTCCGTGTCCCTGGGAGGTGACAGCCATGACCCAGTGTCACCCAGCACTGCAGCAGGAGAAGGGACTGGCCTGTCACCACCACAGACACATTGTCATGGGGATGAAGACAACACAAGCTGTTTCATCCCAAAAATGACTTGGGAAAGACCCTTTTCCTGCTCTTCAACCAGATTTTGGGGTCTTTCCCAGCCAGCCTGGCCCAGGACAGAGGTCAGCACCTCCTGAGGACAGCCTGGACCTCTGCTCCAAGAACAAGGACACCCAACAGTGTCACAGGCAAGGGACAGGACACCCAGTGTCCTGCAGCCCCTGCTCTGAGCCCTGGGAACAGCATGACCCAAAGGCCACAGCACTCCCAAATCCATGGAAAACAGGGAAGGAGCACAGCAGGGGGCAAGGCCCATCTGGCAGCAGCTCTGCACACGATTAAAGTCTATATTTGACACACAGGAGCCGCTGTAATCTCCGGAATGAGGATTTACCCGCTAATTACTCTCATTATCCAGATCCCCACCCTGATGGCACATCCCTGTGTGGAGCAGGAGCTGCCCGAGGGGCAGGGGGGGCTCTCATGGGGGGCTCTCAGCCAGGAATGGCTGAAAAGGTTAAATTGTGAGGGGACAGCAGGGCCTGGCATGGGGCTGTCCCTCAGTGGGGACATCCCTGTGTGAGGTGTGTCCACTTAGCCAGGACCAGGGTCAGGACAGTGACAGATCCAGATCCCCAGGACAGTGACAGACCCAGATCCTCAGGACAGTGACAGTCACAGATCCATGATCCTCAGGACAATCACAGATCCAGATCCCCAGGACAGTGACAGTCACAGATCCAGATCCCAAGGACAGTGACAGTCACAGAGCCACAGTCCTCAGAAGAATGACTGTCACTACAATCCCCAGGACAGTGACAGATCCAGATGCTCAAGACAGCGACTGTCACAGATCCATGATCCCTAGGACAGTGACAGTCAGATCTAGGGTGCTCAGGACAGTGACTGTCACCCAACCAGGATCCCAAGGACAGTGACAGTCACAGCCCCAGATCCCCATGGCAGTGACAGATCCATGATCCCTAGGACAGTGACAGTCAGATCCAGGGTCCTCAGGACAGTGACAGACACAGATCCTCAGGACAGTGACTGTCACCCAACCAGGATCCCAAGGACAGTGACAGTCACAGCCCCAGATCCCTAGGACAAGTTACAGATCTGTGATCCTCGGGACAATGACAGTCACACCCCCATGACTGCCAGGACAGTGACAGTCACACCCCCATGATTCCAAGGACAGTGACAGTCACAGATCCCAGATCCCCATGGCAGTGACAGATCCATGATCCTCAGGACAGTGACAGTCACAGATCCCAGATCCCCATGGCAGTGACAGATCCATGATCCTCAGGACAGTGACAGTCACACCCCCATGATTCCCAGGACAGTGACAGTCACAGATCCCAGATCCCCATGGCAGTGACAGATCCATGATCCTCAGGGCAGTGACAGTCACACCCCCATGACTGCCAGGACAGTGACAGTGACAGATCCATGATGCTCAGGGCAGTGACAGTCACACCCCCATGATCCTAATCCCAGCCACGGCTCTGAGCAGACAGTGGGGACACGGAGCAGCTGCAAACCCATCAGAACAAGGACAGGGAAGGTAGAACCCAACATTCCAAACAGGAATTGCATCCCAGCAGAGCCCCTTGCAGCTGGCAGGACAACGATGAGGGATCCACACGGCCCCTGAAGCCTCGGGGACATGCAGACACCTGGATCTGGGGGACACAAGGAGGGGACACTTGGGGGCAGGTGCTCCCCACCTCTCTCCACAGGCTCTCATGAGATTCCACATTGCTCCTCTTCTCTGGACTTCCCATGGACAAACAGAGCTCTTTGGATCATTTTTACACCCAAAAATCAACTCAAAAGCGGCTGGGAAGCAAATCTGGACCAAACGGTGCACAGGTAACATCTTCCTCCCCTCTCCCATGGCTCCAGTGCCCACCTCGGCTTTTCTATTGGCAAAATTCCCAAGAGGGGAAAAGAAAGACCCCCAAATTTCCTGCAGGGAATGATGATTTGGTGTCCCTGCCCGTGGTGTGGAATGAGGTTGGCTTTAACGTCCATCCCAACCCAACCCAAACCATTTGGGGATTCTTTGCCAAGACCTCTGGAGTTTCAGCTCATCCTTGCACTAAAGATTTTTGCCTTCAGTAATTGTCACAAACCAGGTGGGTTTGAGTGTCCCCGAGAGGAGGCAGAGCCCAGGGACAGGACAGCCCTGAGAAGGTGCCACTTGTCCCCGAGTCACCGGAGGGTTTAGGGGTTATAAACAAATCTGTGACGGAACAGCCTCAGGCTGTGCTAGAGGAGATTGAGGTTGGATAGTTGGAAAATTCCTTCATGGAAAGAGCTGGAAAGAATTGGAAGAGGCTGCCCAGAGCAGGGGGGACAGTCCCCATTCCAGGGAGAACTTCCCAGCCCTGCAGATGTGACACTTGGGGACACCGCTGAGAACTCGCTGGCCTCGGAGGCTTTTCCCACCCAAACATTCCGCGGTGATGGGACACCACCCGCAGCCACGTCCCCTCCCTGGCTGGGAGCACATGCAGGGACAGCCATGCAGCGCTGGGATGGAGCGGGATGGGGACAGCGAGGGTGATGATGGCCCCAGCATGCGGCCGCGCGCGCGGAAGGGACGGACAGCACCTTTTTGGGCTTGGCTCCGCGCTGCGTGAGGAGGGAACAGAAGGAAGGTTAGACGGGCCTGGAGGCTCTCCTAGGAACCCCTCCAGGCTGCAGGAGAGGCAGGAGGGGAAACAGAATCAGGGAAATTGAAGGAAATTAAGGAGAAAATAGCCCTGGAGTCACCCCCTTGCTCTGGAGTCACCTCCTGCCCCCCCCCACCCCAGCACGGAGAATTTGGGGAGTCAGGACATGTGCAAAGGGGGATAAATCATTTCATGGTGCAAAGACTGATTAAAGGGATTGGGGGGCCAGGATCTCCCAGAATGCAGAGGAAAAGGATGTGAGGACAAGGGGGAATGGTTTCCCACTGCCAGAGGACAGGATGGGTGGGATATTGGGAAGAAATTCCTCCCTGTGAGGGTGGGGAGGGGCTGGGATGGAATTCCCAGAGAAGCTGTGGCTGCCCCTGGATCCCTGCAAGTGCCCAAGGCCATTTCCCCACTTGGATGGGGCTTGGAGCAACCTGGAATAATGGAAAATGTCCCTGGATGGGCTTTAAGGTCCCTCCCACCCCAAACCATTCCAGGATTCCATGACAAACCAGCCCCTGAACACAGCTGCACATGGAGCAGCATCTCCTGTTCTGACTCCTTCTCCACATCAGCAGCACAAAAAAATTCCAAGAACAATCCCCACTCCCTGATTTCAAGAACGTTGAGGTTTTTTAAATATTCTCTTTGTCTTCTAATGAATTCCAGGGTGGAATTAAACCAGGAGGATCAGGCAGGGAGCACATGGAGCACAGGCTCCAGCAGTGCCAGGGGTTGATGGATCACACCCCACACAGCAGCAAAAGCCAAAAAACCTTCCCAAATCCCTCTAACACAGGGCAGAGAATCCATTTCCATCCTCCCCTCTGGCTGGAGCTCACATTCCCCAGGATCTGAGCCCAGTGAACCCCCAGGTGCTGCTCCACTCCCACACCCAGCATCCAGCTCCACAGCAGGGTGGGGAGAATTCCCACTCCTGGGAATTACCCAGAATGGCAGGGCAGGAGGCTGGGCTCCCATGTGCCCCAACCCAGCCCACAGGTGCCACATTCACAGAAGCCCCCTGACCCCACCATTTCCTTTCCCACACTGCCCACATCCCAGCTGGGCCAGTTCATCCCCATGGAAAATCCAGTTTCTACCCCAAAACACACAAACCCACCCAGCGTGTCCCCAGGATCACCCAGATCCATCCCTGGTCCCCAGGAGTGGTGCCCTGGGCAGTGCTGGGGGAACTGCTGGACTTGATGGTCTCAGGGAGTTTTTCCAGCTCAGTATTCCATAATTCCTCTCTACCCCACACCTGTATGGCCATTCCCAAGGACAGGAACCCGCTTCAAATTCCCATTCCTTAGGAAATATCCCTCATATTTGGGTACAACATGTTCCTATCCATGTCCCAGGAGCCTCTGGAGCTCCTGGATGAAGGCACTCAGAGGGGAGCTGCCCCTGGATCCCTGGAAGTGGCCAAGGCCAGGATGGACAGGGCTTGGAGCACCCTGGGATAGTGGAAGGTGTCCCTGCTCATGGCAGAAACTGAGGGGCTTTGAGGTCCTTTCCAGGATTCCAGGAGGGTCAGGGTTTGGAGGAAGCAGCCAGGGAATGCTGCTGAACTCAGATCAAAATGTGTGACACAGGACCTGTGCTGGATAATCCCTCAGGAACCCACTGATTCCTGGCCAGTGGCTGAAAAATGACATTTTTTACACCTTGTTTCCCATGGGTTTTAGGAGAAATTCCCTTTTCCACGGGCATTTTATCTCATGAAAGTGTGTCTGTGTGCTCTTCCCAAAGGGATGAAAACCTCTCAGAGGTGACAAAGTGCCAGGGTCACTCACCAGTTTGCTGGCCTTGGTGGCATCAAGGGAATCTGTGAAGAGAACAGAACAGAGCCATGAGCCTGAGGGACACCCCTGTCCCCATCCCAGTGTCCCTGCAGCCAGAGGGCACCCAGCAGGGGGACAGGAGAATTTTGGGAAGTGGGAGTGAAGCAGAGTCAGGATCTGGCAGGAAATGGTGGCACATGGGGTGTGGGTTTGGGGACACAGGGAATTCCTTATGGGAGCTGCTGGCTGAGGAAGGCAAACACTTGGATACACCTCAGAGCTGGGGCAGTTCCACTGCTCTCCTTGGGCTGAATCCCTGGATTTCATGGATTCCTGAGCTACTGGCACAGTCTGCTCAGGGACTGGCAGTCACCATCGCTGGGGGGTTGAAAATCCATGTGTGTGTGACATTTGGGGACACAGAATCATGGAATGGCTTGGGTGAGAAGGGACCTTAAATCCCATCAGCCCCACCTCGTGCCATGGGCAGGGATACTTCCCACTATCCCAGGGTGCTCCAAGCCCTGTCCAGCCTGGCCTGGGGCACTGCCAGGGATCCAGGGGCAGCCACAGCTTCTCTGGGCACCTGTGCCAGGGCCTCCCTCACAAGGACGAATTCCTTCTCAATATCCCACCCAAATCTTCCCTTTTCCAGTGGGAAGCCATTCCCTGTGTCCTGTCCCTCCCTGGCAGGTGTGTCTGCATTCCCACCCTCACCCAGGTGTCACCAGCAGCTCCCCCCACGTGTCCCCTCCCGTGCTGGCTCCACGGCAGAGCCATCCCTGCACCTCCCACTGCAGTGCTGCTGCAGCAGCTGCTGTTTCCATGGAAACCCTTGGCAGGCAGCCACATCCCAGCCCTGCATCCCTGACAGCATCATCCCACACCCCACCTGCAGCCCAGGCTCCTCCTGCTCTGGGATGCCAGGATGGGGGGGCTGGGACTGGTGTCCGTCTGTCCCAACCCAGCATCCAGGGAAGGAGCTGGGAAGGGGCTGGAGCTCCAGGAGCAGCTGAGGGAGCTGGGAAAGGGGCTCAGCCTGGAGAAATGGGGGATCAGGAGGAAACTTCTAGCTCTCCAAAACTCCCTGAATTCCTGGAGCCAGGTGGGAGGTGGGATCTGCTCCCAGGGAACAGGGACTGGAGGAGAGGGAACAGCCTCAGGCTGGGCCAGGTTGGATATTGGGAAAATTCCTTCTTGGAAGGGGCTGTCCAGCCCTGGCAGGGGTGGAGTCCCCATCCCTGGGGGGATTTACCAGCCCTGTGCATGTGGCACTTGGGGACACGGTCAGCGGTGGCCTGGGCAGTGCTGGGGAATTTGGGGGTGTCCCAGGGCTTTTCCAGCCTGAAGGATTCCATGATTCTACTGCAGCATCCAAAGCAGAGAGCAAGGAAGGGCCCATTCCATTTTCCCCAACTGATTTTACCTCTCACTTCCTCGGAGAGGAGAAATCCCACCCACAGCCCCCAGCCCACCCCCATCCCTTAATCCCGATGCCACAAACGCTTCCCACGCGGAGCTCCCGGCTTGGCACACGGAGCCGAGGGAGCAGCCAAGGCAGGAAGCTGGCAGAGCCCCTTCCGGCAGCTCCCGGGATCCCGCAGCGCCCGGGGAAAACATTCCCGACAAAGCAGAGCTCAGAGGGAGGGAGGGAGGGAGGGAAGCCCGGCTGGGCCCACAGCCAGGGACAGCGGATGTGGGAAAAACGGGGCAGGAACGCTCAGAGGGGAGCGGGAAGGGATCCCTGCCCCCGGGGGAACGGGGCACGCCAAGGGGCTGGACACAGGGATGCTCCAGTTCCACTGGATACTGCAATTCCACAGGCTCAGAGTGCTTCGGTGCCCGCTGGGAAATATTCCGTGATCCGCCCCTTCCTTCAGGAAGGATTTCCCATCCCACCTGGGAAGGACTTCCCACCTCTGCAGGAGGGATTTCCCATCTCTCCAGGAAGGATTTCCAATCTCTCCAGGAAAGATTCCCACTCCTCCAAGGAGATTTCCGATCTTTCCAGGAAGGATTCCTATCCCACCAAGGGAGATTTCCTCTCTCTACGGGAAGGATTTCCCATCTCACCTGGGAAGGACTTCCCACCTCTGCAGGAGGGATTTCCCATCTCTCCAGAAGGGATTCCCCATCTCCCCAGGAAGGATTCCCACTCCTCCAAGAGAAATTTTTCTTTTTTTCAGGAAGGATTTCCACACCTCCAGGAGGGATTTCACACTCCTCCAGGAGGGATTCCCCATCCCATTCAGGAATAATTTCCCATCCCCTCCACCAAGGATTCCCACCTCCCTGGGAAGGATTTCCCACCTCTCTGGGAAGGATTTCCCAGCTGGGCCATACCTCTCTTAGGGACCTTCATGGCTGCAGATTCCGGGGTTTCTGGGGATGTTGTGTCCGCTCCATCCTCAAACACCTGGATCTGGAAAAAACACAACGACCACCCTTGCCCAAAATTCCCAGACAGGGAGACCAGAGAACAGATCCCTCTGGGAGTGGGTTCAGCAGAGCAGATCCCATGGTTTTGGCACAGATTTTTAGTTTCATCACTCTGGTTTTGCCATCAACCCTTCTGAAAACAGCCACACACTCCTTATTTTCACTGGGAACATGGAATATTCACACAGGCAATGAGGAAAGTCAAAGCTCTGGATTTGACAGCCCGGAACATCCGTACCAGATTCAGGGATTTTTCTTTTGAACTATTTTTAGATGCATTTTTGCTGGATAAACATGGAAAATGAGGTTGGGAGGGATTAGATCCCTGAGAGAGAACCATCCCTGTGCCTCAGATCAGCACCTCCCAAATTGTTCCTGCAGGAATTTGCCTGATCCATCACACCTCCCACCTGCAAGCTCAGCTCAAAAATCAAACTAACTTGGGAAGCTGTCAGACAGGAATTCCATTTTTGGAAGATTCCTGACACCAGGAAGCAGGGGACAGTGGGAGGCGTCCCTGACTGTCAGGGGGTGGCACTGGGTGGGCTTTGGGGTCCCTCCTGGTCCTGCAGACCCAAACTTTTCCCTGTAAACCCCTCCAAGCCTCTCCCAGCTGGCAGGAGAGGCTGAGAGAGGACAGACAAAGGAGCCAGGTCCGTGTGTCCAGTTTTAAAGTGGGGAACTGGGAGTGTGCTGGAATTACATTTGGGAAATGCCCATGGTGATGCCAGGAGAGCAGCAGAGCTCCATCCAGCAATTCCTACACATCAACAGCGTTTGGGCTGGAAAAGAACATGAAAAGCTTCTGGTGAGTTTGCCTCCAGCTCTGCTGGGTTCAGCTCTCTGTGTTTATCCCATTATTTAAAGGATGGGGTCATTTTCCCTCGAGCTGGTGACAAAGGGACTGAAGCAGTGAATGGCTGGACTCCTCCTGAGGGTGTTTTCCAACCTCAGTGATTCCTGAATCTCTCCTGGATGAGCCAATGCTGCAGCCTCTGACCATGCATGATCCAAAGGCCCTTCCAAAGGATGGGACAGCAGATGCTGGGATGGACCCCAGGACCCAAATGCCCTCATTTTGTGCTCAGCTTCCATCTGTCACCCCATCCCAAGGTCCTGGCAATGAGAGGCCACATGGTGGGACACAAACCAGCCCCTCTGTGCCAGGGAGGGGACGGGAGCTGGCTGGGACACAGGGGCTGCAGTGTCCTTGGAAGGTGACCCAGGGAATTCACCTGGAGGATGTTTGCTCCGGAGGGAGCTCCTGGCTCCTGCTGCAGCACACGAGCAGCAAATCTCAGCAGCCACACCCACACCGTGTGTTTTATCTCCTTCCAGGTAAACACGATTTAATTAAAATTCCTTGGATCTGCTTCCAGGTAAACATCTGAGATCGATCCCAAACTCCACCAGCTGCACGTGCTAAACACAGGGCAGCAGAATGGAACAACAACAGAACACACCACGCATCACAGACCTGATTTAGCCCATTTTATAACATTTTTATAAGCCTTGGGGGGAAAAAAAAAAAACCACAAGAGCAGCAGTCAGTCAGCTTTAGCCAGCTCATGCTCCATCTTCTCCCATTTTAGCAGCATTCCCATGGGTTTCCAGCCTGGGAATTCTGTGCCCAGGAGCTGACAGAGGTCATTGTCCCATCCCTTCACACTGCTGGGAGATCCTGGCACTGCCCCGTGCCTGGACTCAGGGTATCCAAGCTTGGAATGTGGGTGGGAAAGTCCAGCAGCTTTCCAGGTGGGATTGTCATTATCCACCAGAGAGGAAACGGCCCCAGGTTGTGCCAGGGGAGCTTCAGATGGGAAAATTCCTCCTGGGAAGGGCTCTCCAGGCCAGGGCAGTGGTGGAGTCCCCAGCCCTGGAGGGATCTAAAACCTCAACAATTCCATGATTCCATGTCATCAACATTACATCCACATTTGTATTTCAGCAGGCGCCAGGACACTCCGAGTGTGACATCCTGGGATGTCCCTGGGTTCAGGTGGGGTTATCCAGGTGATCAATGCTCTTGGAGCATCAATGAGGTGATGGATGTGAGGAACTCCCTGGGTACTGGAGACCCTCAGGATTACTGAAATCCCAGGGAAATTTGTTGGGATCCACCCCCAACGCCGCCTGCTCTGCAACCAGCCTGAGCAAAACAGATTATCATGGAATTCTGGAATGGTTTGGGTGGGAAGGGACCTTAAATCCCAACAATTTCACCCACTGCCATGTGCAGGGACAGCTTCCACTGTCCCAGGGTGCTCCAAGTCCATTTCACCCCCTGCCATGTGCAAGGACAGCTTCCACTGTCCCAGGGTGCTCCAAGTCCTCTCCAGCCTGGCCTTGGCACTGCCAGGGATCCAGGGGCAGCCACAGCTGCTCTGGGCACCTGTGCCAGGGCCTGCCCACCCTCAGAGGGAACAATTCCTTCCCAAAATCCCACCCAAATCTCCCCTTTCCTAGTGGGAAGCCATTCCTTGTGTCCAAAACCCCTCTCCAGATCTTCTGGAGATCCTCAAAACCCTGACTGAAACCTTTCCATCCCACTGCCTCTGTCCCAGAGAGGACACAGATGTTCCCTGTCCTGCTCAGCTCCATCTTCCACTCATCCCAACCTCCCAGCAATCCCCAAAACGGGACCAGTTTGGCATTTCCCCCACCCCATGTGTCCCTGGTTCTGGTCATTGTGCAGAAATGTGGAATTTTGGTCACTCTGGGCCTGGCTTCAGCCAAAGAATCTGCTCTTTATGCCAGGAAAACAGAGCCCCTTTCACCCTGCAGGGCTGGGAAGGCCCTGCAGACAAACAGGGGGTTTGGGACATTCAGGGAATTCTCAGCCTGTGGAAAAACCCAGGGGACTTTGGAAGCTCCTGGAATGCTACCAAAGCACCCCCTTCCCTTGCACATCACTTCCCAAGGCTGGAATGCAGAGTGAGCCCATCCAGTTTGGGGTTTTGGGACTAAAACCAGGGGTGTGGGTGTTCCCACGAGCCTGGATTCCAGGTTTCATCCAAACACGACTGGCACAAATCAAACATCACAAAATAATCTTATATCAAGACTGAAAATCTATCAAACAATGAAGAAACCCAACACCTCAAAGGAAAAATTGATGCTCCAGACCCAAATATCTCCCAAGTTCTGGCAGCAACATCCTGAGAGCCCCTGGAAAATCGTGTCCCAGGTGTTACAGAAAGTGGGAGCAGAGCCCAAAGGAAGATCCCAAATCCCCAGTACACAGGAAGGTTCCAGGAGCAGATTTTATCCCTCCTGGTGTCCATATGGCACCTGCAGCCAGGTAAGATCCCTTGGCTGTGACACATTCCAAGCCCTGGGGTACCTCTGGCCATTCCCTGTGTCCTGTCCCTCCATCCCTTGTCCCCAGTCCCTCTCCAGCTCTCCTGGAGCCCCTTTAGGCCCCTTTAAGGCTCTGAGCTCTCCCTGGAGCCTCCTTTTCTCCAGGCTGGACATTCCCAGCTCTCTCAGCCTGTCCCTGACAGACATTTGCCACCCAGCACCAATTTCACTGAACTTTTCCCGAGTCTTTCACACTTGGGAAAAGAAGGAGAGCCCAGAATGAATCTCTCCCACCCCATCCCACCCCTCAGGACCAGGCACTGAGTCTCTTCTGTTTCCAATTAATCAGAAATTGGTCTGTGAGACACCTGGAAGCTCCAATGCAATGGATAAACCCCTGACTGGAATTCCCATGAAGATTCAAACCAAGATTAATCCAGGTTTTACAAGAGGAAGAAGTGGCCCAGCTGGAAGCAGGTGGGATGGGCACTCCCAGGGGAATGATGGACACGCCTGTGGTCACACCTCCTGGCCGTGGTGACAATCCCTGAGGGACACCATGGCACAGCAGGTGGTGACACAGCCCAGAATTCCCTCAGCCTCCCAGGCCAGCTCCTCGTGGATCCCCCTCTGCCACACCAACCTCCCAAAGGGACACACTCAGGATAGCCCAGTCCTGGGAATGGGGGTAGGGACAGCAAAGGAAGAGGGTGGAGGAGCAGAACTGTGGGAAGCCACAAGAGCTGAGGCCACTGACAGTGACAGCCCTGTCACCCTCGGTCTGCAAGGGGAATAAGCTCCTAAATCCCAGGAAATGAGAAATCCAGGGATACACAGCGAAGGCAGTGGGGAACAGCTGAGCAAGCAGGGCACAGGGCAGGTGGTGGGAATGGGACAGCCAGGAATGCTGAAGCTCTGGAGCAGCCAGCAGCCCAGGAGGAGCCTGTGCCACATCCCAGAGCTCCCATCCAGGGACACCAGGTGAGGGACAAGCACGTGGCTGTGCTGCCACCACCACCAGAGACTGCTCCCCACAACTTCCCACCTGGCACCGCTCCAGAATCCAGCATTTTCCCATTTCCCCCCTTTCTGAAGCGTGACAGACACCCACAGGCTGTGTGCCCCAAGGCACTGAAAATGGGGTGAATTATCAGTGATTTGGGTCACCCCTGTGCTCCATCCAAACCTGAGGGCTCCAGTGTTCCATCCCACCCCAGCAGATCAGCCCAGGAATATTCAGTGTTCCTGCAGGAGCGCCTCCCCCACGCAGGGGACACTGATGGAGCCTCAAACTGCCACTCAAAGCTCAGATCAAAAGTTTCAGGAGAATCCCGAGCAGCCAACTCTGCCAAGATCCAAATTCCAGGTGCTGCCCACAAAGCTGGAAGAGGGAAAGACTTGGGAAGAATTCTGGGTTTAAGCCAGGTGCTGCTGCCACAACAGCCCTGTGGAAAGGAGGGGGATCCCCCTGGCACTGAGGGTGGCTGCCCTGGGTGACACCAGGATGTGGCACTGGGATGAAGTCACTGGGATTCCAGGCTGCCAAACTGGGAGGGTGTGGGTGTCTCTGGACACCAGGAGCAGTGTCCCCAAAACCCAGAGGGGACCCAGGGTGGCTCCAGCCATGGTTCCTGCAGTGCCCATTCCAAAACCCACGTGAGCCAAACAGGGGGAATCTACTCACAGTGCTGTCCTGGGACCCCCCAGCATCCCTGGGACCCCCAGGACTCCCAGTCCTGCCACATCTCCCTCCATGAGTCCTTGGAGCCAGCGTTTGGCTCCTTCCCTGAGCCCCCATCCCCCTGGAGCCCCCCAGGCTGTTGTGACAGAGCTGTCAGGACCCAGGTTGGAATCTCACCCCCTTCCTCCTGCTCCCCCATGGAAAACAGAGAGCTTTGGGGGGGCAGGTGTGGGGCTCCAGCCCCCCAAAACCCCATATGGACACACACCTGTCCCTGTGGACACACACACAGATCCTGCTGGGGTGGGCAAAAAAGGCTCCAGGCTGGCAAGTTTTCCCTCCACAGCCAAATCCCTTTGGCCACAGCTCAAATCCCACCGGCTCTGGGCCTGGTGGGTCCCACAGCAGGCAGGACCCGGTGCCCACGGAGGGTCTGGGGTCCCGTGGAGAGCTGGGAAGGGTCTGCCCTCCCCAGCTCCATCCCGGAGCCCTTGCCAAGTTGGCACAGCCAGGCCCAAACGCGCTGGCGGGCTCTGGGACACAATGTCACCGTGGTGGCCACACGGGGACACGGCGACAGGGACAGGAACTCCCGGGAAAGGCCTGGCTGCTGGCACCGCACAGCCCGGGGGTAGCTGCAATACGGAAAAACCTGGAAGCGCTGGCCAGGCCCGCGGAAGGAAGCTCGGCAGCCTGGAAAAGCGGCCCGGAGGGAGGGGAGCCCGCGGCAGGCAGCAAAACACGCCGGGAGCTTTGTGCTGAGCAGCCCCGGCGAGGGGCCGAGCCGGAGCCGAGGCTCGGCCGCGGGGGGAATTCATTAATCGCTGTAATGAATTGGGCTAATCACCGACACGAGCAGCTAACTCCGGCCAAAAGACCCGGCCCTGCTGCGAGCCGGAGCATCCGCCTCCCCTCCCGGCATTATTGTCGGCGCCACATTCCAGGGATGCACAATCGAGAATCCCTTACAAAACCCAGCTATTTTCGCTGCGACAGCGCGGCGACCTGTCGCGATAGGAGCCGGCAGCTGTTGAGTCAGCCCTCCCCTTACCCGGCCGGACCCGTGCCTCCTGCCCTGGGCCATGCTGCCGCGCTCCAGAGATTCCCGATCCGCAGCTCCGGCAGCTCACGGCCGGCAGCATCCAGCGGCGCTTCCCGGCGTCCCGGCCGATCCCAGCATCCCCGCGCCGCCCTCCCCCGAGGCTCTGCCGGCCGCTACGAGAGGGAGGGAAGCCCTTTCCTGGGCGAGGATGCTCCGAGGGAGGGATACAGAGAATTCCAGCGCTGCCGATGGAGCCACTCTGCGCCAGTGCCGCTCCAGACTTGTCACGGCGCCGGCGGCTCGCTGGGTCCTAAGCTCCCCGCAGGAGGAGGCACCGGGCCGCTCCAGGCCTCCTCCTGCTCGCCCCGTGCTGGCCACGGGGCAGGGACACCCCGAATTCCTCCGGCACGGCTCCCGCAGTGACCCCAGCCAAGGCTTGCCCCACTTGGTCCTCCCTTCCATGGAGAATTTTGAGGAAAAACAACGCGCTGGAGAGCGGGGTTTGTCCCAAATCCCCGCGAGCAGCACCCGCGGGTGGATGGAGCTCAAAGGGTTAATTAGGGCAGCGGGAATGATCGCTGATTGTCCCGCTCCTGGCTGTGACAGGTGACATTGTGTCCCATTGTTCCTGGCTGAGCCGACAGATCCCAAATTCACGCCCTCACCCCTCTTCTGGGCGCTGCTCCCGGTGCTAATCAGGCTAACGAGGGGATTTGGGAGCCGCCAGGAATGGCCACTGCCTAAGGGATTTGGGAGCCGCCAGGAATGGCCACTGCCATGGGGATTTGGGAGCCACCAGGACTGGCCACTGCCCAAAGGATTTGGGAGCCACCAGGACTGGCCACTGCCATGGGGATTTGGGAGCCACCAGGACTGGCCACTGCCATGGGGATTTGGGAGCCACCAGGACTGGCCACTGCCATGGGGATTTGGGAGCCACCAGGACTGGCCACTGCCATGGGGATTTGGGAGCAGCCGAGGGGATTTGGGAGCTGCCAGGACTGGCCACTGCCGAGAGGATTGGGGAGCCACCAGGACTGGCCACTGTCCAAAGGGATTTGGGAGCCACCAAGACTGGCCACTGCCCAAAGGATTTGGGAGCCACCAAGACTGGCCACTGCCCAAAGGATTTGGGAGCCACCAAGACTGGCCACTGCCCAAAGGATTTGGGAGCCACCAAGACTGGCCACTGCCCAAAGGATTTGGGAGCCACCAAGACTGGCCACTGCCCAAAGGATTTGGGAGCCACCAAGACTGGCCACTGCCCAAAGGATTTGGGAGCCACCAAGACTGGCCACTGCCCAAAGGATTTGGGAGCCACCAAGACTGGCCACTGCCCAAAGGATTTGGGAGCCACCAAGACTGGCCACTGCCCAAAGGATTTGGGAGCCACCAAGACTGGCCACTGCCCAAAGGATTTGGGAGCCACCAAGACTGGCCACTGCCCAAAGGATTTGGGAGCCACCAAGACTGGCCACTGCCCAAAGGATTTGGGAGCCACCAAGACTGGCCACTGCCCAAAGGATTTGGGAGCCACCAAGACTGGCCACTGCCCAAAGGATTTGGGAGCCACCAAGACTGGCCACTGCCCAAAGGATTTGGGAGCCACCAAGACTGGCCACTGCCCAAAGGATTTGGGAGCCACCAAGACTGGCCACTGCCCAAAGGATTTGGGAGCCACCAAGACTGGCCACTGCCCAAAGGATTTGGGAGCCACCAAGACTGGCCACTGCCCAAAGGATTTGGGAGCCACCAAGACTGGCCACTGCCCAAAGGATTTGGGAGCCACCAAGACTGGCCACTGCCCAAAGGATTTGGGAGCCACCAGGACTGGCCACTGCCTGACATCCCAACACATGGAAGCACCCAAACCACAGAACAGCTCGAGTTGGAAGGGACCCACAGGATCAGGGACCCACAGGATCAGGGACCCACGGGATCAGGGACCCACGGGATCAGGGACCCACGGGGTCAGGGACCCACGGGGTCAGGGACCCACGGGGTCAGGGACCCACGGCATCAGGGACCCACGGCATCAGGGACCCACGGCATCAGGGACCCAACTCCTCCCCTGCACAGGACAATCCGCCCTTCCCTGAAAGCTCCTGGAGCTCTGGCAGCCCTGGGAATGCTGCTCAGGGGAGGGGTTTTGGGATAACAACACAAAACGCAGCTGGAAAGCGGGA
>NW_024499239.1:28510921-28541498 GCF_017590055.1 Onychostruthus taczanowskii | reverse complement strand
AGAAACCTCCTGAGAGGAGCTCCCCTTGCTTCGCTGCCAGAAACCTGGGAGCAAATATCACCTGTGGCACCTATTTATAGACCCTTGGAATGGTTTGGGTGGGAAGAGACCTTAAATCCCAAAAATTCCACCTCCTGACATGGCAGGGACAGCTTCCACTGTCCCAGGCTGCTCCAAGCCCTGTCCAGCCTGGCCTTGGGCACTGCCAGGGATCCAGGGGCAGCCAGAGCTCCTCTGGGCACTGTGCCAGGACCTCACATCCTCACAGGGAAGGATTTCTTCTAGAAATCCTAAATTCTAAAGGATTCCTGCTCTTCCTCTCCCCTGCAGGATCCTCCTCTGGGATCCTGGATGACCGCAGAGGCAGGAGCAGAAACAAGAGCCATGGACACAAACACTTGGAGGGTGTTCCAAGGAGAGGCTGGAATGCCAAGAGGGAACTCAAATTCCAGAAATCTTCAAGAGGGAACTCAAATTGCAGAAAGCCTCCTCTAAGTGCAAGGAAAGCCAGGAAACAGCCATGGAATTTCAGCAGGAATTCAGGTGGGAGGAAGGATGAACACCCCCTCAGAACGTGGGAATTCCTCACTGCTCTTCCCACGGAGCTCTGGGAATAGCAGGACAAAGCCAAAACCAGGAAAATCCCAGGCAGATTTTGCTCCCAGATGGAGCACAAGAGTAGTTGTTAATTTAAAAAGAAGATTATGAATGTCACACAGCTCCTGCTCCTCCTCACTAGGAGTTTTCCGTGTTAAACTGAAGCACCAGGGAATTTTTTCCTCACAAACACAATTTTATAGGATCACGGGGTGGTTTGGGGTGGGAGGGATATCAAAGCCCACCCAGTGCCACCCCTGCCAGGGGCAGGGACACCTCCCACTGTCCCAGGCTGCTCCAAGCCCCATCCAACCTGGCCTGGAACATTTCCAGGGATCCAGGAGCTTGTCTGGGCACCCTGTGTTGAAAATCCTGGAATCACAAGGTAAAATAATGAAATTCTTTAAGCTGGAAAAGCCTTTTTGAGTCCCAGATATCCCACTGGCACCTCCCAGGATGGAAGGGACCCACAGGATCAGGGACCCACGGCATCAGGGACCCACGGGATCAGGGACCCACGGCATCAGGGACCCACGGGGTCAGGGACCCACGGGGTCAGGGACCCACGGCGTCACGGACCCACGGCATCAGGGACCCACGGCATCAGGGACCCACAGGATCAGGGATCCACGGGATCAGGGACCCACGGCATCAGGGACCCAACTCCTCCCCTGCACAGGACAATCCACCCTTCCCTGAAAGCTCCTGGAGCTCTGGCAGCCCTGGGAATGCTGCTCAGGGGAGGGGTTTTGGGATAACAACACAAAACGCAGCTGGAAAGCGGGAATTTCTCCCCGGGAGCTCCACCAGAGGCACCTCAGGTACCTGCTGCTCACTGGAGCTCCAGCTGCTTCCCCTCTCCACGCTGCTTTAAAGGAAAGTTCACATGCACAAAATGCACACAAAATTCTCCAAAAAGCTACAAAGAGGATGAGCTCCTCAGCCTCAGGCTCTAAACCAGTTTAGATGATTTAGAAAATCTGAATTATTTTATCCCTACAAGGAGAAACCTCCTGAGAGGAGCTCACCTTGCTTCCCTGCCAGAAACCTGGGAGCAAATATCACCTGTGGCACCTATTTATAGACCCTTGGAATGGTTTGGGTGGGAAGAGACCTTAAATCCCAAAAATTCCACCTCCTGACATGGCAGGGACAGCTTCCACTGTCCCAGGCTGCTCCAAGCCCTGTCCAGCCTGGCCTTGGGCACTGCCAGGGATCCAGGGGCAGCCAGAGCTCCTCTGGGCACTGTGCCAGGACCTCACATCCTCACAGGGAAGGATTTCTTCTAGAAATCCTAAATTCTAAAGGATTCCTGCTCTTCCTCTCCCCTGCAGGATCCTCCTCTGGGATCCTGGATGACCGCAGAGGCAGGAGCAGAAACAAGAGCCATGGACACAAACACTTGGAGGGTGTTCCAAGGAGAGGCTGGAATGCCAAGAGGGAACTCAAATTCCAGAAATCTTCAAGAGGGAACTCAAATTGCAGAAAGCCTCCTCTAAGTGCAAGGAAAGCCAGGAAACAGCCATGGAATTTCAGCAGGAATTCAGGTGGGAGGAAGGATGAACACCCCCTCAGAACGTGGGAATTCCTCACTGCTCTTCCCACGGAGCTCTGGGAATAGCAGGACAAAGCCAAAACCAGGAAAATCCCAGGCAGATTTTGCTCCCAGATGGAGCACAAGAGTAGTTGTTAATTTAAAAAGAAGATTATGAATGTCACACAGCTCCTGCTCCTCCTCACTAGGAGTTTTCCGTGTTAAACTGAAGCACCAGGGAATTTTTTCCTCACAAACACAATTTTATAGGATCACGGGGTGGTTTGGGGTGGGAGGGATATCAAAGCCCACCCAGTGCCACCCCTGCCAGGGGCAGGGACACCTCCCACTGTCCCAGGCTGCTCCAAGCCCCATCCAACCTGGCCTGGAACATTTCCAGGGATCCAGGAGCTTGTCTGGGCACCCTGTGTTGAAAATCCTGGAATCACAAGGTAAAATAATGAAATTCTTTAAGCTGGAAAAGCCTTTTTGAGTCCCAGATATCCCACTGGCACCTCCCAGGATATCCCATTTCTCAACGCAGCAGAGTCACAGGCAGCACTCACCATCTCCTGCTTTATTTACTGCTTGGATTTGGGATGGAAATGAAGCCCTGAGGGAAAGAATCCTGGAAAATCCTGAGCTGGGAAAGACCCACAAAGGTCCTGAGCTTAAAGAGGAAGCTGAGGTGGGACAGGAGCTTTATGAGTGCCTGAGTTAGGGGAATATGGGAAGTTTTGGGAATTAAAGCTCTGTGAGATGATCCAGAGCCTTCTGGGAACACCCCAAGCTCCAGCAGGGCTTGGCGGCTCCACCCTTGCCAAAACCATGGATTTGGGGCCAAAACTTCTCTGTACAAAGGGGAAAAATCCCAATTTTCCCCCAAACTCAGGCACTGCCATGTCAGGATAAAAAAATCCCCAGGATAAATAAACCTTCCTGAGTCTTCCAAAAACTTTTCCAGGCAAACACAAAACCTGATTAAACCAAAATCTGATCAAAGCTCAGAATTCAATTTCCTGGTGCACTGAGCAGGGATGGGACTGGCACAGGGGACCCCTGGCACAGGAAGCAGGATCCCATGCCAGGTATTTTGGGATTTATCAGGAACACCACGTACTGCAGGTGCTCCCACTGCTGCTCAGGTACTGGGATGGACATGGGATGGACACGGGATGGACACGGGATGGACACGGGATGGACACGGGATGGACACGGGATGGACACGGGATGGACACGGGATGGACACGGGATGGACACGGGATGGACACGGGATGGACACGGGATGGACACGGGATGGACACTGGGATGGACACTGGGATGGACATGGGATGGACACTGGGATGGCCCTGGGATGGACCTGGGATGGACATGGGATGGACATGGGATGGACATGGGATGGAGCAGCCCAGAGCATCCTCAGGGTCACACCAGGCTGGGACTGGAGCCATCCAGGCTCTCCTGGGAGGAAGCACCAGGTGTCACAGAGCTCCAGACTCCCCAGGCCATGGATCCCCCCACAAACCCCCCCAGCCACGGCTCTGCAGGATCCACATGGATTTCCTGCTGCCCAAACTCTCTAATTCATCAGCACAGAGAAAAGGAGTCCAGAAATATCCCCCCTCATCATCCAGGCTTTTCTGGGATCTGGGATCCATGCCAGCCCCCTGCTGAGCAGCTGGAACACCCCCAGCTCAGGGAACACCAGGAGGAGGGAGGTTAAAACCTTCAGAAACTGCCACTGTTTATCCAGAAGAAGCAAAATCCCACCTTATTTTTTTTTTTACAAACATCTCCCGGTGAAATTCCTGCACAAAGCTGGTTTGGGAGTTGACTTTGTCAGGAAACTGAGTTCAGGAGAGAAATCCTAAACTAGCATTTGGGCTTTGACTCAAAATAAATCCAGAGTGAGTTTAGGACTATTTTAATTCCCCTCCAAGCCCTGAACACTCCCAGGGGACCCCAAAAGTCTCCCTGTGGAGGGGAATCAGAATCCTGGAGTCATGGAATGGGTTGGAAGGGACCTCAAAGCTCACCCAGCGCCACCCCTGCCATGGCAGGGACACCTCCCACTGTCCCAGGCTGCTCCAAGCCCCAAAGGCCAACCTGGCCTCTGGGAATTCCAGCCAGGAATTCCTTGCCAAGATCCCAGCCCAATCTCCCCTTTGCCAGTGGGAGCCATTCCCTGTGTGCTGTCCCTGCAGGCCTTGTCCCCAGTCCCCCTCTGCAGAATTTGACCCAACAATTTGGGGACATCCAGCACCCAAAATGAGTTCACCTGGGAACAACAACACAAACTGGAGGGGGACACGGTGTCACCCACTGGGATCTCACAGCAATTCCCATGGAATTACAGAGTGGTTTGGGGTGAAAATTCCTCAGAGACCATCGAGTCCAACCATTCCCAGCACTGCCAAGGCCAGCACTTGGGATGTCCCCAAGTGCCACATCCACAGGGCTGCTAAATCCCCCCAGGGATGAGGAGCTGGGCTGGACAAGCCTTTCCATGAAGGAATTTTCCCAACATCCAACCTGAACCTGGCACTGTGGTAATGACATATCCCATTAACAGAGCTCTCTCCCAGGATTTTCCTGGAAAGCTCAAAGAATGAGAAGCAATTCTTCTCTTGCTTCACCTGTCCTGCACACTTAAAATGTTACAGGGATTTGTTTAGCAAAGGGTGATTTCTTAATTGGACACTGGTGATAAGTGTTTGAAATAAATTACATCTGTCTGGATCGTACTGCCTGTAAGAGCAACAAACTTCTTAATAAGTACAGTACACAGAACAGAATAAAGCAATTAATCAGCTCCTAGAACCACAGAGTCAATACTAATTACCACCCAGCTAAAACCCCGCACCTTAACGCCTCTCCCTCTCCCTGGCAGCACATCCCGAGCCCAGGCTCCTGCACGGAGCCCCTCGGTCCCTCCCGACGCCTTTTCCCCCCCCGGGAGCTCATTCCAGGCGCTAGGACCCGCCGCTGGAGCCTGCGCCCTGCTCGGCTGCACCGCGGCACCGCAGCCCCCGCGGCCGCCTCCTCCTCCTCCTCCTCCTCCCTTCCCGAGCATCATCCCACCGCATTCCCGGCTCTTTCCGCGCCTGGGATCGATGCTCCAGGATGCTCCGAGGATGCGGCGGGAGGTCAGTGGGGTTCATGGCCGGCGGGATGCTTTCCAGGGAAAAGCTGGATTGAAGGGCTCGGTGCTCCAGTGCGGGGCGGCAGGAGCACAAATCGCGGGGTTTAAACCCTCCCAAAGCCCCTCGGCTCCAGCTCACAGCGATTCCCAGCTTTCAGCTTTATTCCCTCGTTCCTTATGGGATTGCTGAGCAGCCACTTCCCTCGGAGGGCACGGAGCAGGGGGGAATAGCCGGGGCTGGGGGTCATTCCATAATCCATGAATCCCAATCCATCAAAACCCCATTCCTTCGAAAAGACTCCGTTCCATCAAAACCCCATTCCCTCCAAAAATACCCCAACAGCTTCAAAAAAATCCCCATTATCTCCAAAAAAAATTCCATTCCATCAAAACCCCATTCCTGTGAAAAAAAAACCCCAATCCATCAAAACCCTCTTCCCTCCAAAAAAACCAATCCCAAAAAAAACTCTATTTCCTCCAAAAAAACCCAATTCATCAAAAAAACCCCAATCCCTTCAAACCCCATTTCCTCAAAAACCCCAATCCACCCAAAACCCCAATCCCTCAAAAAAACCCCCAATCCATCAAAACCCTCTTCCCTCCAAAAAAAAAAAAAAAATCCCCAAAGAAACCCCTATTTCCTCCAAAAAAACCCAATTCATCAAAAAAACCCCAATCCCTTCAAACCCCATTTCCTCAAAAACCCCAATCCATCAAAACCCCAATCCCTCAAAAAAACCCCCAATCCATCAAAACCCCAATCCCTCAAAAAAACCCCAATCCCTCCAAACCCCATTCCTTCCAAAAACCCCAATCCACCAAAACCCCATATCCATCAAAACCCCATTCTCTCCAAAAAACCCCAATCCATTAAAAAAACCCCAATCCATAAAAAACCCCAATCCATAAAAAAAACCCCATTCCCTCCAAGAACCCCAATCTATCAAAACCCCATTCCCTCAAAAAAACCCCAATCCATAAAAAAACCCCATTCCCTCCAAGAACCCAAATCCATCAAAACCCCATTACTTCAAAAAAACCCCAATCCCCCCTCTAAATAAAAAAAATTCCATCAAAAAAAACCCAATTAATCAAAACCCTCCTAAAAACCCCATTTCCTCAAAAACCCCAATCCATAAAAAACTCATTCTCTGCAAAAAACCCCAATCAAAAACCCCAATTAATCAAAACCCCACTCCCTCCTAGAAACCCCATTTCATCAAAAACCCCAATCCATCAAAACCCCATTCCCTCCAAAAAACCCCAATTCATCAAAATCCCATAAAACCCCAATCCCCCCCCAAAAACCACCCCCCAAACCCATAAATAACCCCAGCCCCCGGAGCAGAGCCCCAATCCATCAAAACCCCATTCTCTCCAAAAAACCCCAATCCATTAAAAAAACCCCAATCCATAAAAAACCCCAATCCATAAAAAAAACCCCATTCCCTCCAAGAACCCAAATCCATCAAAACCCCATTACTTCAAAAAAACCCCAATCCCCCCTCTAAATAAAAAAAATTCCATCAAAAAAAACCCAATTAATCAAAACCCTCCTAAAAACCCCATTTCCTCAAAAACCCCAATCCATAAAAAACTCATTCTCTGCAAAAAACCCCAATCCATAAAAAAAACCCCAATCCATAAAAAAACCCTAATCTATAAAAAAAAACCCCAATCCATAAAAAACCCATTCCCTCCAAAAAAACCCAATTAATCAAAACCCCAATCCCTCCTAAAATCCCCATTTCCTCAAAAATCCCAATACATCAAAAACTCATTCCCTCAAAAAAAGACCCCAATCCCTCAAAACACCATTTCTTAAAAAAAAAAACCCAATTCATCAAAACCCCATTTCTGAAAAAAAAAACAATCCCTCCAAACCCCATTCCCTCAAAAAACCCCAATCCCTCAAAACCCCATTCCTTCCAAAAACCCCATTCCCTCCAAAAAAAAACCTAATTCATCAAAACCCAATCTCTCAAAAACAAAAAAAAAATTCATCAAAATCTCAATCTCTCCTAAAAATCCAATTTCCTCAAAAACCCCAATCCATCAAAAACTCATTCCCTCAAAAAAAACCCCAATCCCTCAAAACCCCATTTCCTAACAAAAAACCAATCCCTCCAAACCCCATTCCCTCAAAAAACTCCAATCCCTCAAAACCCAATTCCTTCCAAAAACCCCATTCCCTCCAAAAAAACCCCAATTCATCAAAATCCCATAAGACCCCAATCCCCCCCCAAAACCACCCCCAAACCCATAATTAACCCCAGTCCCCGGAGCAGAGCTCTGTGCCCCAGGCCCAGGGGACAACCCAGCCAGAGCAGTTCCCAATCCCTGCCCTGCTTTCATTCTTTAGGAATTTTCCTCTGGAAAACTCAGCAATGGGTGTGCAAAGCCACCCAAAATTGGAATTCTGCAGCTCCTGGGTGGGATTTGAGGCTCTGGAGAATCAGCAGAAGCTCAGCAGGGAAAGCTCCCTGAAATCCTTTAAAATTCCACATTTTTCCCTCTTGAAATACAGCAAATAATGAAATCCTTGTGTTTATTCCCAAAGGCACCGGGCAGCTCCGGGTTTGGGAATGGAGGGAGAAAGGAAAAAATTCCAGCAATTCCTGATGCAGGCCTGGAATTTTGAGAAACCGAGAGGAAAAGGCGAAAACGCTGCGTGAATTTGGGAATCCTGGAATTCCCTGCACAGGTAAACGGCTCTGCCTGAATTCCACGCCTAATTAATGGTTGGTAATTAATTATTGATATAATTAGTGAGGGCGGGTCGAGCTCTGCTGGAATTCCCAGCACACAGAATTCCCTGCTGGAAAATCCCAACGTTTGCTGGAGGCAGGACTGGGAATGTCCAGCCCTGCCACTCTTAATGAGCCCCTCCCCAATTAGTCCGGGCGTTAATTAGCCCCCGGGGCTGAGTCGTTCCCGCTTTGTCTCTGGATCAGACCTTCCCAATCCCAAACATCCCATCGCTGACCCCTCAGACGGGACCCAAACATCCCCAAATCCCCCCAAACATCCCCAAAGGCACCACAAACAGCCCTAAACGCCCCCAAAACACCCCCAAATCCTCCCCAGACACCCCTAAACGCCCCTGAAACACCCCTAAATATCCCTCAGACCCCCCCACAACCCTGAAATGCCCCTAAAAACCCCTAAATCCCTTCCAAAACACCCCTAAATGCCCTCAAACACTCCTAAATCCACCCCTAAACACCCCTAAACCCACCCTAAACACCCCAAAATCCACCCCAATCACCCCTAAATATCCCTGCAGACCACTCCATAACCCCAAAATGACCCTAAAAACCCCTAAACCCCTTCTAAATGCACCCCCAAATCCTCCCCACACACCCCTAAATGCCCCAAAACACCCCTAAATATCTTTGCAGACCCCCTACAACCCCAAAATGACCCTAAAAACCCCTAAATCTGCTCCAAACACCCCTAAATGCCCCCTAAACCCATCTTAAACACCCTAAATCCACCCCAATCACGCCTAAATATCCCTGCAGACCCCCCACAACCCTGAAATGCCCCTAAAAACCCCTAAATGGGGTAGTAAGGGCGGAAGGGTCTTCACTCGTTGCGCATGCGCAGTGTGCAAAGTGAAGCCAGCGAGAGGGAGGGGCGAGTTATGGCGGGGCCAGGCCCGGGGAGGAGGATGAGGAGGAAAAGGAGAAGGAGGAGGAAGCAACGCGGCGGGACGGGATCAGTCGGGAGGAGGAAGCCCTCGGTAAGTGCTCCTGAGCTGGCCCGCAGCAAAGGGGGTGGTCGCAGGGGGTGTTGCCATGGAAACGGGGTGGTTTGGATGGGGGTGGGGCCTGCTCGGGGTTTGGGCAGCGAAGGGATCGGGAAGAGGCGATCCGCAAAGGGATCGAGGTTCCTGAGGATCCACAAGGACAGGCTCGAGGAGGGGTCCCCAAATCCGCCGAGGGAAGGGGAGGGAATTTCCTCCCTTGGGATTTCCCCGCTGGACCCGCTCCGGTGCCGCCGGGAAGGGTTTGGGCCCGGCCCCGTGATCCGCTCCCATCCCGGTGTCCCACCTTAATGTCCCCTCCCGGTGTCCCATCCCGGTGTCCCATGCTAATGTCGCATTTCCCATGTCCTATAACAATGTCCCATCCCCGGTGTCCCCTCTCCGGTGTCCTCTCCCGGTGTCCCATTCCCGGTGTCCTATCCCAGTGTCCCATCTTAATGTCCCCTCCCGGTGTCCCATTGTAATGTCCCATTCCCGGTGTCCCATCCCCTGTGTCCCCTCTCCGGTGTCCCATCCCGGTGTCCCGTGCTAATGTCTCATTTCCCATGTCCTGTTCCAATGTCCCCTCCCCAGTGTCCCATCCCGGTGTCCAATCCTTGGTGTCCCCTCCCGGTGTCCCATTCCCGGTGTCCCCTCCCAGTGTCCCCTCCCCAGTGTCCCATCCCCGGTGTCCCATCCCCGGTGTCCCCTCCCAGTGTCCCATTCCCAGTGTCCCATTCCCAGTGTCCCCTCCCAGTGTCCCATTCCCAGTGTCCCATTCCCAGTGTCCCATTCCCAGTGTCCCATTCCCAGTGTCCCATTCCCAGTGTCCCATTCCCAGTGTCCCATTCCCAGTGTCCCATTCCCAGTGTCCCATTCCCAGTGTCCCATTCCCAGTGTCCCATTCCCAGTGTCCCATTCCCAGTGTCCCATTCCCAGTGTCCCATTCCCAGTGTCCCATTCCCAGTGTCCCATTCCGGTGTCCCATGCTAATGTCCCATTCCCGGTGTGCCATTCCCGGTGTCCCATCCCCAGTGTCCCATGCTAATGTCCCATTCCCGGTGTCCCATTCCCGGTGTCCCCACCGGGATGGGACACCGGGATGGGACACCGGGATGGGACACCGGGATGGGACACCGGGATGGGACACCGGGATGGGACACCGGGATGGGACACCGGGATGGGAGCGGATCACGGGGCCGGGCCCAAACCCTTCCCGGCGGGACCGGAGCCGCTCCAGCGGGGAAATCCCAAGGGAGGAAATTCCCTCCCCTTCCCTCGGCGGATTTGGGGACCCCTCCTCGAGCCTGTCCTTGTGGATCCTCAGGAACCTCGATCCCTTTGCGGATCGCCTCTTCCCGATCCCTTCGCTGCCCAAACCCCGAGCAGGCCCCACCCCCATCCAAACCACCCCGTTTCCATGGCAACACCCCCTGCGACCACCCCCTTTGCTGCGGGCCAGCTCAGGAGCACTTACCGAGGGCTTCCTCCTCCCGACTGATCCCGTCCCGCCGCGTTGCTTCCTCCTCCTTCTCCTTTTCCTCCTCATCCTCCTCCCCGGGCCTGGCCCCGCCATAACTCGCCCCTCCCTCTCGCTGGCTTCACTTTGCACACTGCGCATGCGCAACGAGTGAAGACCCTTCCGCCCTTACTACCCCAGCGGGCTGCCCCGCGCCGTGCCTGACGCCCAGCGCGGCCGTACGGCCGCGCTGGGCGTCAGGCACGGCGCGGGGCAGCCCGCTGGGGTAGTAAGGGCGGAAGGGTCTTCACTCGTTGCGCATGCGCAGTGTGCAAAGTGAAGCCAGCGAGAGGGAGGGGCGAGTTATGGCGGGGCCAGGCCCGGGGAGGAGGATGAGGAGGAAAAGGAGAAGGAGGAGGAAGCAACGCGGCGGGACGGGATCAGTCGGGAGGAGGAAGCCCTCGGTAAGTGCTCCTGAGCTGGCCCGCAGCAAAGGGGGTGGTCGCAGGGGGTGTTGCCATGGAAACGGGGTGGTTTGGATGGGGGTGGGGCCTGCTCGGGGTTTGGGCAGCGAAGGGATCGGGAAGAGGCGATCCGCAAAGGGATCGAGGTTCCTGAGGATCCACAAGGACAGGCTCGAGGAGGGGTCCCCAAATCCGCCGAGGGAAGGGGAGGGAATTTCCTCCCTTGGGATTTCCCCGCTGGACCCGCTCCGGTGCCGCCGGGAAGGGTTTGGGCCCGGCCCCGTGATCCGCTCCCATCCCGGTGTCCCATCCCGGTGTCCCATCCCGGTGTCCCATTGTAATGTCCCATTCCCGGTGTCCCATTCCCGGTGTCCCATCCCCTGTGTCCCCTCTCCGGTGTCCCATTGTAATGTCCCATTCCCGGTGTCCCATCCCCTGTGTCCCCTCTCCGGTGTCCCATCCCGGTGTCCCGTGCTAATGTCTCATTTCCCATGTCCTGTTCCAATGTCCCCTCCCCAGTGTCCCATCCCGGTGTCCAATCCTTGGTGTCCCCTCCCGGTGTCCCATTCCCGGTGTCCCCTCCCAGTGTCCCCTCCCCAGTGTCCCATCCCCAATGTCCCATCCCCAGTGTCCCATCCCCGGTGTCCCATCCCCGGTGTCCCCTCCCAGTGTCCCCTCCCCAGTGTCCCATCCCCAATGTCCCATTCCCGGTGTCCCATTCCCGGTGTCCCATCCCCAGTGTCCCACCAGTGTCCCCCATCCCCAGTGTCCCCTCCCAGTGTCCCATCCCAATGTCCCCTCCCGGTGTCCCATGCTAATGTCCCATTCCCAGTGTCCCATTCCCGGTGTCCCCTCTCCGATGTCCCGCTGCTGTCCGTGGCAGTCCCGGCGGGCGTGCCCTGGTGACAGTGACAGTGACAGTGGCAGTGTCACACGGCCCTGCCCTGATTACTCACCGTGCTCCAGAGCTCCCTCCCTGTGCCTCAGCTCCTTCCCGGAGGGACTGTCCCCATTCCCGGTGTCCCTTCCTGTCCCAGAGGGTCCTGCTCCAGAACCTGAGGGCTTTTCCCCATTTCCCGGGGTTTTCCCCCCATTTTTGAGTTCTTTTCCCAGTCCAGGGGGATTTCCTCCTTTCCCAGAGAGGCTTTTTCCAGAACCTGAGGGCTTTTCCCCATTTCCCGGGGTTTTCCCCCCATTTTTGAGTTCTTTTCCCAGTCCAGGGGGATTTCCTCCTTTCCCAGAGAGGCTTTTTCCAGTACCTGAGGTGTTTTCCCCATTTCCCAGGCTCCTTTCCCATTTCTCAGGGCTCTCTCTGCACTTCCCAAGTTTCTTCCCCACTTCCCCAGGTTTTTTTTCCCATTTTCTGGAGTTTTTCCCCTTTTCCCAAGGTTCTTTCCCTATTTCTCAGGGTTTTTTTCCTCCCATTTCCCAGGTCCTTTTCCCATTTCTTGGGATACTTTCCCCATTTCCAGGGGATTTTTCCCCATTTCCCAGGGCTCTTTCCCCATTTCCCAGCATCTTTTCCACATTTCCTGGAGTTTTCCCCCATTTCCCATGTTTTTCCCCCATTCCCCAGGGCTCTTTCCCATTTCCCAGATTTTCTCCCCATTTCCTATGTTTTTTCCCCATTTCCCAGGGGTTTTTTTTCTCCCATTTCCCGTGGTTTTTCCCCATTTCCCGTGTTTTTTCCCCATTTCCCGTGTTTTTTCCCCATTTCCCGTGTTTTTTCCCCATTTCCTGTGTTTTTTCCCCCATTCCCCAGGGCTCTCTCCCCATTTCACGGGGGTCTCCTCCATTTTTCCACTTTTTCCCAATCCCTGCATCACTTTTCCCATCTCCAAGAACCTTTCCCCGGTCCTTAAAGATTTTTTTCCCTCTCCCCATGCTCCCACCTCCCTCTCTCCAGCTTCCAGCCCCTCTCCCCATCCCAGTCACCCTTCCCCACCCCACTGGTTGCACTGGGATGTTTCCTGAGGAATCCAGACCGGGATTTGCTGTCGGGCTGGGGCTCTCACGATCCCATCGGGATCGGTTCCTTGCCGAATTCCAGGCGCACCGGAGCCAGCGCCACCGCCCGGGCGTCCCCTGTCCCGGTTAAGCCCGGGATAACTCCCGGAGCCGAGGGATCCCGTCGCCGTGTCCCGGTGCCTGCCGGGAGCCGCGGTACCCGGTGCCGGTTCATTCCCGGGTTTATTCCCGCCGGGAACGGAGGGAAACCGGCACCGGCACCGCGCGGTTTCCAAGGCAGTTTGGGGCAAGTGACCCCAAAATGAGGTCGGGCTGTGAGGGGTGGCGGTGTCCATCCTGTCCCTGAGTGTCCCATCCCCCCAGTGGTGCCCTGCTGGCTGTCCCTGACTGTCCCTGTCCCTGGGATGTCCTGGCAGTGGGCAGTTCCCATGCTGGCTGTCCCTGACTGTCCCTGTCCCTGTCCCTGTGCAGCAATGCCCTGGCAGCAGGCAGTGCTGTCCCTGACTGTCCCTGTCCCTGTGCAGGGATGCCCTGGCAGTGGCTGTCCCTGACTGTCCCTGCCCCTGTCCCCTCACAGGGATGCCCTGGCAGCAGGCAGTGCTGTCCCTGACTGTCCCTGTCCCTGTGCAGGGATGCCCTGGCAGCAGGCAGTGCTGTCCCTGACTGTCCCCGTCCCCTCACAGGGATGCCCTGGCAGCATGCAGTGCCCATGTTGGCTGTGCCTGACTGTCCCTGTCCCTGTCCCCTCACAGGGATGCCCTGGCAGCAGGCAGTGCTGTCCCTGACTGTCCCTGTCCCACACCGGGAAGCCCTGGGCGCCGGCAGTGGTGTCCCCGACCGTCCCTGTCCCTGTCCCCACGCAGGGATGCCCTGGCAGCAGGCAGTGCTGTCCCTGACTGTCCCTGTCCCCTCACAGGGATGCCCTGGCAGCAGGCAGTGCTGTCCCTGACTGTCCCTGTCCCCTCACAGGGATGCCCCGGCGGCGGGCGGTGCCTGCGCTGACCGCGCTGTGCCTGCAGAGCCTGGCCCAGCACATGCAGAGCCTCTGGGCCAAGGACTACAGCGACAACTACCTGGACGAGTACGAGTTCCGCTTCCTCGTGGGGCCCTTCAACGACCTGGGTGAGCTCGGGGGATGCCTCAGGCCACCGGGACCCCCTTGTGAGGGGCAGGGGGGGTCCCGGGCCTCGCTGACCCCCCTGTTCCCCCCCAGCCTGCGGGCTGGTGCAGGAGCTGCTGCAGCTGCTGGGGACGAGCCGGCGGCTGTCGCGGGCGGCGCTGCATCTGCTGCTGCTGCCACACCTGCGGCAGCTCAGCCTGCGGGCCTGCCCCGCCCTGGCCAACAACGCCCTGGGGCACCTCATCGTGCTGCGCTGCCAGGTGGGCAGAGGGCATGGGCTGGGACAGGGGTGACGTCTGTGGGGTTGGGAGTGCCCACCCTCCATGGGGTGACAGCGCTCTGGGAGTGCCACGGTGTGTGGGGCAGGGGGAGTGACCACCCTCTGAGGGGATGGGAGAGTGAGACAGGGGTGGCCATCCTTTGTGGGGTTTGGGGTGCCCACCTTCCATGGGGTAAGGGGGATAGAGCTTGGGGTGGGTGCTCGCCATCCGTGGGGCTGGGTGTGACAACTGGGGGAGCACGGCTGTGGGGCAGGGGGAGTTAGACTGGGTGTGACCCTCTCTAAGGGGATGGGAGAGTGAGACAGGGGTGCTCATCCATTGTGGGGTTTGGGGTGCCCACCTTCCATGGGGTAAGGGGGATAGAGCTTGGGGTGGGTGCTCGCCATCCGTGGGGCTGGGGATGCCCACCAGGGGAGCACGGCTGTGGGGCAGGGGGAGTTAGACTGGGTGTGACCCTCTCTAAGGGGATGGGAGAGTGAGACAGGGGTGCTCATCCATTGTGGGGTTTGGGGTGCCCACCTTCCATGGGGTAAGGGGGATAGAGCTTGGGGTGGGTGCTCGCCATCCGTGGGGCAGGGGGTGACAACACTTTGGGGGAGCAGGGCTGGGAGTGCCGTGGTCTATGGGGCAGGGGGAGTAAGGTTGGGTGTGACCCCCTCTAGGGGATGGGAGAGTGAGACAGAGGTGCCCATCCTTTGTGGGGTTTGGGGTGCCCACCTTCCATGGGGTAAGGGGGATAGAGCTTGGGGTGGGTGCTCGCCATCCGTGGGGCAGGGGGTGACAACCCTTTGGGGGAGCAGGGCTGGGAGCGCCGTGGTCTATGGGGCAGGGGGAGTAAGGTTGGGTGTGACCCCCTCTAGGGGATGGGAGAGTGAGACAGAGGTGCCCATCCTTTGTGGGGTTTGGGGTGCCCACCTTCCATGGGGCAAGGGGGGATAGAGCTTGGGGTGGGTGCTCGCCATCCGTGGGGCTGGGGATGCCCACCATCAGTGGGGCTGGGGGTGCCATCATCCATGTGCCAAGGGGTTGGGACAGGGGGAGCACACAGGGCCTGCCCACCCTCTCAGAGTCTTGAGTTGCAGGGGCCGAGAGTGGCACCCGTGCCCCCCTGCCCGCCCCACTGAGGCTCTCCCCGTGTGTGTGCAGGGCCTGAGCGTGCTGGACCTGGGCGGCTGCGGGCGGCTCTCGCCCTCCGTGCTGGTGGACCTGGCCGAGGGGCTGCCCCGCCTGAGCCGCCTGGGGCTGGCCCACACCCAGGCCAACATCCAGGTGCTCTCGGCCGTGGGCTCCTGCTGCCACCACCTGCGGGAGCTCGACGTGTCCGGCTGCAAGAAGGTGACGCCGCGCGCCCTGCGCCACCTGGGCTACGACCCGGTGGAGCGCAGCCCCGGCTGCCCCGCGCTCCGCGTCCTGCTGGCCCGCGACCTGCAGCACGCCGGGGACGGGGACGCGGTGGCTGCCGTGGCCTTCCTGCTGCTGGCCCTGCCGTGCCTGGAGGTGCTGGCGCACGGCGCCCTGCCGGATGCGCTCGGGCTGCTCCACTCGGGGCGGCTGGACGGCGCCGAGGACTCCGAGGGTTTCCCCTCGCTGGAGGAGCTGGCGCGGGGCCGGGGGGCCGCAGCGGAGGGAGCCCCGCTCACGCTGCCCCTGCGGCAGCTGGAGGAGGTGGCGGAGGACGCGCTGGGCGCCGTCCGCGCCGTGTGTCCCCAAGCCGAGGAGGTCAGCGCGTGGCTGGGGGACAGTCCCGGCCCCTCAGGGCTGCGGGAGCTGCCGGGCTGGAAGTGCCTGTCCCGGGTGACGCTGGGCTGCTCCGGGCGGCACGGCCGGGCGCTGGCAGAGGTGCTGCCCCTGGCACGGGGCCTGGGCGCCCGCCTGCGCGCCCTGACCCTGCACGGCTTCAGCTGCCGGGACCCTCTCTCGCTGCCCACCCTCCTCGCCAGCTGCCCCGGCCTGCAGAGCTTCGGCGCCGAGCTGGAAGTGCCGCCAGACCCCCACGCCTACCGCGAGCCCCCCGAGGAGGAGCCCCCCGCCCCGCCACCACGCTGGGCCACCGACCTCCTACCCCGGGGGCTGCCCCGGCTCCAGAGCTTCTCGCTGAGCCTGGCCGGGCCGGTGCCGGCGGCGCACGGGCCTGTGCTGAGCTCCACGCTGGCCTCGCTGCTGTGCGCGGCCCCGCGGCTGCAGACGCTGCGCCTGCTGGCCGTGCCCTTCCCGCTGGACTCGGTGCTGGAGCCGGCGCTGGCGGGGCCGGCGCTGCGGGAGCTGCGGGAGCTGTCGCTGGCCGAGAGCCGCGTGTCCCCCGGCACCGTGTGGCAGCTGCTGGGCTCCGAGGGGCCCCTGCGGCGCCTGGAGCTGTCCCGCTGCCCCGACATCCACCGGCGCGACTACGACAGCTTCCTGCAGGCCGTGAGGAAGCAGCGGCTGGACCTGGACATCACCTGGGAATAGCGCCGGGGTTTTTAATAAAAGCGTCACAGTCGCAGCTGGCCGGCGCCGTGATGTCCCCTGGGCAGCACAGGGGGAGCAGAGCGGCTTCCGTGTCCCCCTTGCCGCGCTGAGGGGTGACATCCCGGTGGCTCAGTCCTGCTCCGTGAGCCCCGTGAGCCGCTCCGATGCCTCCCAGAGCTTCCGTGCCAGCGCGGGGTCGCGGGCGGCCTCCGAGGGCAGCGCCAGCCGGCAGCTGCTGTCGAAGTATTTCCCGCTGATGCCCTCGGCTTCCTCCGAGACCGCGCAGAAGATGGTGCTGGCAGCGCCCTGCTCGGCCGACTGCGGGGGAACGGGGGTGAGGAGGGGTCTGGCACCTCCCGCCCACCCACCCCGCTGCCCCCGGCACGGGCAGGACCCGGCCCCGCTCACCTTCATGAAGGGGCGGAGGAGGACGAAGAGCGCCCGCACGGCCCAGCTGAAGTGGCGCATGATGCTGGTGCTCACCACGCCGGGGCTCAGCGCGTTGGCCGTCACCCCTGCCAGGCCACACCGTCAGCAGGGTCCCCAAATCCCTCGGGGAGAGCAGCAGGAGCAGCCCCCAGCCTGACCTCAGCCCGGGCTCTGCCACCAGAGCGAGTCTCTAACCCGTGTCGGACCCCCCAGCTCTGCCGGCAGCCCCCGGGATCTGCCACGGGAGCACAGCGAGTTGGGACAGGGAGTGTCCCCAGGGTGCCACGTGGCACGGCTGAGCCCGGCACGGCCCAGCACCCACCTGTGCCCTGCAGGCGCCGTGCCAGCTCGGCGGTGAAGAGCACGTTCATCAGCTTGGTGCTGCTGTAGGCGGCGTCGTGCCCGCCCGGGCGCCGCTGCCCCGTCAGGTACCCGCTGTCGGCCGTGCCCACGCTGTGCCGGAACGACGACACGTTGACCACTCTGGCGGGCGCCGAGGCCTTCAGGAGGTCTGTGCCAAGCAGGGGGTGAGCGAGGAGGAGTCCCCAGAGACCCCCCGAGTCCCCCAGCCCCTGCACTCACCCAGGAGCAGGTTGGTGAGCAGGAACGGGCCCAGGTAGTTGGTGACGAAGGTTTGCTCCAACCCCTCCGACGTGATGGCGAAGGGCAAACCTGAAAGGAGGGTGGGTGTGGAAACCCAGGGCACTGGGAATATTTCTCTGTCTGCTCTGGGGTGCCCTGACTTTGACTCTCATCCATGGAGAAAGATTCCCAGTCTTCAAGGTAGACCAGAATCTACTACAGCGTGAAATAGATTATAGAGAACAGTGTAGGTGTGTCACTTAGGTGGGAAATTTAGGTTTTGGGATTTTTAGCATGTTGTGGATGGGAGCAAGATGGAGGGCACAGGGTGTTGTCCTGGGCTTCTTCTTCATGGGTTTGGGTGGCATTTTGTAATTGAGCAGAAAAATCCGCATTGGGGGCTCTTTGGTATCAGTTATTGGGTGAAAAGGGGAAACAATCTAGGAGTCAGTTCTTAATTGGATGGTTTAGTCCTCAAAGACCTTGTAACAAGAGATTGTTGGCCATTCTGTGCCTTCTAACGACGAGCTGCCGAGCTCACAGCAGTGAGACTGATGAGAAATAACAAACACCCAAATCCAAACAAAATTACTGTCTCGAGCGCCTTCAATCCCAACCCAGACAAAACAAACCCAGACAGAACCCCCAGAGGTGGGCACTCCATGGGGACGGGCCGCTGGACCCCTTTGGGGCTGCAGGTTTTCCTTTCGTACCGGTGACACCGGCGTTGTTGACCAGCACGTCGAGGCGCGGCTCCTCGCGCAGCACGGCGCCGGCGAAGGCTCGCACCGAGGCCAGCGAGCCGGTGTCCAGCAGCCTCAGCAGCACCGCCGGGTTCCCGGTGAGCGCCCGGATCTCCTCCACGGCCGCCTGGCCCCGCTCCCGGCTCCGGCACGCCAGGATGGTGCGGGCGTTGCGGCGTGCCAGCTCCGTGGCCACGCATTTACCGATGCCTGCGGGATGCGGAGAGGGATGATCCCTGGCATGGGGTCCCTGGGATCAGTCCATGTCCCTGTGTCCCCGAGGTTTGGGCAGCCCCTGCCGCAGCCCAACAGTGGGAAACACGGGCTCTTGTTGTGACTGGAGCAGTGAAAGCTGGTCCGTTTACACGCTGCCCTGAAATACGCTTTTTTTGAGTTGTGTGTTCCAGAGCTGATTGGGCAATAGCAGGCTTAGGTGCTGGCAAAATATATGTGAATATTGATATTGCAAAGATACACTTCTGTCCAAAAGCTGAAGACTTGAAAACATCTGTGTTGTGTCCTCCGTAACACTCCTCCTTCCCTCTACTCCTTTTTACCTTTCATTTTTGTGTTTTCTTTGGGGTTGTTACGCTTTAGTAAGTGATAGCATTGTCTTCTCTGGGTATCTGATGGGAGCTTTTTTAGTCTTTAAATGTAAGAGTAAGGACTCATTAACAGCTGAGCATTGTCTTGCATTCCTGCACTCATAGTCATTGAATATTAAGAGAGATTTGGTCATAAGATACTCCTAAATAGTGGTTTAAGCAAGGTGTATGGATGTTGTTTTTCTCAGAATCAAATTTAACTCCTAACAGTATAGAAAAGTGGTAAAGTAATATTCCAGATATCTATGAAATGTTGAGTTTTCTAATTAAAAATTTTAAAATTAAATTAAAAATTTAAAGCCACCCAGCAGGAAATGATGGGCACCGGGGAGGGGATGGAGCCCACACGTGCGGGGTCGCTATGTCCCTGGGCACGTGTGGATATCCCAACCCCAGCCTGGGGGTCTCCAGCAGAGCCAGCCCGAGCCCATGGCAGTGGAACACGGGTGGGAGAAGTGACCCCATCCCTGGTGTGACATGGTGGCCGTGGTGGCCTTGTCCGTCAGTCACTAACAGTCCCGAGTCCAGCCTCGGGAGGTGGGCAGGGGCCACCGGGAGCACACTGTGAGTGCCCAGGGATGGCCACCAGCTTCTTCTGCAGCCGTTTGCACTCCCAAAGCAGGGACTGGCGCCCTGGCACAGCGACACCCGTGTCCCCTGCAGGTCACCCCGTGTCCCCGCCCCCGCTCACCGCTGTTGGCTCCGGTGACAATCACCGTCTTGCCCGTCAGGTCGGTGGGACACTTGCGGGGATCCCAGGGGCTTCTTCTCGTGGCGCAGAGCAGCAGGGCCAGCAGCAGGGCCAGCAGGAGCCACCCCGGGGGGCTCAGAGCCCCCAGCAGCTCCATGGCCGGCCGCGGGGTGGGGCTGGGGACAGAGGTCACAGCAGGACCTTTGCCCGGCCGGTGGCACGGCACGGCACGGCACGGCACGATCCCTCTGCTCCGTGAGCCGCTGGCAGCCGAGCAGGGACAGCAGAGTGGCTGGAGCGGGCAGGAGGGTGAGCCACGTGTCCCCTGTGCCACCACACTGTCCCCAGTGCCACCCTGTCAGGAAATGACAGCTCGTTTACTGCTCTTAGTAAGCTGTGGGTGCTGTAAAACCACACGGGCTTTTTTTTATTTTCTCCACCAACGATTTCTGCCGGTCCGCCCAGGCTGGACCCCAAACGATGTTTTGCACCCCAATGTTCCTCTGTGGTGTTGAGTAACGCGGCAGGAATTGCACCCACGCAAAAAAAAAAAAAAAAAATGGGGTCACAAATGGGGTGATCGGGGCGCGTCTCACCTGCTCCGGGGGCAGAGGGACATCCAGGGCGGGCCTGATTTTGGGGTTTCCTGTTCTGTAGGGCCGCCAGAGCGGACCCTCGATGAGCGCTGAATTAAGACCCGAGCGGTGAAACCAGCCTCACGCTAATTAGGAATGAAAGCCACGCCCACTCTCTCATCCTCTGCTAATGAGGGACCGAAATCCCCCGAGGCTTCACCTGGCGCCGAAACTATCCGAAAAACACGTCATCTCATGCTAATGAATGAAACCACGCCCACTCATCAATGCTAATGAGTGTCTCTATAAATGCAGCTCGGGGGACAGGTAAAGCTCCCTGTGTCACGCCGCTGTCCTTGGTGTCGCCTCGGTGTCGCCGGTGCCACCCCAGGGCTGCTCGCCCGCGCCACTTCGGACTCCCTGCAGCGCCGGGGCGGCTGCAGGAGGGGCGATGCCCACCAAAGTCCCCTTCGGGCAGTGCGGGGACACTGCAGGGCCGGAGCACGTCCCCGTGGGATGGCCCAGCGGGCGGGGACAGTCCCAGCGAGGGACACCGAACTGCGCCCGGGAAGGCAGAGGAGGCTCCGGGCCGGCTCCGTTCCCCAGGACGGCATCTCCCGGGGCGAAGCCACGCGTGTCACATCGCCCTTATTCCTCTTTTGGGGACAAAGGGGCTGCGGGGACCAGCCGCGTGCGGGTCCGGGCGCTGGTGGCACCGCGGGCGCAGCGCCCGGTGCTCCCCGGCCGGCTCCGCAAAACTCATTTTAAATCTTTTTATTTACTTCTGTTCTTTTCGGGAGCGCTAGCGTAGAGCCCCGAGCTCCGGGAGCGTCCCACGGTGCCACGCCCGGTGCCAGCCCCGGGACCGGCGAGACCCGGGGCGACGAGGATCCCTCCGGAGCCGGGACAGCCCCCGGGAGCTGCCGCGCTCCCAGCGCGTTTTCCGGCTCCTCCTCTGACTCTTTGTACTCCGAGAGCCGGCACTCCGGGTAGGGCAGGATGGGCTTCAGGTCGTCCTCCGCCTTCCTCAAGGCCTCGTCCCCCTGCTCGTCGTCGCCGTGCCCCGCCAGGGCCGGCCCGCGGCGCTCGCTGCCGCCCCAGCGCACGGTGACACCGGGTGCCAGGCGGACCGAGGCCAGCCAGGGGTCACAGAGCTGCGGCTCGGCCCTGGGGACCCGCCCGGCTCCCGGGAGCACCTGCACGGATCCCGGCAGGAGTAACCAGCTCCGCGAGGCTCCCGCCCGGCCCCGCTCGGGCTCGCCGCTCGCGTCCACCACCTTGACCTCGGGCAGCACCCAGCGGGTGGCACCGCGCCGGGCACCGAGCCTGGGCACGCCGGGGCTGCGGGAGGCTCTGCGCGGCTGGATGGACGGCACGCTGGAGAGGGAGGAGGAGGATGGCGGCCGTGCCTCTTGGTCGCCGACCTTCGCCGTGACCTCGCGGGGCTCCTGCGCTGCCGGTGCCGCGGGCTCCGAGGGCGCGGCCGGTGGCGGAGCCGGGGGCCGGGGCGCGGCCGGCGGGGGCCGGGAGGGTCGGAGGCTCCTCTCGGGGGCTCGGGAGGGTTGGCGGCCCCTCCTGGGGGGCTGGGGAGCCATGGTTGGCTTGCGGCGGGGCTGTCGTGGCCTCGGAGGAGCTGCGGCGGCTGCGGAGCGGGGCTGGCACGGCGGGCGGAACGGACCCGGTGTCGGTGCGGAGGTCGGGGTCCCCGTGGGGTGACACCGGGCTGGGGCTCAGCCCGAGGGGTCTCGGGGATCGGGGCACGGCTCACCTGGCCCGGGGGCACAGGGACACCCAGGGCGGTGTCCTGGCCGAGGGGACCTTCAGCGTGAGCTGCCACGGGGACATCTCCGGACGGGACCTGCCCGGGGGACGCAGGGACACCCCGGGCGGGAGCAGCGCCGGGGACCTCGCCGGGACGCACGGGCGGAATTTCGGCTGCCACGGAGAGATCCTCGGGCAGGTCCTGGCCGGGGACAGAGGGGACCCGCTGTGGGTGGCACCGCGGGTCCCACGGCTCGGGGGTGTCCGGGGGCTCGGGGAACCTCTCACCTCTTCCGAGGGCAGAGAGACGTCCACGACGGGGACAACGCCCGGTGTCCACGAGTCCCACAGGTGGGCTGGGGGCTCCTCGTCCTCCTTCCAGACTCCGTCCCGCTCGGGGTCCGGGTCCCCCTCGAGGTCCGGGTCCTCGTCGTCCCTCACCAGGAAGCGCCACTCCGCGACAAACAGCATGGCATCCCGCGCCCGCGACACCGCGAAGGGCACCCGCTGCGGGCACAGCGCTGAGAGCCCGCCCGCAACCCCCCAAAACCTCCCCAAATCGGCGAGGGGTCTCTCACCTGCCGAGCCACGGCCGCCTGCGCGCTCTCGGTCAGGACCCGCTCCAGGAGCTCGTCCAGGATGGGCCCCACGTCCAGCGGCTCCCGGGGCTCGGTGTCCGGGGACACGGCGGGCTCGGTCCGCCCGGAGCCTCGGGAGGCTCCCTTCTTGGACTGCCGCGGCTCGGCCCGGCCCGGCGTTCGGGACTTGTCCTGCTTCGATCTGCTGCCGGAGCCGCTGGGCTTCGCTTTCTGCGCGGGACAGACACAGCCGCGGCTGCCGCTGCCCGGCGGGGCCGCCCAGTGCGCCCCAGTACGGACCAGTACACGGCCCGCAGCCCAGCGTGGCCCCTCAGCGCATCCCAGTGCATCCGAGTGCATCCCAGTATAGCCCAGTGCCTCCCAGCTCATCCCAGTGCATCCGAGTGCATCCCAGTATAGCCCAGTGCCTCCCAGCTCATCCCAGTGCATCCGAGTGCATCCCAGTATAGCCCAGTGCCTCCCAGCTCATCCCAGTGCATCCGAGTGCATCCCAGTATAGCCCAGTGCCTCCCAGCTCATCCCAGTGCATCCGAGTGCATCCCAGTATAGCCCAGTGCCTCCCAGCTCATCCCAGTGCATCCGAGTGCATCCCAGTATAGCCCAGTGCCTCCCAGCTCATCCCAGTGCATCCGAGTGCATCCCAGTATAGCCCAGTGCCTCCCAGCTCATCCCAGTGCATCCGAGTGCATCCCAGTATAGCACAGTGCATCCCAGCTCATCCCAGTACATCCCAGTATAGCCCAGAGCCTCCCAGTATAGCCCAGCTCATCCCAGTGCACCCCAGTATAGCCCAGTACATCCCAGCCCACCTCAGCATGCCTTCCCAGCTCATCTCACTGTAGCTCACTACATCCCAGCTCATCCCAGTACACCCCAGTATATCCCAGTGTAGCCCAGTGCAGCCCAGTATAGCCCAGTACCACTCAGCCCACCCCAGCACAGCCCCCCAGCTCGTCCCAGTACATCCCAGTATAGCCCAGCACGGCCTCCCAACTCATCCCAGTATAGCCCAGTGCATCCCAGCTCATCCCAGTATAGCCCAGTACCTCCTAGCCCACTCCAGCATGGACCCCCAGCTCATCCCAGTACATCCCAGTATAGCTCAACACCTCCCAGCCCATCCCAGCATGGCCCCCCAGTATAGCCCAGTAGATCCCAGTATAGCCCAGTAGATCCCAGTATGGTCCAGCATGTCCCAGCCCACCCCAGCACAGCCCCCCAGCTCATCCCAGTGTATCCCAGTATATCCCAGTGTAGCCCAGTGCATCCCAGTATAGCCCAGTGCCTCCCAGCCCACCCCAGCATGGATCCCCAGCTCATCCCAGTGTATCCCAGTACATCCCAGCATATCCCAGCACACCCCAACTCCCCACATCCCCCAGCTCCTCCCAGCCAACCCCGCCCGCTCTGCCCCGTTTCGCCGCCTCCCAGTCCCTCCCGGTCCCTCCCATTCCCTCCCAGTCCCTCCCAGTTCTCCCAGTCCCTCCCAGTTCTCCCAGTCCCACCTCGGCCATCCCGCCCCTTCGGCGTCCCGGCCTCCACGGCAACGTGACGTAATCACCCGGCGCCGCCCGCCTTTGCGTCATCACGCCGCGACGCGTCTCCATGGCGGCGGCGAGCACCGGGTGAGCGGGGAGGGGAAACCGGGGGGCCCTGAGGGGAACCGGGACACTGAGGGGGAACGGACCTCGGGCAGGGCGGGGAGCTCGGGAAGGGCTCGGGGAGGGCGGGGGGTCCGTGAGGTGGGGCTGGGGTGGGGTCCCTGGCAGAGGAGCCTGGGCCGGGGGTTGTGGGGGGCGCTGGGAGGGGAGAGGGGTGGATCTGCCCCCAGCCCCTGGAGCTCTCGGGACCCCCTGGATCTGCCCCCAGCCCCCTGGAGCTCTCGGGACCCCCTTGGAGCAGCTCCCGGCTCCCTGGATCTCCCCTCCCCGTGTGGATCCATCCCCGGACCCACACCAGCCCCTCCTCAACCCGCCCCCATTCCCTCTCTATCCCCACCCGGCCGTGCCCCACGGTGCCCCGGCAGCCCCCCCGGCTGTGTCCCGGTACCCCGGCAGCCCCCGGCTGTGCCCCCCGGTGCCCCGGCAGCCCCCCCGGCTGTGCCCCCCGGTACCTCGGCAGCCCCCCGGCTGTGCCCCCCAGGCCGTACCGGCGGGAGCGGAGCCTGGCGCTGCGGAGCAGCAGCTCGGCGCTGTACAACAACCTGGCCGTGCTGTGCGGCCCCGCCCGGGCCCCGGCCTTCGGAGCCGTGCACGGCAGCAGCCTCAGCCTGCTGGCCGGCGAGGGGCCCCCCCGGCAGCTGCAGGCCAGGGGAGGGGGCTCTGCCCTCAGCACGCCCCTGCTGACCCAGGTGAGGGGCGGGCAGAGCCCGGGCTGGGCGCTGCTGGCGGCGGGCAGGGGGTGGCACACGGCCCTGGCACTGAAATGGGGCGGGGGGATTCGGGATGCTGCGGGGGCCAGAGTGTGGGGAGGGGAAAGGAGCCCCCTGAGGGGTCTGGGGGAAGCTGGGGGGGTCTGACCTGTGGGGACATCGAACACACCTGGGGGAGGGCACTGCCCCCTGGGAGGGGGGACTGGGGGCTCCAGGAGGGGTTTGGGGGGTTCCAGGAGGAGACTGGGGAGCTCTTGTTCCAGGAGAAAATTAGGGAGCTCGTGTTCCAGGAGGAGGAGTTTTGGGGGCTCCAGGAGGAAACTGAGGACCTCCTAGAGGAGTTTGGGGGGCTCCTGTTCCAGGGGTAGGAGTCTGGGGACTCCAGATGTAGGTTTGGGAGCTCCAGGAGGAGATTTGGGTGGGCTTCTGTTCCAGGAGGAGATTTGGGGGCTCTTGTTCCAGGAGAAGGGGTTTGGAGGGCTCCAGGAGTGGTCTGGGGGACTCCAGGAGAAAATCTGGGGGCTCCTGATCCAGGAGAAGGATTTGGGGGGCTCCAGGAGGAGATTGGGGGCTCCTGATCCAGGAGAAGGATTTGGGGGGCTCCAGGAGGAGATTGGGGGCTCCTGATCCAGGAGAAGGATTTGGAGGGCTCCAGGAGGAGATTGGGGGCTCCTGATCCAGGAGAAGGATTTGGGGGGCTCCAGGAGGAGATTTGGGGCTCCTCTTCCAGCAGAAGTTTGGGCTTCTCCAGTAGGAGGGTTTGAGAGCCTTCGGGAGGGGTTTTGGGGGTTCCCCACGGGAAGACCCCCAGGAGGTGGGGCTGGAGGGAGGATTTGGGGGTGCTGCCCCAGGAGGGGTCCCTCAGTGTCCCCTCTCTGTCCCCGCAGGCCGCGTGGTGCCAGCTCCCGGCGCGGGTGCTGCTGGTGCTCACGTCCCAGCGCGGGGTCCAGGTGAGGCCTGGGGGGCACTGGGGGGTCCTGGGGGTCCCCCTGTCCCCCCCAGAGTGTCCCAGCCTGTCCCTGGGTGGCAGATGTACGAGGCTGATGGCTCCACCATGGTGTTCTGGCACGCCCTGGATGTCCCCGAGCTGCCGGCAGGTGAGTCCCTCAGAGCCACCCCTGAGCCCGTCCCCAAGGGCTGCTAAATCCCCCCGGGGACGGGGACTCCACCCCTGCCAGGGTGGAAATTCCAGCCCTTTCCAGGAAGGAATGTTGCCAATATCCAACCTAAACCTCTCCTGGCACAGCTTGGGGCTGTTCCTGTCATCCTGTCCCTGTTCCCTGGCTGTCCCCTCCTGTCAGGGAGTTGTGCAGAGCCACAAAGTCCCCATTTGTCCAACCCTACTGTCAAACTTCAAAACTTTTCTATAAATCCATTTCCCACACCCCCTGATCTCCTTTTCTCCAGGCTGAGCCTTTCCCAGCTCCCTCAGCTGCTCCTGGGGCTCAGACCCTTCCCAGCTCCTGCACACCAGCACCTCAATATCTGCTTGTGGCAGGCCCAAACCTGTGCCAGGCCTGGGGTGTGACCCCAATTCCTGTCCCAGGGTGACACAAACCTGTTCCCTGTCCCAATTCCTGTCCCAGGGTGACACAAACCTGTTCCCTCTCCCAATTCCTGTCCCAGGGTGACACAAACCTGTTCCCTATCCCAGTTCCTGTCCTAGGGTGACACAAACCTGTTCCCTTCCCTAATTCCTGTCCCAGGGTGACACAAACCTGTTCCCTTCCCCAACTCCTGTCCCAGGGTGACACAAACCTGTTCCCCAATTCCTGTCCCAGGGTGACACAAACCTGTTCCCTGTCCCAGTTCCTGTCCCAGGGTGACACAAACCTGTTCCCTTCCAGCACATTCCGTGTTTGCCCGAGGCATCGCCGCTGCCGGCGGCCGCTTCGTCTGCGTGGGTGAGCCCGGGGCGTGGGCAGGGGGGTGGCCCTGGGCTGGCCCGGCCCTGCTGACCCCCCTGGCCCCACAGGGACGTCCTTTGGGGCCGTGCTGGTGTTTGACATCCCCCCAAAAGGGACCAACGTGACGCTGAGCGAGGTCCTGGAGCAGCACCGGGATCCCGTCACCGACATCGCGGCCGAGCAGGGCCAGGCCCCGGTACGGGGGGAGAGGGAGACCCCAAATGTCATCAGTGCCACCCCCTGCCGTGGCAGGGACACCTTCCACTGTCCCCGGTGGCTCCAGCCTGGCCTTCCAGGGATCCAGGCCTCCCCACCCTGACAGGGAAGGATTTCTTCCCAAAATCCCACCCAAATCTCCCCTTCTCCAGTGGGAAGCCATTCCCCGTGTCCTGTCACGCCATCCTTTGTCCCACATTCCTCCCATCTCTCCTGGAACCTCCTTAGGCACTGGAAGCTCACAGGGCAGGTCCCTGCAGACTCAGCAGCCAGTTTCCTCCCACTCAGCACTTTCCCTGATGAGTCACTGAACTTTCCTTGCTCTGGGTTCCCCAAGGAATTCATCCCCCAGATGCCATTCCCGAGCTGCCGTGTCACCGCGGGGACACGGAGCTCTTGTGTCAGTCCCCTCACAGCCCCCTGGGCTTTGCTCCGAGGGTTCCCAGGGCTGCACTGGGGCATTCCCAGGGCCGGGAGGAGCCGGGAATCCTCTCGGAGGGAGGGAGGGGTGCCCTGATTCTTCCTCGAAATCCACCCTGGCGTGGCAGCGTGGGCAGGGACGGACGAGTTCCAACGGAGCCGCCCCCGGGCGCTGCCGGCCCCGCTCCGGCCGGGACCTGTCAGCCTTTGAGGAGCTGTTCCAGCTTGTCCCGGTGCCATCCCAGAGCTGGGGACGCTGCCCGCTGTCCCTGAGCCATCTCTCCCCACAGGACGGGGCTGGGGACCTGGTGACAGCCGATGACTCCGGGACGCTCTGCCTCTGGAGCAGCGGGGAGGAGTTCACCCTGCTGGGGAAGATCCCGGGATCTGGGTGAGCCCCGGGGATCCCGCAGGCTGTTGGGCACGGGGAAGGGACAGCCCCGAGGTGGTGACACGTGGCCCCGTGTCCAGCTGCAGCTGCTCCTCGGTGGCGCTGTGGAACGGGATCGTGGCCGCGGGCTATGGGAACGGGCAGATCCGGCTGTGGGAGGCGGCGTCGGGGCGGATCCGCGCCCAGGTCAGCGCCCACGCCCGCTGGATCTACGCGCTCGACCTGGCACCGCTCAGCGGCAAGGTACGGGGGGGACGGGGTGACACCTGGAGTCACACCTGGAGTCACACCTGGAGTCACGCCTGGCGTCCCACGCTGGCATCCTGACCAATATCCCAACCTGCATCCCACCCCGACATCCACCTGGCATTCCAGCCTGACATCCCAGCCTGGCATTCCATCCAGAAGTCCCAGCCTGGCATTCCAACCTGACATCCCAGCCTGACATTCCAACCTGGCCTTCCAATCTGATATCCCTACCTGAAATCCCACCTGGCCTTCCATCCAGAAATCCCAACCTGGCATTTCAACCTGAAATCCCAGCCTGGCATTCCAACCTGACATCCCAGCCTGGAATTCCAACCAGGCTTTCCAACCTGATATCCCAACCTGGCCCTCCATCCAGAAATCCCAACCTGACATCCCAGCCTGGCATCACACCCTGACATCCCAGCCTGGCATTCCAACCTGGCATTCCATCCTTAAATCCCCAACCTGGCATCCCACCTGGCATTCCAACCTGAAATCCCAACCCCGGCATTCCATCAAGAAATCCCAACCTGAAATCCCAGGCTGGCATCCCACCTTGAATTCCATCCTGAAATCCCAACCTGGCCTTCCAACCTGAAATCCCAACCTGGCATCCCACTTGGCATTCCACCCTGGCATCCCGCCCCGGTGTCCCACCCTGCCGGTGGCACTGCCACCTCCGTGGTGTCCCCACGGTGCCGTGCTCCCCTGGCAGCTGCTCTCGGGTGCAGAGGATTCCTTTGTCCACGTCTGGAAGCTCAGCAGGGACCCGGACACCGATGACATCGAGGTCAGTCCGGGCTTGGGACGTGGACGGGGGACAGGGATGTGGCGCTTGGAGCTGTGAATTCCTGGAATTCCGTGTGGATGCGCTCGCCCCGCAGGTGCAGCACTGCCACGCCGAGCGTGTGACGGACACTCAGGTGTGCGGCGCCCGCTTCTGCGACCCCGCCGGGGACACCTTCGCTGTCACCGGCTACGACCTGAGCGAGATCCTCTGCTACGGCGCCGCCTGAGCCGGGAATGCCGGGATAACGGGAATGCCGGCACGCCCCGGCAGCGCGGCCGGGGGAAGGGGCGAGCACAGACCCCCCCCCGCAGCTCCGGGATCCCCCCCTGCCCGAAGCCCTCCCGAGGGCTGGGAGCTGCTCCGGCTGCAGCACCGCCGAGGGGATCCTCCCGTGGCTCCCACCGGCTCCGGGATCCTCCCGTGGCTTCCCGCCCTTCCCGGAGGGTGGCGTGGCTGGGAACAGAGCCGGCTCAGACGGGAGGATCCCGGGAAACCTGTGCTACCTGCTGCTCCGGCCCGGAGAGCCCAGCCCAGCGCCCCAGCGTGCAGCATTGCCAGCCACGGCTGCTGGGGAGGGGAAAAAAGGGGGGGAGGGAGGCCAGGGGGACCTGGGGGATCCTGCATCCCAACCCCCCCAGCATCCCAAATCCCCACGGGATGCTGCAGTCCCATGGCCACTGGCCAGATGTTTGAGGCCCCAGCTGTGCTCCGGGGCTGGAAACAGCAGCAGCAGCTGCAGCGGGACCCCAGGGACGTCCCCAGGTCCCCTCCAGCCGCCCTGACCGTCCCTGACCCCCCCTTGGGAGCTGAGGTGACCCCAGGCTGTGCTCCCAGGGCCCTGCGAGGCCGGCAGGGGGGAATGGGGGGCCCAGCCCTGGAGCTGGGGGGGGCTCACCTGGGACAGGCCCTAGAAACCACCCCCCCACCACCCCTCCGGGTATCCCCCCACCCATAAATGACCCCCCCACCCCGTATGTCCCACTGGTGTCCCCCCCAGTGTGTGGGTCAGGTCCCCCAGTTGTGCTCCCCACCCCCACGTGCTCTGAACCCCCCCAATAAATACACCCCAGTGAAGCCCCCCCGTGTCACTCCTTCCTGGGGGGAGGGCTGGCATGTTGGGGGGCCCAGCAGGGTTGGGGGGCCCAGCAGAGTCCGGCTCCATTACAAAAAGCTTTATTAAAGGTTAAAACAGCCGCTGCTGAGGTGGGGGGGCCCCGCTCCGGGCCGGGTGGGGCTCCGAGGCCGGGTGGGGCCGCTGTGCTCCTGGGGTAAAAAAGTGTAAAAACGGTTGTGCAGTTCAGCCCGGGGGCGGGGACGGTGCTCCCCCCCCTCACTCCGGGGTGGGGACACATCCCGGGGACAGCGACAATGCCACGGCCCCGGGACAGGGACAATGATCCCCCCCGTCCAAGGCACAGAGATGAGCCGGGGGCTCTCGCAGCCACACAAGCACCCAGGGACCCCTCCCCGCGCCCACCCCCCACCCA
>NW_024499239.1:28508803-28510795 GCF_017590055.1 Onychostruthus taczanowskii | reverse complement strand
AGCCCGCCCTGCTCACAGCTTGGCCCCCCCCGCCCCACGGGGGGGAGAAAATACAGCACCAGAGAGCCCTACGGGGGTGGGGACCCCCCAGAAAAGAAAGGGGGAGCGGCAGAGCCCCCGCTCCCTGCGCACCCCCAGCCCCAAATACTGCTCGGTCAGAGGTAGCACCAGCGTTGGCCGGGGCGGGGGGGCCCTGCCGGGGGGAGGGGGCTCGGCACGGCCCCCCCACCGGGGAAAGGCACGGTGGGAGCGGGGGCTGCGACCCGGCAGAGCCTGTAAACAGCCGGGGGAGGGGGGTAAACAAGCCCTTGGGGGACCCCCACCCCGGCCAAGCCCCCTGGCTCAGTGGTGGGGGGATCCCAGGGCTGAGAGCCACAGCCCAGGGTGGGGGTCCTGGGGCCAACCCCTCTGCTCAGTGTGGGATCCCTGGAGCCATGGGTGGGGGTCCTGAGCCTGAGCCCCTCAGCCCAGCACAGGGACCCCCAGCCCTGCAAGGGAGCCCTGGGCCCAAGCCCCCCACTCACCACAGGGACCCCCAGCCCAGCTGAGCCCCCCAGCCCTTTATAAAAGCCCCAGGCTCAAGCCCCTCACTCCACACAGGGACCCCCAGCCCAGCTGAGCCCCTCAAATCAAGTGTGGGGGTCCTAGGGCCTGAGCCCCCAGCCCAGCACAGAGACCCCCAGCCCAGCCAAGCCCTCCAGCCCCAAGCCCCCCACTCACCACAGGGACCCCCAGCCCAGCTGAGCCCCTCAAATCAAGTGTGGGGGTCCTAGGGCCTGAGCCCCCAGCCCAGCACAGAGACCCCCAGCCCAGCCAAGCCCTCCAGCCCCAAGCCCCCCACTCACCACAGGGACCCCCAGCCCAGCTGAGCCCCTCAAATCAAGTGTGGGGGTCCTAGGGCCTGAGCCCCCAGCCCAGCACAGAGACCCCCAGCCCAGCCAAGCCCTCCAGCCCCAAGCCCCCCACTCACCACAGGGACCCCCAGCCCAGCTGAGCCCCTCAAATCAAGTGTGGGGGTCCTAGGGCCTGAGCCCCCAGCCCAGCACAGAGACCCCCAGCCCAGCCAAGCCCTCCAGCCCCAAGCCCCCCACTCACCACAGGGACCCCCAGCCCAGCTGAGCCCCCTCACCCTACACGAGGACCCCGGGGCCAAACCCCCTGCTCATCACAGGGGCTCCCAACCCTCCCCTAGCCCCCAGCCCCACTCGGGGGTCCCCTCCCCTCGTCCCCCGCTCAGGACACGGGGGGTGAGGGTCTCCAGAAGCACCACTTGCTGCGGGGGTGCTGCTTGCGCTGCAGCTGCTCCTCGCGCTCCCGCTCCTTCTTGGAGCGCAGGTACAGATCCTCCTCCTTCAGGTACCACACCGGCGGCCAGCGGTGCCGCTCGAAGTGCGCCTGGTTCTCTGCGGGGACATCCCGGGGGGCTCAGGGGGCACGGCGGGGGAACCCCTCCCCGTGGTCCCCCACCCCCCCAGCCCCGCGCCCACCCCGTCCGTACCTGGGGACATGAACTTCATCTCGCGGGGGAAGCGGCGGCACACGCGGTTGTAGTTGGTGCAGATGTAGTGCAGGCACCACGCCGCCAGCTGCCGGGCGTTGTGGAACTGGAGGGGGATTTGGGGGGGGTCACCCCATCACCTGGGAGTCCCTGTGCCACCCCCCCCCCCCCGGGGGGGGGGCGCCCGGCCCAGTTCCCCCCATACCTGCGTCATCTCCAGGTAGATGATGACCTGCTCGTCGATCTCCACGCGCTGCATGAAGGCTCGGAGCAGCTCGTCCACGGCGTATTGCTCTGGGAGAGAGGGGAATGAGGGTTCGGGGGGGGTCACACAGCGGGGACGCGCCCCCCGGGCCCCCCCCCCGCGCTTACACAAGGACAGCGAATGACACACGGGGACGATCGATCCGGCCCCGCGGCACCAGCGGGGTATTGGCAGGTGACGTCAGGGTGCGGGGGGTACCGGGGGGGTGCAGGGAGCGGCGGGGGGGTGG
>NW_024499239.1:28505246-28508507 GCF_017590055.1 Onychostruthus taczanowskii | reverse complement strand
GGCGGGGGGGTGGGGGGGGGCTCACCGGTGAGCGCCTGCAGCCGCGGCAGGCACAGCCGGTCCGTGAGGATGAGCAGCTCCATGGCGTCCAGGTCGGGCGTGGGGGTGAAGACCCCCGTGTAGAGGAAGTCGAGGACGGCACGGAGGCAGGCACAGTTGGTGCCGGGCAGGGACACCTGTGGGATTGGGGGGTTTGGGGGACCTCAGAGACACCCCCAAAGGGAGCTGGGGGAAAGGGGGACCCTCCTGGCAGCGCCTGAGTTGGCACAGGAAGAGCCCCCACAGCTCCCTCTGCAAGAGGTTAGTAGGACACACGTGTCCCTGGGCCAGGGGGTCTGAGCAGCCCCCTGACCCCAAGCAAAGATGCCCACCCTGCCCCACAGAGCCACAGGTCCCTCCTGGTCCCCACCTCGCCGGCGTAGCTCTCGCGGAAGCCCCCCCGGAACATGGCCCTCATCCAGTCGCAGCCGGCGATGAGCAGCGGCTTGTGCGCCGGCACGGCGCCGTCATCCACGCGGAACACCACGTCTGGGGACAGGGGACAGCTCAGTGGGGACAGCCAGCCCTCAGATGTGCCACCCCTCAGCCCAGGGACAGCCACCCTCGGACACTGCAGAGCAGGGACAGCCACTCGCTGACCGCCGCTGTCAAGGGGACAAAAATCCCTTGGACATCCCTTCCATGGGGACAGCCACCCCTCAGACACCACTGCTTTGGGGACAAGAATCCCTCGGACACCCCTTCCATGGGGACACTACTGCCTTGGGGACAAGAATCCCTTGGACACCCCTTCCATGGGGACACCACTGCCTTGGGGACAAGAATCCCTTGGACACCCCTTCCATGGGGACAGCCACCCCTCAGACACCACTGCTTTGGGGACAAGAATCCCTCGGACACCCCTTCCATGGGGACACTACTGCCTTGGGGACAAGAATCCCTTGGACACCCCTTCCATGGGGACACCACTGCCTTGGGGACACCACCCCTTGGCCACCACAGCCCAGACCTGCCGCTCCACCCCAGCAGCACCTCCATGACTGCCTGGCACAGGACCCCAGACTCCAAAGACCTCAGCGTTGGGAGGGGCTCAGTTTGACCACAGCCCTGTGACCACGCTGGCACCACAAGAAGGGAACACCACCTAGAGGTGACAGCGGTGACCCTCCTGTCCCCACAGCCCCCACCCCGCCCCCCACACCTGCGAAGACGCCCTTGGCCAGGCACTCCTTGACGCGGTTGGCGCGGCGCACGTGGAAGGCCTTGGTGATCTCCTGGTTCATGAAGCTCTCCTGGTTGAGCTCGTTGGCCACCATCATGCGCAGGTCGAACACCTCCAGCAGCTCGGCCACCGCTCCCACCTGCCGCAGGTCGCCGTGGGGCCGCTCCAGCTTCCCCGTGTACAAATATTCCAGCACGGCGCGCAGCGGCTCCGGCCGCACGCCCCGGTCCATGGCCACCACCGCCATCCGCCGCTCCCGCCCCGCCACCGGGTCGGCCACCGGCTCCCAGCGCAGGCTCAGGAAGCCGCGGCCCCACGAGGACAGGTCACGGGTGCCCCCGTCCCCTTCGCCGAGGGTCTCGGGCGGCTCCTCCAGCGTGAAGAGGTCGTAGAAGCGCGAGCAGGCGGTGGCCAGGTAGACGCGGTGGGCGAAGACGCGGTGGCCGTCCTGCAGCTGGAAGACGACGTCGGCGCACAGCGGGGCTTGGAACAGCGCCGCCGGGCCCCCCCCCAGGCCTGGGGGGGCGTCGGGCACCTGGATGAGGGGCGGGGGGGGCTTGGGGGGCAGGAAGGGCGCCTGCAGCAGCGGGCGCTGCATCTTGCGCAGGTGGGACTTCCAGAACTGCAGGTGGCGGCGGGACACGAGCGCGGCGCGGATGGCGTTGTCGAACACGTCCTTGACCCCGAACTGGGCCACCACGCTGGTCTCGTAGTACGGCACCCCCAGCTCCTGGGCCACCTCGTGCCCCCGCTCCGGTGGCAGGATGTCCGAGGGCTTGATGGGCCTGGGGGGGCACGGACAGGGTGGGGGGGCTGAGGAGGGTGTCCGGGGCGGCCCCTCCTCGTTCCAAGATTCTGGGAGGTGTCACCGCCATGCCAGGGGGTGCTGGGAGGGTGGCCCCTCATTGTGGGGGTGCCAGGGGGGCCTGCAGGGGAGGCCCCAAGCCAGGAGTGCTGAGCAGGGCAGAGGTTCCACCCCACAAGAGCTGCCAGAAGACCCCGACCCACAGGGGGGTCCCCATCCTGCCGGGACATGACACACGGCGGCGGCAAAACTGGGGGTGCCCAGAGCAGCACAGGGAGGGCTCCCCATTTTAATGGGACTGGGGTGGTCCCGGTGACGACACACCGAGGTGTCCCTGTCCCCGCGGGGCTGGGGGGCGACACTCTGGGGGCTCACTTGGCCAGCGGGCGGCGCGCGCGGTTGACGGCGTCCAGGTCGGCGTAGCGCAGGTCCAGCTGGCAGCCCACCAGCACGATGGGGGTGCGGGGGCAGAAGTGCTTGATCTCGGGGTACCACATGGTCTTCACGTGCCGCAGCGAGTTGGGGTTCGCCAGCGAGAAGCAGAGCACCACCACGTCCGACCTGCGGGGAGGGCAGCGCTGTCCCGGTGTCACCCGCTGTCCCCAAACCCGCCCGGCACCCGGGTCCCAGCCCCGCCCCAGGTCACTGTCCCCAGCCTGGGACCCTCCAGGAGCCTCAGGACCCCCTGAGAGCCCCGCAGCCACACGATCCCCTGGGAACTCCGTGGCTTCTGGGAGCCCCATGACAGGGACAGGGGACAGGAGGGACCCGGCGGTGGCTTCGGGTCACCACCGCCGGCCAAGCCACGGGCTGCCCCTGCCCGTGGTGGTCCCAGCCCCTGAGCACCCATGGGGGGTCCCTGGGTGGGTGCCAGCCCCCAGCACCACGGACATTCCACGCTTGCTGTCCCCAATCCCGCCCCCGCACACCGTGGGGCGGCCACTGCCATCCCAGCCCTGGCTCCGGGGACATAAGGTGCCAGGGGACATGGGGGGGGGCGTGCCAGGGGACATGGGGGGTGTGCCAGGGGACACAGCGGCGGTGCCAGTACCCCCAAGTCCCTGCGGCAGCCTCGTGGCCCCGGGCCCGGGTTGTTTTTAGTCCGTGCCGGGACGGGACGTGACCGGGAGGCGCCGCTGGAGCCGGGCCCGTGTCCCAGACCAAGATAGCCGCCACCGGCCCCCCCGGGGGCCCCGGCCAGCCCCGGGGCCACCGCGAGCCACGGGGACACGGG
>NW_024499239.1:28499664-28504971 GCF_017590055.1 Onychostruthus taczanowskii | reverse complement strand
CCCCCCGCCCCCCCCGGGGCCCGGGGGGAGCCACGGGGACACGGCCCCCCCAGCCCCCCCAGCCCCGGGGGGCTCCCCACCCGCGGGCCCCGCCGTGCCGCGGGGAGATTAGCGGTGCCGCGGGGCTGGCGCGGGGCGGCGGCGATAAGAGCCCGGACGTGCCAGCGGCCACGGGGACCGGCTGTTTACAACCGGGGGGCCACGGGAGCTCTGGGGGGGCCCCTCTTGCGGTCAGCCCAGCGCCCCCCGCAAGCATTCCCCCCCCACAAGAGCCCCCCTGGAGCCGCCCCCCACCCACAGCTCCGGAGGGGCCGTGGGCAGCCGGGTCCCTGCTCGGGGCGGGGGCTGCGGGGGGTGCAGTGTTGGGGTCGCGGTGCCCCCAGAGGTGTCCCCGGAGGGGGATGGGGGCAGTCCGGCCCCTCCCCGAGGGTTTGGGGTGCCAGAGCGGCTCCCCGGGCGCTGGCGGGAGCCCAAGGGGCTCCTTTGGCTCCGTGCATCCCGGGATGGGCAGGGCTTGAGCTGGGGGTGGGGGCTGGGCTGCCGGTGGCAGGAGCTGGGGTGGCGGTGGGGGTCTCGGGGGTGCCGGAGGTGCTGGTGGTAGGGGGTGGGGTTCCGGTGGCGGGTCGCGGTCCCACCTGCCGTAGGCGAAGCGCCGGTCTTTATGGTGGTCCCCAAAGGTGTCCCAGAGGCGCAGGGAGACGCTGACCTCGTCCACCACATCCCGGGAGCGTTCCAGCACCTGCCGCCACCGCGAACGGCACCGGGAACGGCACCATCACCGACCGCCCTGCCCGGAACCACCGGGACCACCCCGGTGTGCCCCCGCTACCCCCTCCCGCTTCCTCCCTCGGTGTCCCGTGCGGTACCGGCCGCTCCCGGCTGCTCGATACCCCCTGTTGCTCCCCCTCCCCGCCCCGGTGCCCGGCGATGCCCGGTGTCCCCGGTAACGCCCCTCCCGCCTCTCCCCCGCTCGGTGCCCGGCGGTGCCCGCGGCCCTCACCTCCTGGCAGACGCGGTACTGGTCGATGGCCCACACGGTGGGCACGTGTGTGGCCAGCAGCCGGTACTGGCTCAGCGTGGCGTTGCAGGCGCGGGCGCAGATCAGCCTCGTCTTGCCCACGGCGTTGTCGCCCACCACCACGCACTTGATGGTCTCGACGTTGGGGCGCTCGTAGTCCACGTCGGGGTCCATGGGGGCGCGGGGGGCCCCGGGCAGCGGAGCGGCCCCGCTCAGCGCCCCCCCCCCGCCCGGCCCCCCCCCCCCCCGCCAATCCCGCGCGGCACCGCCCGCCCCGGCCACGCCCCCCCCGGCGCCCCGCCCCGCGCGCGGACAAAGGAGCACCGCGAGGGGGCGCCGCGCCGCCACGTGACGGCCACGCCCCCTCAGGGCCACGCCCACGCCGGCGGGCGAAGGCCACGCCCACTGGGCGGGGTCACACGGCACGCCCTGTGGGAGGCCACGCCCACATTGGGCGGGGTGGCGATGTCGCGACAGCAGCGACAGCAGCGACAGCAGCGACAGCAGCGACAGCAGCGACAGCAGCGACAGCAGCGACAGCAGCGACAGCAGCGACAGCAGCGACAGCAGCGACAGCAGCGACAGCAGCGACAGCAGCGACAGCAGCGACAGCAGCGACAGCAGCGACAGCAGCGACAGCAGCGACAGCAGCGACAGCAGCGACAGCAGCGACAGCAGCGACAGCAGCGACAGCAGCGACAGCAGCGACAGCAGCGACAGCAGCGACAGCAGCGACAGCAGCGACAGCAGCGACAGCAGCGACAGCAGCGACAGCAGCGACAGCAGCGACAGCAGCGACAGCAGCGACAGCAGCGACAGCAGCGACAGCAGCGACAGCAGCGACAGCAGCGACAGCAGCGACAGCAGCGACAGCAGCGACAGCAGCGACAGCAGCGACAGCAGCGACAGCAGCGACAGCAGCGACAGCAGTGACAGCAGTGACATCAGTGACACCAGCGACAGCAGCGACAGCAGCGGCACACACCAGTGAAACCGGTGACAGCAGTAACTCCAGTGGCACCAGTTAAACCAGTGACACCAGTAAAACCAGCACTACCGGTCACACCAGCAAAGCAGTGATGTCACTGACAGCAGTGACAGCAGTGACAGCAGTGACGTCACTGACAGCAGTGACATCAGTGACAGCAGTGACGTCACTGACAGCAGCGACATCAGTGACAGCAGTGACGTCACTGACAGCAGTGACAGCAGCGACAGCAGTGACAGCAGTGACAGCAGTGACAGCAGTGACGTCAGTGACAGCAGTGACAGCAGTGACAGCAGTGGTACCAGCACAACCAGCGAAACCAGTAAAACCAGTGACACCAGTAAGGGTGACACCAGTAAAAAGCAACACCAGTGACAGCAGCGACAGCAGTGACAGCAGTGACAGCAGTGACAGCAGTAATGCCACTCACAGCAGTGACAGCAGTGACAGCAGTGGCAGCAGTGCCCCTGGGGCAGGGGTGACAGGCTCGCTGCACTCTGGGCTGGGTGGATCCCTGGGCCCAAGATCCCATTTTCCAGCATTTTTCTCCTCCCCGGGGATTTGGGATTTTCCAGCCGCGGTGCCCAAATAAGGGAACGATGGGAGAGGCTTTGGGACCGGAGCCGTGTGGGGACGGCCGGGCCAGACACTGGGCTGGGAATGTCCCCAAAACCCCCCCGTTCATGGTCCAGGGGGACCCGGTGACTCCCCCAGATCCCAAAATCCCATTTCCTGGTGTAAAAAGGGAATGGGGGAGAGACTCCAGGGATGGGGGACAGTCTGGGGACCCTCGTGCTGGGGTGGGATCCTGGCACCGCAGCCACATTCCAGCGCTGGAGCCGGGCACACGGCCCAGCCCGGGCCCCTGGGATCTGCCCCACATCCTGCTGTGACATCCGTGTCCTGCTGAGGATCCTGGGACCTCCGCTCGCATTCCAGAGCGGGACCTGGAACCGGCACCCGTGGCCAGAAATGGGAATGTGGCACAGCACCCTCGTCCCAGTATGGGACCCTCAGTCCAGTATGGGACCCCCATCCTTGTACAGGGACCCTCATCCCAGTACAGGACTCTCATCCCAGTACAGGGACCCCCATCCTGGTACAGGGAGCCTCATCCCAGTACAGGACCCTCATCCCTGTTCAGGGACCCTCGTACAGGGACCCTCATCCTGGTGCAGTACCCTCATCCTGAAAAAGGGACCCCCATCCCAGTACAGGATCCTCATCCCAGTACAGGGACCCCCATCCTGGTACAGGGAGCCTCATCCCAGTACAGGACCCTCATCCCAGTATGGGACCCCCATCCCGGTACAGGGACCCTCATCCCAGTACAGGACCCTCATTTCAGTACAGGGACCCCTGTACAGGGATCCTCATCCTGGTGCAGTACCCTCATCCTGAAACAGGGACCCCCATCCCAGTACAGGGACCCCCATCCTAGTATGGGACCCTCATGCCAGTACAGGGACCCCCATCTTGGTACAGGATCCTGATCCCAGCACAGAGACCCCCATCCCAGTACAGGATCCTCATCCCGGTATGGGACCCTCATACAGGGACCCCCATCCCAGTACAGGGACCCCCATCCCAGTACAGGATCCTGATCCCAGCACAGCGACCCCCATCCCAGTAGAGGATCCTCATCCCGGTATGGGACCCTCATACAGGGACCCCCATCCCGGTACAGGGACCCCCATCCCAGATGGGATGGCGGGGCCGGGGCTGGAGCGGTACCGGCTGGCGCTGCTGGCGGCGCGGGAGGACGTGGGGAACCCTCGGGCCGGGACCGACTGGTGAGAATGGGAGGGAGGGGGACACCGGGAGAGGGACGGGAACCGGGAATGGAGACCGGGAACGGGGACGGAAGGGAGGACAGGGAACAGGGCACCGGGAACGAGGAGCCGGCACAGGGAACCGGGAACGGAGACGGGAACGGAAGGGGGGACCGGGAACGGGCACTGGGACAGGCACCGGACACAGGACCGGGAACGGGAGCAGGAATGGGGGTACAGGGACCCCCATCCCAGAACAGGATCCTGATCCCGGTACAGGACCCCCATCCCGGTGCCGGCCCCGTCCCGCTGCGGGACCCAGGCCCGGTGCCCGCGTCCCAGCGCTCCCCGCGCCGCCCGTCCCGTGCCGGTGCCTCCCGGCCGCTCCCGCCCCCGCACCGGGAACGGGGACGGAAGGGAGGACAGGGAACAGGGCACCGGGAACGAGGAGCCGGCACAGGGAACCGGGAACGGAGACGGGAACGGAAGGGGGGACCGGGAACGGGCACTGGGACAGGCACCGGACACAGGACCGGGAACGGGAGCAGGAATGGGCACCGGCACGGGCCAGGGCGTCGGGGGCGGGCCGAGAGGCACCGTTACCGGCACCGCGAAGGGGGTTCCGAGGGGCACCGGGGTCTCGGCCGGGGAGTGCCGGTCTGCGGGGGGGTCCCAGGACTGAGCCCGTTCCGCCGAACTGGGAACCGGGAGTCCCAGCCGGTCTCGCCCCGTCCCGCCCGGTCCCTCCCGGTGCCGGCGGGCTGGGAGCGGCGCCGCCGCCCGGGGCGGGGGCAGGACGGGCCCGGGGGCGCTGCGGGAGCGGGGAGCACCCCGGGGTGCGGAAAGGGGGGGTCTGCCGCCTGCACCGGGGGTCGCGGGTTCCGGGCTGGGGGTCCCGGACTGGCCCCGGTTCGGTGCCGGTGCCGCGGGGCCGGAGCCGGTGTCCCCCAAAACACCCATCCCGGGGTGGGGAGCGACGGCACCGGGGCTCCTCGGCCTCGCAGCCCCCCGGCGTCACGGGACCGCGGCCACCGGCAGCCCGGGCATTGCCCTCTGCCCCCGCAGCGCGGCTGGACCCGCTCCAGCGCCGGCTCCTCCCGGGAGCCCGCCCGGCCGCGTGCCGCGCTCTGTCCCGCCATGTGGCGCCGCAGCCTGTCGCGACATGCCGCGACATGCGTGACGCGCCCTGCTCCGCGCGTGCTGCCCGAGCCGTGCCCGGCCCCGTCCCGCGTGCGCCCCGAACCGGAGCCACGCGGGAACAAAGAGGGGCAGAGCCGCTGGGAATGCCCGGTGGAGGGGGGGGAGGGTCCCGCCGGGATGGGGCCCCCTGAGCCGTCCCAGCGCCGGGCGGGGGGTCCCGGCACCGCCGCACCGGGGGGTCGCTGGGGGGGCCGTGCCGCTCCGGCGCTTCCCACATTCCCATTGTCCCGGGGGCGGATGCTGCCGGCGGCACTTCCATGAATTCATCCCAAGCTGGTGGCACGGGGGAGCGCGGGGGGTGCCCAAGCCTGGCAGGTCCCCCCACTCTG
>NW_024499239.1:28498737-28499593 GCF_017590055.1 Onychostruthus taczanowskii | reverse complement strand
CACAGTGACCCCCACCCTGACCCCCTTTCTCCCCCCCAGGGCCGTCTTTGGCTATGAGAAGCACCACGACCTCAAGCTCCTGGATTCCGGAGGTACCGGGAGCGACGCTGCCGGGGAGTGTTGGGGGGGGGGTCCCCCGAGTTTCCCCGTACCCCCCCTCTGACGCCCCCTCCTTACAGCCGGGGGGCCGGATGAGCTCGCTGGAAAATTCTCTGCGGGCAGCGTCATGTACGGGCTGTGCCGGGTCCGCGATCCTGGCTCCGGCAGCCCCAGGATCGTCCTGATCAGCTGGGTGAGTGCGGGGGGGCAGCTCGGGGGGACCCCCGGACCGGACCCCCCCGGGCTGAGCAAAGGCTGCGGTGCCAGGTGGGGGAAAAGGTGCCGGAATCGCAGCGGGCGGCGTGCGCCGGGCACCTGCCGGCCATCCGGAGCTTCTTCAAGGTGAGTGGGGGGCACGGAGCCCTCGGGGGGGTGCTGGGGGGGTGTATCGGGGTCCTCACCCCCCCACATTCCCCATTCCTACCCCCCCATCCCGCCTCCCCGACCTTTGCCTGTGCCCGGGCGCATTCCTGGCGCTGCTGACTCAGCCGCCGCTTTCCCAGTGCTCCCAGTCTTGGCCGCCGTGCCGGAGCTGTGGTTGGGATCCCTGCCCCCCCCCCGATCCCGATCCCGTCCTGACGGGGGGGTCCTGCCCCCCCCATCCCCCGGAACAGCTTCCGCTGATCTGTCTGGGCCCGGGATCTGGATCCGGCCCCACATCTGGATCCGGCCCCACATCTGGACCCAGTCCCACATCTGACACGTCCGTGGGAATTGTGCCGAGGTTCCCCGGGGAGTGTGGATCCGTGCGGGGGGG
>NW_024499239.1:28495930-28497900 GCF_017590055.1 Onychostruthus taczanowskii | reverse complement strand
GGGGGGGGGTGGGCCGTGGCGGGGGGGTGGGTGGCACTGTCCCATCCTGTCCCGTGCCGGTGGCAGGAGGCCACGGCCGTGATCAGCGCCCGCCGCCCCGAGGAGGTGACGCTGGAGGGGCTGCGCCGAGTGCTGGCCCAGCTGGAGCCCCCCGCCCCTCGCCCTCCCAGGAGGACCCCCCAGGACACCCCGGAGCTGGTGGTGAGTGGGGGGCGATGTCCCTGCGAGAACGGGGAGGGCACCTGGGGGGCGGTGGGTGCTCGCTCGCCCTTCCCGCGGCTCTCTGGGCAGGGGGCGTTGGGGGGTTCTGGGGGTCCCACCCTGACCCCCCTGCGCTCCCCAGGGAACCAACTACCGCAAGACCAACCCGGCGCTGGAGCTGCAGCGCACCCAGCGCGATTCCTTCTGGGAGCAGGCTGAGGTGAGGGGTCGGGGCGCTGGGGAAGGGCTGGGGGGTCCCCCGGTATCCCGGGGATGGGGGTCACGGCTGCTGCCTCGGGGCAGAGCCCGGGGGTCGCAGTGCCGAGCTTGGTGGGGGTCCCGGTCCCGGTGTGGGGTGCAGCGGGGGTCCTGGTCCCAGCGGTCTGTGGGGGTCCCGGCGCTGACGCTGCCGATGGGGTCCCACTGCCCATGGGGTGGGGGGTCTCAGTCCCGGGGGTTCTGGTGCCGCTGTTGGTGCTGCGGTCGGTGGGGTCCCGGTCCCGGTCCCGGTGCCGAGGCTGGGACAGCCCCAGTAGGAAGTGTGGCGGGTCCCAGTCCCGGTGCCGGTTCCCCGTGCCCGTGCCAACGGCAGCGGGATCCTCGCGCCGCTCCTGCTGCGGGGGCCGGTGAGTTCCCGGTCCAGCCGCCGCTGCCGGTTCCCGGTGCCGATCCCGGCGCTGATCCCGGTGCGTGCGCAGCGCGAGGAGCAGCAGCGGAAGGAGCAGGAGCGGCAGCGGGAGCGGGAGCAGCGGCGGCGCTGGGAGCGGGAGCGCATGGAGGAGGAGCGGCTGCAGGCGGCGGAGCGGGAGCGGCGGCTGCAGGAGCGGGAGCGGCTCATCGAGGAGCGGCGGTGAGGGCAAGGCTGGCCTCCGTCCCTGTCCCAGCCCCGTGTCCCCATCCCTGTCCCAGCCCCGTGTCCCCATCCCTGTCCCAGCCCTGTGTCCCTGTCCCCGTCTGATCCCGGTGTCCCCATCCCTGTCCCAGCCCTGTGTCCCTGTCCCCGTCTGATCCCGGTGTCCCCATCCCTGTCCCAGCCCGGTGTCCCCGTCCCTGTCCCAGCCCGGTGTCCCCATCCCTGTCCCAGCCCGGTGTCCCCATCCCTGTCCCAGCCCCGTGTCCCCGTCCCTGTCCCAGCCCGGTGTCCCCGTCCCCGTCTGAGCCCCGTGTCCCCATCCCTGTCCCAGCCCGGTGTCCCTGTCCCTGTCTGAGCCCCGTGTCCCAGTCCTCATATCCCCCTGGTGTTTCCCATCCTGTCCCATGTCCCATCCCCGTGTCCCCGTCCCCATATCCCGCTGGTGCTCCCCATCTGTGTCCCTTCCTGTCCCATGCCCCATTCCCACATTCCACTGGTGTTTCCCATCTGTGTCCCATCCTGTCCCATGTCCCATTCCCGTGTTCCCGTCGCCATATCCCACCGGTGTTTCCCATGTGTGTCCCATGTCCCAAGCCCGTGTCCCCAGCCCCATGTCCCTGTCCCAGCCCCATGTCTCCATCCCTGTCCCATCCCGGTGTCCCCATCCCTGTTCCATCCCCGTGTCCCTGCCTGTGTCCGAGCCCCGTGTCCCTGTCCCCATATCCCGCTGGTGCTTCCCATCTGTGTCGCTTCCTGTCCCGTGTCCCACCCCCGTGTCCCCTCCTGACGCCCCCTGTGCCGTCCCCCCAGGCAGGAGCAGGCGCGGCTGGACGCCGAGGAGCGGAGGAAGGAGCAGGAGCGATGGGTGAGCGGGAAGGGGGCTGGAATTGGGGGGGGTCTCAGGGGGATCGGGGGG
>NW_024499239.1:28493158-28495675 GCF_017590055.1 Onychostruthus taczanowskii | reverse complement strand
CCCCATCCCTGTCCCAGCCCCGTGTCCCCATCCCTGTCCCAGCCCCGTGTCCCCATCCCTGTCCCAGCCCGGTGTCCCCATCCCTGTCCCAGCCCCGTGTCCCCGTCCCTGTCCCAGCCCGGTGTCCCCGTCCCCGTCTGAGCCCCGTGTCCCCATCCCTGTCCCAGCCCGGTGTCCCTGTCCCATGTCCCATCCCCGTGTCCCCGTCCCCATATCCCGCTGGTGCTCCCCATCTGTGTCCCTTCCTGTCCCATGCCCCATTCCCACATTCCACTGGTGTTTCCCATCTGTGTCCCATCCTGTCCCATGTCCCATTCCCGTGTTCCCGTCGCCATATCCCACCGGTGTTTCCCATGTGTGTCCCATGTCCCAAGCCCGTGTCCCCAGCCCCATGTCCCTGTCCCAGCCCCATGTCTCCATCCCTGTCCCATCCCGGTGTCCCCATCCCTGTTCCATCCCCGTGTCCCTGCCTGTGTCCGAGCCCCGTGTCCCTGTCCCCATATCCCGCTGGTGCTTCCCATCTGTGTCGCTTCCTGTCCCGTGTCCCACCCCCGTGTCCCCTCCTGACGCCCCCTGTGCCGTCCCCCCAGGCAGGAGCAGGCGCGGCTGGACGCCGAGGAGCGGAGGAAGGAGCAGGAGCGATGGGTGAGCGGGAAGGGGGCTGGAATTGGGGGGGGTCTCAGGGGGATCGGGGGGATCCCTTGGGGAATTTGGGATAAAAGAGAGAGGATCTCTCAGAGAGAGGAAAAAGAGAGGAGATCCCTTAGGGAGTTTTGGGTAAAAGAGAGGGGATGTCTCAGGGGGATCGGGGGGGTCTGTCCTGGGAGACACGGGGGCTCCATCCCGGGCAGTCTGGGGCTCATCCCAGGGGGTTTCAGGGGGTCCATCCCGGGGGGTCAATCCCAGGGGGTTCAGGGAGTTCTGGGTGTCCGTCCTGGACGATCTGAAGGGGCTCATTCCGGGGGGTCCATCCTGGGGGATCTGAAGGGGTCCATCCCAGGGGATCCGGGGGTGCATCGCAGGAGATCCGGGGTGTCCATCCTGGGGGATCGGGGGGTCCATCCCGGGGGATCCGGGGGTCCATCCCGGGGGATCGGGGGGTCCATCCCGGGGGATCGGGGGGTCCATCTCGGGGGAGCCGGGGGTCCATCCTGCGGGATCGAGCGGGATCCCATCACGAGGGACACAGACCTATTGCAGGGGGATGCGGGGTGGGGTCTGACCCGGGGAGGTGTGAGGGCTCTCTCCCGGGGCACCCAGGGCTCCATCCCGAGGGATCCAGGCTCCATCCCGAGGGATCCGTTTCCCATGGCCGCCGTGTCCCGCAGGAGCAGCAGCAGCGGGAGCAGGAGGCGGCCGAGCGGGAGCGCGGGGGTCGCACCGGGCTCAGCGGGACGGCGGCCGTGAGTGCCGGGACCGTGTCCCTCCCTGCCCCGGGGGGGTCACAGGGACACCGGCCCCGCCGTGGTGCCCCACGGTGCCCCGTGCCAGCCCCGCTGACCCCCCGGTCCCGCAGGAAGCCGCCATCCTGGTCTCCCAGCGCACCCAGAACCCCCGGGAATTCTTCCGGCAGCGGGAGCGCTCGGGCTCCACGTCCGCGTCCCCCGTGCCCGGCAGCACCCCCGGTAGGTGCCGTGGCAGCCTTGGGGGGCACGGGGGGCTCTGGGGGTCCCTGCTGACCGCTCGCCCCCGCCAGGTGCCCGCCGGCCCTTCCTGCGGTACCAGCGCAGCCTGACGGAATCCGCCTTCATCTTCCGCCGGCCGGAGCCCCTCCAGAGCCCCCCGCCCGGCGCCCCCAGGGGGGCACCGCCCCCCAGCCCCCGCCGGCCGCCGCCGCCTCTGCCCCCCGGCCCCGCGGGGACAGGGACCCCCCAGAGTGCCACCAGCGGGACCCCCGCCAGCCCCATGGGGAGGGGCACCCCTCCCTCTGCCACGCTGGGGACGCCCCCCAGCCCAGCCCGAGCACCACCCCCTCCAGCCCCATGGGAGCGGGGACCCCTCCCTACTCCACCTTGGGGACCCCCAGCTTTGCCACCACCACCTCAGGGTCCCCCCCTGCCATGTCTGGGCCCCCTCCCAGCCCCCCCCGGATGGGGGTCCCCCCTGTCCCCTCTGGGCCGGGGTCTTCTGAAAGCACTTGTGGGGTAGAGCCCCTCCCTCCTTCCAGCGCTCCCGGCTGGGGGTCTCCCCCCAGCCCCCCCCGGGATGGGGAGGGGCCCCTCCCGGACACTCCCCCCCTCCCCAGCCCCCCAGCCTGGGAATCTCTGGGGCCGCTGCTCCAGGAAGTCCCCAGCCCGCGGGGGGGGTCCCCAACACCCCCGGCAGGGCCCCCCCTGCACTGCCCCGGCCCCCCCCGCCCGGTGCGGGACCCCCAGGATTTGGGGCGCAATGGAATCGGGGGGCACGAGTGGGGAGGGGGCTGGGAAGCCCCCTGGGAGCCGGGACCCCCCCCGGGGCAGGTACGGGGAGAGGCTAGGGGCGATGGGGGGCTGGGGGAAATGTGGGGGGCGCCGGCCA
>NW_024499239.1:28491699-28493149 GCF_017590055.1 Onychostruthus taczanowskii | reverse complement strand
TCGGGAGGGGAACACAGGACCCTGGGGGGTGTTTTGGGGTTGGGGGGGAATGGGAGCTGGGGTGGGGTCCCCCGGTGAGTGGGGGGGGCCCAGCTGGGGGTGCAGAGACCCCTCAGGTCCCCCCCACTTTCTGCAGGGGGAGGAGCCCAGCGAGAGCCTCGTCCTGCACAAAGCCACGCCAGGTACCCCAAAAACCCCCCGGGAAACCCCCCAAATTTACACCACATCCCCCCCCCATCTCACCCCCACTCTCCCCCCAGGCTTCGCGCTGCTGCTGGCCCGGGACGCCCCCCACCCACCGCTTTTGGGGGGCCCCAGCCCCCCCACCGAGGACGAGGACCTCTGGGATGGGGAGGGGGCTGCAGGGGGAGGGGGGACCCATGGGGGGGTCAGCCTGGGGTGGGGGTCTCGCAGGAATGGGGGCGCTCTCAGGACTGGGGTCTCACTGGGTTGGGGGTGCTGGGGTGATGGGATCCCACAGGGATGGTCCGGGGTGGGGGTCTCCCAGGGGGTTTTGTTCCTGTCCCTTCCAATCTCGGTCCTGCCCCACTCTTGTCCCCACCCATGTCACTGTCCCCATGCCCGTCTTTGTCCCCGTCCCTGTCCTGTTCTCATCCTTGTCCCCGTTTCTCTGGGGTCCCACTGGGTTGGGGGTCCTGGGGTGATGGGATGGTCTGGGGTCCTGCCAGGGTGGGGGTCCCACAGGGATGAGGAAGTCCCACTAGGTTTGGGGTCCTTTAAAAACGGGGACAGGGTCCCCCAGGGCCGGGAGGGTCCCCCAGGGCCGGGAGGGTCCCACAGGGCAGGGTCCCCCAGGGGTGGTGGGGGCTCCCGCAGGTCGGGGGGGGGTCCCGGGGGTCCCGGCTCACCCAGGTCGCAGAGGTGCTGCCCGAAGGCCTGCAGCCAGCGCTGTGCCTCGCCGGGGCTCTCGGCCAGCAGCGCGTGTGTCACCTCCTCCCCGCCCAGCCGGTTGGTGACGGCCACCCCGGGGGGCTGCCCGCGGGACCCCCCCTCCAGCGCCCGCACCCGCGTGTCCTGCGGCACCGGCAGGGCTGGGGGCGGGCCACAGGGGGCCCAGAGACCCCCGAGACCCCCAGGGACCCCCAGAGAGCCCCAGAGACCCCCAGGGACCCCCAGAGAGCCCAGAAACCCCCAGGGACCCCCAGAGAGCCCAGAGAACCCCAGAGACCCTGAGAGCCCAAAGATCCCACAACACTCCAGAGAGCCCCAGAGACCCCCAAGAGCCCAGAGACCCCACAGCCCCCAGAGCCTCCAGAACACCCCAGAGACCCCCACAGCCACAGAGACCCCACAGCCCCCAGAGACCCCCAGAGCTCCCCAGAGACCCCCACAGCCACAGAGACCCCACAGCCCCCAGAGACCCCCAGAGCTCCCCAGAGACCCCAAAGCCCCCAAAATCCCCACAACCCCCCCACACCCCACAGCTCCC
>NW_024499239.1:28482806-28491571 GCF_017590055.1 Onychostruthus taczanowskii | reverse complement strand
CCAGAACCCCCATAACCCCACAGCCCCCACACTGCCCGTGCCCCCCCGAGCCCAGCAGCCCCCGCGTGTCCCCCGTGTCCCCCATGTACCTTGGTGACAGCGATGGTCAGGGTGGGCTCCTGCCCTGCCTCAGCCTCGCCGGCGCTGCCGTAGCAGAGCAGCCCAGGGCCCCGCAGCACACAGAACAGGGGGGCCCCGCCCGGCCCCTCGGCCCCTGGAGCCTGGCCCGAGACCCCCAGAGCCCTCAGCACCCACGGGGGGCACCACAGTGCCAGTGTCCCCCATTCTGCACCCACAGTGGCACCACAGCACCAGTGTCCTCCATTCTGCACCCACGGGGGGCACCACAGCCCCAGTGTCCCCCATTCTGCACCCACAGCTGCACCACAGCACCAGTGTCCCCCATTCTGCACCCACGGGGGGCACCACAGCACCAGGGTCCCCCATTCTGCACCCACGGGGGGCACCACAGCACCAGTGTCCCCCATTCTGCACCCACAGTGGCACCGCAGCACCAGTGTCCCCCCCATGCCCAGCACATCCAGCTCCACCCTCCCAGTGGACCCACTTGTGTCACCACCCATCCTGTCCCCATCCCTGTCCCCGCTCCCATCCCAACCCATTCCCATCCCTGTCCCTGTTTTTGTCCCTTCCCATCTCTGTCCTTCCCCTTGTGTCCGCCCCCATCCATGTCACTGTCCCCATCCCACTCCTCCGCCTGGCCACATCCCATGCCCGTCTTTGTCCCTGGCCTGTTCTCATCCTTGTCCTTGTCCCCATTTCTCCAGCCATCCCTGTTATCTGTGTCCCCATCTCCATCCTTGTCCATCCCCATCGCTGTCCTTGTTCCTGTCCTTCACCCTGCCCCCAGGGTGTTCCCATCCTGCCCCCATTCCTGTCCCTGTCCCATCCTTGTCCTCATGTCCCTCTCCCTCTCCCTCTCCCTGTCCCTGCCCTGGTCCTGGGCACAGGGGTACATACATCCCATCCCTCTATCCCATTCCCAATCCCATTCCCTCTATCCTAATCCCATTCCCAATCCCATTCCCAATCCCATTCCCTCTACCCCATTCCCTCACTTGCAGCTGCAGAGTCCCTGTTATTGTGGGGGTGTTTATGCAGCTCATCCCATTTCTACATCCCATTCCTCTATCCCATTCCTCTATCCCATTCCTCTATCCCATTCCTCTCTCCCATCCGTATATCCCATATATCCCATATATCCCATCCCTATATCCCATTCCTATATCCTATTTCTCTATATATCCCATATATCCCTATATCCCATATATCCCTATACCCCATTTCCCTACATCCCATTTTTCTATCCCATTCCTCTCTCCCATCCCTATATCCCATTTCTCTTCTTCATCCCTATATCCCATTTCCCTATATCCCATTTCCCTATATCCCATTTCCCTATATCTCATTTCTCTATCCCATTTCTCTATCCCATTTTTCTATCCCATCCCTATTCCCCATTTCCCTATACCCCATTTCCCTATATCCCATTTCCCATTTCCCTCTATCCCATTTCCCTATACCCCCTTTTTCTATCCCATCCCTATATCCCATTTCCCTATATCCCATCCCTATATCCCATTTCTCTTCTTCATCCCTATATCCCATTTCCCTATATCCCATATATCCCTATATCCCATTTCCCTATATCCCATTTCTCTATCCCATTCCTCTATCCCCTTTTTCTATCCCATCCCTCTATCCCATTATTCCCCTCTATCCATTATTCCCCCATATCCCATTGATCCCGTTCCCTCCCCCGCAGTCGCAGTGTCCCTTTACCAGGGCAGTGTTAACAAACCCCAAACCCCCACCCCTCTGTCCATTCCTGATCCCAGCCCTCCATCCCACCCCCCTCTCCCCCTCCCGGTGCCCCTCCCGGTGCCCCTCCCGGTGTCCCCCGGTGTCCCTCACCTGCAGCCGCAGTGTCCCTGTCGCCGCGGGGGTGTCCATGCAGCGGGGCCGGGCCGCCAGGCGGCAACACATGCGGCCATAGAGGGGCACCCAGCAGGGGCTCTGCTCTGGGGGGACACGGGGACACGGGGGGGACATGGAGGGACCCCCAAACCCCCCCGACAGGGCTCTGCTCTGGGGGGACACGGGGACACGGGGGGGACATGGAGGGACCCCCAAAACCCCCCGGCAGGGCTCTGCTCTGGGGGGACACCGGGGACATGGAGGGACCCCAAAACCCCCCAGCAGGGCTCTGCTCTGGGGGGACAGGGGGGGGACATGGAGGGACCCCAAACCCCCAAGCAGAGCTCTGCTCTGGGCACACACGAGGCTCTTGGGGGTTCAGAGGGACCCCCAAACCCCAAAAGGATCCCTGACCCCGCCCCTCCTCGTGCCAGGACCCCCAGACCTCCCTGTCCCCCATGGACCAAGACCCCAAATCCATCCTCACCCCTGCAGGACCCCAAAATCCCAGACCCCCAAAATCCTGGATCCCCAAGTCCCAGACCCCAAAATCCTGGACCCCCAAAATCCCGGACCCCCAAAATCCCAGACCCCCAAAATCCTGGATCCCCAAATCCCAGGCCCCCAAAATCCTGGACCCCCCCAACTCCTCCCCATCTGTTCCAGCCCCATTGCCCTGTTTTGGGGTGCCATGAGGTGTTTAGGGGTGTTATGGGGTGTTTAGGGGTGTTATGGGGTGCCATGGGGTGTTTATGGGGTGTTCTAGGGTGTCACAGAGTATTTAGGGGTGCCCTGGGCTGTTTTGGGGTGCTTATGGGGTGTTTTGGGGTGCCATGGGGTGTTTATGGGGTGTCACAGGGTGTTTGGGGTGCCCTGGGGTGTTTATGGGCTGTTTGGGGTGCCCCGGGGTGTTTGGGGTGCCCCGGGGTGTTTATGGGGTGCCCCTGGCTGTTCGGGGTGCCCCGGGGTGTTTATGGGCTGTTTTGGGGTGTTTATGGGGTGTTTATGGGCTGTTTTGGGGTGCCCCGGGGTGTTTATGGGGCGCCCCGGGCTGTTTGGGGTGTTTATGGGGTGTTTATGGGCTGTTTTGGGGTGCCCTGGGCTGTTTGGGGTGCCCGGCCCCACTGACCGTCGGCGGCGATGACGAGGTCGTGGGTGCGGAACCCGTCGTGCACCTGGGCCAGGGACAGCGCGGCGTGCGCCAGCAGCTGGAACCGGGGACACCTGGGACGGGACAGGGACACTGGGGACACTGGGGACACTGGGGACAGGGGACACTGGGGACACCAGGGACGGGACAGGGACACTGGGGACACTGGGAACACCTGGGATGGGACAGGGGACACTGGGGACACTGGGGACACTGGGGACTGGGGACACTGACACACAGTGGCACATAGATGACACACATGGGACACACAGGAGCACACAGGGGGGCACACAGGTGACACGCAGTGACACACAGTGACACGCAGTGACACACAATGACACCCAGGGGTACACAGTGACACACAGTGACACCCAGGGGTACACAGTGACACACAGTGACACACAATGACACCCAGCGGTACTCACGGCACGCCGGGCGGCGGCAGCAGCGTGCCGGTGCCGCCGGTGCCCGGGGGGCTGCCCGGGGTCCCCTCGGTGGCTGCCCGTGCCCGGCGGCCCGAGGCGCGGCCCAGGGAGCTGCCGAGGCGCGTGGCCAGCCTTTTGGGGGTGCTGCCCTGCGCCCCCCCGGGCAGCCCCGCGCTGTACAGCTCCAGCCGCAGCTCGAAATCGGGGCCCGCCTCCGAGCTGGGGACACAGGGGACACCGCGGCGTCAGGGACACGGGAACAGCCCGGGGACACTCCCAGGGACTGTGGGGACACCGCGGCGTCAGGGACACGAGGACAGCCCGGGGACACCCCCAGGGACTGTGGGGACACCGCGGGGGACAGCCCAGGGGACACCCCCAGGGACTGTGGGGACACAGCGGGGGACAGCCCGGGGACACCCCCAGGGCCACCCCAGGGACTGCGGGGACACCGCGGCGTCAGGGACACGGGAACAGCCCGGGGACACTCCCAGGGCCACCCCATGGGCTATGGGGACACAGCAGGGACACAGCGGGGTCAGGGACACCCCCAGGGCCACCCCCAGAGACTGCGGGGACACCGCAGGGTCAGGGACACGGGGACACAGCAGGGACACCCAAGGGACTGCAGGGACACAGCAGGGACACAGCGGGGTCAGGGACACCCCCAGGGCCACCCCAGAGACTGCGGGGACACAGCGGGGTCAGGGACACAGGGACACAGGGCCACCCCAGGGACTGTGGGGACATTGCGGGGTGGGGCAGGGGTCACCCCCAGGAGGGGTCAGAGGGGGATTTGGGGTCCCCTGGAGCGGGGACAGGACAGGGGAGGGGTCCCCAAGGGGGGGTTGGTGGTGGCAGGGGTCACGTGGAGGGTGGCAGTGGCCCTGGGGGGTGGCAGGGTCCCTGGGGAGGGGTGTGGGGGGGATCAGGGGTCTCTGGGGGGGATCAGGCGTCCCATGGGGATGTCAAGGGGGGTGTCAGGGTCCCCCAGGGGGTGTCAGGGCCCCCTGGGGAGGGCCCTCCATGTTTGGGGTGTCCCCTGCCACCACACCCCCACTGTGTGCCCCACAGGATTTTCCCATTGCCCCCAAATTTCGGGGTGTCCTTCACTGCAACAACCCCTCCAAACGGGGCTCCCATCCACCCCTGGGTTTTGGGGTGTCCCTCACTGCCGTGTCCTCCATCCCACCCCAGGTTTTGGGGTGTCCCTCACTGCTGTGTCCCCCACATCCCCCCAGGTTTTGGGGTGTCCCTCACCGCCGTGTCCCCCATTCACCCCTGGCTTTTGGGGTGTCCCTCACCGCCGCACCCCCCATGGTGTCCCCAAACCCCCTCCCTAAGCTTTGGGGACCCTCCCCGGTTTTTAGTGTGCCCTGTGCAGTTCCCCACTTCGGGGGTCCCATAGGGTGCCCTCCCCACCTTTGGGCATCCCTTGGGCTACCCAATTCCCTCCGCGACCATTTTTGGGGTGTCTCACCGCCGGGCCCCCCTCAGCCGGGCCTCCTGGCGCCGCTGCAGCTCGCCCCCGGCCGCGACCACCCTGGCATCGCACAGCACCAGGGTCTTGGTGGTCTCCAGCGCCTGCTCGGGCCGGCTGCAGGCGGGGAGCAGCCGCCGGGCTCCCTCCCGCACCCGCAGCGCCCGCTCCAGCGCCCGCTGCAGCTCCGGCTCCTGGGAACACATTTGGGGGGTCAGGGGGACCCCGAAACCCCTCTGAACCCACAGTGACCGCTCCAGCGCCCGCTGCAGCTCCGGCTCCTGGGGACACATTTGGGGGGTCAGGGGGACCCCAAAACGCTTCCTACACCCATAGTGACTGCTACAGGGCCCGCTGCAGCTCCGACTCCTGGGAACACATTTGGGGGGGTCAGGGGGACCCCAAAACCTCTCTGAACCCACAGTGACCGCTACAGAGCCCGCTGCAGCTCCGGCTCCTGGGGAGGGGACACCGGGGGGTCAGGGGGACCCCAAAACCCTTCACATGCACACAGTGACCGCTACAGAGCCCACTGCAGCTCCGGCTCCTGGGGATGGGACATTTGGGGGCTCAGGGGGACCCCAAAACCCTTACAATACACACAACACCCCCTCCAGGGCCTGCTGCAGCTCTGGCTCCTGGGGAGGGGACATTGGGAAGTCAGGGGGACCCCAAAACCTCTCTGAACCCACAGTGACCGCTGCAGAGCCCACTGCAGCTCCGGCTCCTGGGGATGGGCACATTTGGGGGGTCAGGGGGACCCCAAAACCCTTCCCATACACACAACACCCCCTCCAGGGCCTGCTGCAGCTCTGGCTCCTGGGGAGGGGACATTGGGAAGTCAGGGGGACCCCAAAACCTCTCTGAACCCACAGTGACCGCTGCAGAGCCCACTGCAGCTCCAGCTCCTGGGAATGGGCACATTTGGGGGGTCAGGAGGACCCCAAAACCCTTCTCATACACACAACACCCCCTCCAGGGCCTGCTGCAGCTCCGGCTCCTGGGGATGGGACATTTGGGGGGTCAGGGGGACCCCAAAACCCTTCCCATACACAGAGTGAGCTCTCCAGAACCAGTTGTAGGTCTGGCTCCTGGGAACGGCACATTTGGGGGGGTCAGGGGGACCCTAAAACCCCTCTGCACCCACAGTGACCGCTACAGAGCCCGATGCAGCTCCAGCTGCTGGGGACTGGACATTGGGGTTCAGGGGCACCCCAAAACCCTTCCCATACACACAGCGCCCGCTCCAGAACTTGCTGCAGCTCTGGCTGCTGGGAATGAGAACATTTAGGGGGGTCAGGGGGTCCCCAATTCCCTCTGCACCCACAGCAGCTCTGGGTCATGGCAATGGGCACATTTGGGGGGTCAGGGGGACCCCAAAACCCTTCCCGGACCCACAGCACCCACTTCAGGGCCTGCTCCAGCTCTGGCTGCTGGCAACGGAACATTTGGGGGGTCAGGGGGGACCCCAAATCCCCTCTGCACCCACAGCACACACACTGCAGCTCCAGCTCCTGGGAATGGCACATTTGGGGGTCAGGGGGTCCCTAAAATCCCTCCCAGACCCACAGAAGCTCCAGCTCTTGGCAAGAACACACTGGGGGGTCAGGGGGACCCCAAAACCGTTCCCACACCCATAGTGCCTGCTGGAGCTCTGGCTCCCAGGAATGGGAACATTTGGGGGGTCAGGGGGACCCCAAAACCCTTACAATACACACAGCAACCCCTTTCAGAGCCCGCTGCAGCTCTGGCTCCTGGGAACAGCACATTTGGGGGGTCAGGGGGACCCCATAACCCCTCTGCACCCACAGTGACCGCTCCAGAGCCCGCTGCAGCTCCGGCTCCTGGGAATGGGCACATTTGGGGGGTCAGGGGGACCCCAGATTCCCTCTGCACCCACAGCAGCCCTGGGTCGTGGCAATGGGCACATTTGGGGGGTCGGGGGGACCCCAAATGTCCTCCCAGACCCATGGCAGCTCCAGCTCCTCCCACATTTGGGGTTTAGGAAGGTCTGGGGGGAATGTGGGGCGCCTGCCGGGCACCCCCCGGCCCACCCACCCCCCCGGGGTCCCAGCCATGCCCAGCGGTGCCAGCCCTACACACACGGTGGGGAAGGGGGGTCCCCACATTGTTTGGGGGTCCCAGCCACGCACGCGGGGGGTGCCAGCCCTGCCCTGATGGGGTCCCCACCCTGCAGCCCCCCACAAACGCACCGTGCACCCCACAGATTTATCGGGAACCCCATGGGCACGTCCTGTACCCCACGGGGAATCCGTGAACCCCAAAACCAGACCGTGCACCCCACGAACACGTCACGGAACCCACAGATCGATCGTGCACCCCACAGGTTTACCAGGCACCCCAGAAATTATTGCTGCACCCCACGGGGGAGCCATGCACCCCACAAACACACCTTGCACCCCATAAGGACACCACGTGCTCCACAGATCCATCGTGCACCCCAAAGGCAGGGAAAGCACCCCACAAACTCATCCAGCACCCCGCAGGGGAACCAGGCACCCCACAGATTTACCCTGCACCCCAAAACCACATCCCGCACCCCACAACCGTGCCATGCACCCCACGGATTTCCCACAACACCCCAAACCCATCCTGCACCCCACAGATCCATGGCGCACCCCACAAACCCCCCCAGATTCACCAAGCACCCCCAAAACCCCAAATTTCCCCCCCCACCGACCACCTTCAGCCCCCCCCCAAGTCCCTCCCGGTACCTCCGGCTCCTCCATCCCGATCCCGATCCCGATCCCGATCCCGATCCCGATCCCGCCCCTGTCCCCCCCTCCAGTGACGTCACCACCTATAAATAACCCCCCGCTGCAAACGGGGGGAGCGGGAGCCCCCCCAAAATCGCCCCTCTCGTGGTTTTGGGGGGCTCCTCAAGGGGTGAATCCCTTTGGGATGAGGAGCCCGTTCCACCTTCCCGGGACCGCCCGGGATCCGGGAGCTCCGGGGGGGTCCCGGGGGGTCCCGAATTTGGGGAGGGGGAGGGGGGGGTCCCCCCAAAATTCCCACCTGGATGCTGGCGGCGATCTGGCGGATGTAGAGCATGTTGAGATCCTCCAGGATCCGCAGCCGGCGGCCCCCCCCCACCTCCATCGGGACCCCCGGGACCCCCCCAGCTATTTTGGGGGGTTCCCCCAAAGCCCCCCAAGGGGGTCCCGCCGCATCCAGCGCTGGGGTGTAGCGGGGGCCGCCCCCCCCTCTCTACCGAGGCGGCTGCGGGGAGAAAACGGGCTTTGGATGGAGCCCCCTCCCCGGGAATTTGGGGGTGCTTGGGCCCCTCCCTGGAATTTGGGGGTGTTTGGGCCCCTCCCTGGAATTTGGGGGGGCGTCGACGATGTTTGGCGTCCCCAAACGGCCGCCCCCTCGCAGGGAACAAGGGGGGCACTGTGCGGGAAAGGGCAGCGGGGGCGGCGGGGGGGAGGGGATTAGGGGCAGGGAGGGAATGCAGGGATTGGGGTGCAAGATTTGGGGTGCAGGGCTTGGGGTGCAGGGAGGGAATGCAGGGATTGGGGTGCAGGGTTGCAGGGTTTGGGGTGCAGAAATGGGGTGCAGGGAGGGGATTCGGGGCAAGGAGTGAACGCAGGGATTGGGGTGCAGGGTTTGGGGTGCAGGGTTTGGGGTGCAAGATTAGGGGTGCAGGGCACAAGAGGAGAGGTGGAGAAAATGGGGTGCAGGGCACAAGATGGAGTGTGGGGATGGGAAAAGGGGGGCAGGGTTTTGGGGGCAGGGGAGGGTGCGGGGGAAT
>NW_024499239.1:28474006-28482692 GCF_017590055.1 Onychostruthus taczanowskii | reverse complement strand
TTCTGGGGGGGGCCGGCCCCCCCCCCCTCCCCGGGGGCACCGGGACCGCCCCGAGCCAACCGGAGCCCCCGTGAGGAGCCGGTACCGGGGAATGGGACCCCACCCGCGGGCACTAACCCCCCCCCGAGTGAACCGGGATTCCTCGGGATGCACCGGGAGCTCCCCAGAGAGCACCGGGATGCCCTGGAATGCCCCGGGACCATCCCCAAGTGCACCGAGAGCCCTCGGAGCGCGCCCAGACACCCCCGAGAGAACCGGGAGCCCCCCGAACGAAGGGGGGAGCCCCCCGAGCGAACCCGGAGCTGCCGAGTGCCGTTGGTGCTGAAAGACCGGGACCCCCCCGTAGTCACCGGGACCCCCCAAACGCACCAGGAGCCCTCAAAATGCGCCGGGTCCACCCCAGGCTGCACCGACCCCCCCTCAAAATTCACTGAGACCCCCCCAGTATGCACCGCGACCCCCGAGTGTGGGTGCACCGTGTGAACCGGGACCCCCCAGACCCACCGGGACCCCCCCAAATTCCCCGTGTGCCACGGGCCCGGTACCGGCACCGCCAAGCACGGGACGCCCCAATCCTCCCGTCCCCTCCCCGACCCCCCCCGGTCCCTCCCGGTCCTTCCAGTTCCCCCCTCCCCGTCGGCTGCCGGGGGCGCGGGCGCTTCCCGCTGTACCGGATCCCACCGGAATTCCCGGCTGGGCCGGGGCAGCGGGACCGGACGGGCCGGGCCGGGCTGGGGGGGCCCGGGGGGCAGGGAGCGGCCGTGACCGCCCCCGTGGCTTCGTGCCCGGGCTGCTCCCGGGGCTCCCGCTGCTCCCGGTGCTCCCGGTGTTCCCGGGGCTCCCGGTGTTCCCGGGGCTCCCGCTGCTCCCGGGGCTCCCGCTGCTCCCGGTGCTCCCGGTGTTCCCGAGGCTCCCGGTGCTCCCGTACCTGCGGGGCCGGTGCCGGGGGGCAGCAGCGGCCCCGGCGCAGTTCCATGTCCAGCGCTGACCCCCGCGCCACCGTGGCGCGGCTCCGCTCGTCCCGCCGGAACATCCCCGGGGGTCCCGGTGGCTCCGGGGTGCAGAGGTTTCTGGAGAGTCCCGGGGGTCCTGGGGGATCCCGGAGCCTTCCGAGGGGTCCCGGGTGGTCCCGGAGTCCCCGTGAGCCGGAGATTTACGGGTGGTCGCGGTGTTCCCGGTACTCCGGAGCCTTCCCGGAGCTTCCCGGCGGTTCTGGGGGTCCCGGTGCTCCGGGAGGGAGTCCCGGTGTCCGGAGCCCCCTGGCCAGGTGGGAACACCGGGACGGAGCCGCGGGGAGATGCCGGGGTCGCCTCTCCGGTCCCCGCTCAGCCCCGGGATGGCGGGAGGGGCGGCGGGGGCGGCGATCGGTGCCGGCGGCTCCTGGCACGGGCGGGACAATGGCCCGGGGGGGTCCGGGTGACATCTGTGCGCGGGTGACATCGCCGCGTGCGCGACACCGGGGCTGTCACACGCCTGGCCCCGCAGGGAATCCCAAAATCCCGGCAGCGGGAGGGTGGGGAGAGCTCTCTGGAGGTGTCGCGGTGCCACCTGCAGAGGTGACACACGGCCGGGTGACACGGCCCGGGGCTGGTCCCGCCGTGGGATGGGCATTCCGTGTGTGGATGGAAGGATCCACTCAGATGGGAGATCTGGGTGAATAGGCGAGATATTTGGGTGGGTATTTAAGGGGGATTTGGGGATATTTGGGATATTTGGGTGGGTATTTTAGGGGTCTTTGTGAATATTTGGGATATTTGGGTGGGTATTTTGTGAATATTTGGGATATTTAGGTGAGTATCTGAGGGGTTTGTGTGGATATTTGGGATATTTGGGTGAGTATTTTAGGGGGTTTTGTGAATATTTGGGATATTTAGGTGAGTATCTGAGGGGTTTGTGTGGATATTTGGGATATTTAGGATGGGTATTTTAGGGGTTTTTGTGATATTTGGGATATTGGGGTGGGTATTTGAGGGGTTTTTGTGAATATTTGGGATATTTAGGTGAGTATCTGAGGGGTTTGTGTGGATATTTGGGATATTTGGGTGGGTATTTTAGGGGGTTTTGTGAATATTTGGGATATTTAGGTGAGTATCTGAGGGGTTTGTGTGGATATTTGGGATATTTGGGTGACTATTTTAGGGTTTTTTGTGAATATTTGGGATATTTCGGTGGGTATTTTAGGGATTTTTGTGAATATTTGGGATATTTGGGTGAGTATCTGAGGAGTTTTTGAGGATATTTGGGATATTTTTGTGGATTGATGAAGTCAAAACTCCTCATCCTGCCCTGAGCACCATCCCGGCACCCCAGGGAGAGATTTTTTGGAGCTGGATGTGGTTTTTGTGTGGATGGATGGGATCCACACTCAGATGAGAGATTTGGGTGAATATTCGAGATATTTGGGTGGGTATTTGAGAATTTTTTTGTGGATATTTGGGATATTCAGGTGCGTATTTAGAGTTTTTTGATGATATTTGGGATATTTGTGTGGATTGATGAAGTCAAAACTCCTCATCCTTCCCTGGGCACCATCCTGGCACCCCTGGCACTGACACTGGAGAGATTTTTTTGGGGCTGGATGAAGTTTTTTTGTGTGGATGGATGGATCCACACTCAGATTCGAGATTTTTGGGTGAATATTTGGGTGGGTATCTGGGGGGTTTTTGTGGAGATTTGGGATATTTGGGTAGGTATTTTGGGGGTTTGTGGGGATATTTGGGATATTTGGGTGGATTGATGAAGTCAAATCTCCTCGTCCTGCCCTGGGCACCATCCTGGCACCCCAGGGAGAGAATTTTGGGGCTGGATGGGGTTTTTGTGTGGATGGATGGGATCCACACTCAGATTCGAGATTTTTGGGTGAATATTCGAGATATTTGGATGGGTATTTGAGGGGTTTGTGTGGATATTTGGGATACTTCTATGAATTGATGAAGTCAAAACTCCTCGTCCTGCCCTGGGCACCATCCTGGCACCCCTGGCACTGGAGAGATTTTTTGGAGCTGGATGTGGTTTTTGTGTGGATGGATGGGATCCACACTCAGATGAGAGATTTGGGGGAATATTCGAGATATTTGGATGGGTATTTGAGGGGTTTTTGTGAATATTTGGGATATTTAGGTGGATTGATGGAGTCAAAACTCCTCATCCTGCCCTGAGCACCATCCCGGCACCCCAGGGAGAGATTTTTTGGAGCTGGATGTGGTTTTTGTGTGGATGGATGGGATCCACACTCAGATTCAAGATTTTTGGGTGAATATTTGAGATATTTGGATGGGTATTTGAGGGTTTTGTGTGGATATTTGGGATATTTGGATGGGTATTTAAGAGTTTTTTGTGGATCTTTGGGATATTTCTGTGGATTAATGAAGTCAAAACTCCTCGTCCTGCCCTGGGCACCATCCTGGCACCCCTGGCACTGGAGAGATTTTTTGGGGCTGGAGGGGTTTTTGTTTTTTTTTTTTTGTGTGGATGGATGGGATCCACTCTCAGATGGGAGATTTGGGTGAATATTTGAGATATTTGGGTGGATGTTTGAGGGGTTTGTATGGATATTTGGGATATTTCTGAGGATTTGACTTTGATGAAGTCAAAACTCCTCATGCTGCCCTGGGCACCACCCTAGGAGTGATTTTTGGGGCTGGATGTGGTTTTTTGTATGGATGGATGGGATCCACACTCAGATGAGAGATTTTTGGGTGAATATTTGAGATATTTGGATGGGTATTTGAGGGGTTTGTGTACATTTGGGTGAGTATCTGAGGGGTATGTGTGAATATTTGAGATATTTGAGTGGGTATTTGAGGGTTTTGTGTGGATATTTGGGATATTTAGATGGGTATTTGAGGGGTTTGTGTACATTTGGGTGAGTATCTGAGGGGTATGTGTGAATATTTGAGCTATTTGAGTGGGTATTTGAGGGTTTTTTGTGGATCTTTGGGATATTTCTGTGGATTAATGAAGTCAAAACTCCTCGTCCTGCCCCGGGCACCACCCTGGCACCCCCAGGAGTGATTTTTGGGGCTGGATGTGGTTTTTTGTGCGGATGGATGGGATCCACTCTGAGACTGGAGATTTGGCTGAATATTTGCGTGGGTATTTGAAGATTTTGTGTGGATATTTGAGGGGTTTTGTGGATATTTATGTGGCTCCATGAATTCCTCTCCCAGTTTCCCCCTGCACACGCCAGACCCGGCTCCCTCAGGCCGGGAAACGCTCCAGAGCCCGAAGCACCGCCATGGCCTCCTCTGGACAGCTCCAGCAGCTCTCTCTGCTCCCGAGGGGCCCAGCCCTGCACCCAGCGCTCCAGGTGTGCCTCACCCGGCCGGGGCCGAGCTCCGGATCCCCCTGAGCTGCGGGCACTGCCCTGCCCGGTGTGCCCGGGATTCCGCCGCGCGCAGGCCCCGGGCCCGCACGGCTCGCACCTGAGGCCGCAGCGGTGTGTTCGGGCCGTGCTTTCAGCCACACCTGAGGCCGCAGCGGTGTGTTCGGACCGTGCTTTCAGCCATAACTGCGCAGCGCTCACCTGAGCTCTCACCTGAGCTCTCACCTGAGCCCTCACCTGAGCCCTTACACCTGCCCCGCCCGGCCCAAAAGCACCCGCGGCATCAGTTTCCCCCCCGGACGGCGCACAACTTGCCCACATCAAAAATGGCGGCGGCAGAGTCACCCGCCCCGTATAGCGGGCGGGAACCAGACCGGGCGGAAGCGAGTTTGGGCGGAAGTGGGTCCGACCCGAATTGGGTCCCCCGCGGGCGGATGCGCAGGGCCTGGCGGCGCGGCGGGATGGAGGCCGGCGGGCACGGTGAGAGAGCGCGGGGCCGGGGAGGGTCCGGGGGGGCTGCGGGATCGCTCCCCGGCGGGATAGAGCCCGTAGGGACCCCTCGCTGACCCTGTGTTCCCCCTCACAGGGCAGGAGGCCGAGGCGGGCGGCCATGGCGGCCACAAGAAGAAACACAAGAAGCACAAGAAAAAGCACAAGAAACGGCACCACCACGAGGCGGGGCCGCCCCAGGGGCCCGAACCCCCTCGGCAGCCCCGGCTGAGACTCCGGATTAAGCTGGGAGGGCAGATCCTGGGCACCAAGAGGTGAGGAGGGAGCTGGGGGCAGATCCTGGGCACCCAGATGGGGGAGGAGGAGGAGGAGGGGGGAGAGGCAGGGCCGGGCATGTTCCGTGCGTCCCCCCAAACTCCTCTCTGTTCGCCTGCAGTGTCCCCACGTTCACGGTGGTCCCCGAGGGGCCGCACTCGCCGTCCCCGCTGCTGGCAGGGGACGAGGAGGAGCCCAGCGTCCCCATCGAGCAGTACCGGGCCTGGCTGGGTGAGCAGCGCTCTGGGCAGGGCAGGGGGGGAAATGGGGGGCTCAGAGCGAGGGCTGCGTGGGGAGGGGCTCTGGGAAGGGCAGGGGGAGGGAAATGGGGGGCTCAGAGCGAGGGCTGCGTGGGGAGGGGCTGCCCTGGAGCCCTTGGGGTGCTGTGACCCCCAGCCCTGGGGTTGTTCCCATGTGCCCAGGGAGCTCCAGAGCTAGTGGGGAGCTGGGCTGAGGAGCCTCATAGCCTCTGGGGCATGACTTGGGGGGGATCTGGAGGGGCTGCAGGGCAGGGCTGGGCAACAGCAACCTGGCCCCCTCCCCACTGCCCGAGCTGGACCCCGAGAGCTGCTTCCCCCCCCGTGAGGAGGGGGAGGAGGAGGAGGAGGAAGAGGAGGAGGAAGAGGAGGAGGAGGAGCGGCGCTGGCTGGCGGCCCTGGAGAGGGGGGAGCTCGATGACAACGGCGACATCAAGAGGGAGGTGGACGAGTCCCTCCTGACAGCCCGGCAGGTCAGGGGGCTGGGGGGCTGGGGAGGGACTGGGGGGGCTCAGGGAGCTCCAGACCCAGTGGGGAACTGGGCTGAGGGGGGACTGGGGAACCTCATAACCCCTGGGCATGACTGGGGGGATCTGGAAGGGCTGCAGGGCCAGGGCTGGGCAGGACTAGGGGGGCTGGGGATGCTCAGGATGCTCCAGACCCAGAAGGGAACAGGGCTGAGAGGGGCCTGGGGAATCTCATAACCCCTGGGCACGACTGAGGGGATCTGGAAAGGCTGCAGGAAGCCCAGGGCTGAGCTGGAACCCCTGGGGCATGACTGGGGGGATGTGGAAGGGCTGCAGGGCAGGGCTGGGGAGAGGCTGGGGATGTCAGGATGCTCCAAGGGGGCCTGGAAGAGCTGCAGGAAGCCCAGGGCTGAGCTGGAACCCCTGGGGCATGACTGGGGGGATGTGGAAGGGCTGCAGGGCAGGGCTGGGGAGGGGCTGGGGGGGCTCAGGACGCTCCAGACCCAGTGGGGAACTGGGCTGAGGGGGTACTGGGGAGCATTGTAGCTCCTGGGGCATGACTGAGGAGATGTGGAAGAGCTGCAGGAAGCCCAGAGCTGAGCTGGAACCCTTGGGGAGCAACTGAAGGGATGTGGAAGGGCTGCAGGGCAGGGCTGGGGAGGGGCTGGGGGTGCTCAGGACGCTCCAGACCCAGTGGGGAACTGGGCTGAGGGGGTACTGGGGAGCATTGTAGCTCCTGGGGCATGACTGAGGAGATGTGGAAGAGCTGCAGGAAGCCCCGCAGCCCCTCCCTGAGCCCCGCCGTGCCCCCCGCAGCGCGCGCTGCTGCACAAGCAGCAGAGCCAGCCCCTGCTGCAGCTGCCCATGGGCGCCAAGGCCAAGGAGGTGACGGAGGAGATGCGGGAGAAGCGCGAGGAGCGGGCGCGGCGCCGGCGGCTGCAGGCGGCCCGCAAGGCCGAGGAGAGCAAGAACCAGACCATCGAGCGCCTGACGCGCACGCACAAGGCCAAGGTGAGGGCCCTGCGCGAGCGCCGCGCCCGCCCCCGGCCCTGCCCGGTGGTGCACTACCGCAGCGCCGCCGACGGCGTCACCGTGTCCTTCCCCGCCGCCCGGCCCTGCGCCGTGCCCGGCTGCACCAACGCCAGGCGCTACAGCTGCGCCCGCACCGGCCGGCCGCTCTGCAGCCTGGGCTGCTACCAGCGCAACCTGCAGCTGCTGCAGAGCGCGGGGTGACGGCGCTCGGGGGGGGGATGGACCCTCACCGGGGGGCTACGGACCGTCCCCGGGGGCTACAGACCATCTGCAGGGGCTATGGACCCTCACCGGGGGCTACGGACCATCTACAGGGGCTACAGACCCTCCCTGAGGGGCAACAGACCATCTACAGGGGTTATAGACCCTCACCGGGGGGCTACGAACCCTCCCCGAGGGGCTACAGACCATCTACAGGGGCTACAGACCATCTACAGGGGCTACAGACCATCTGCAGGGGTTATGGACCATCAGCAGGGGCTATGGACCCTCCCTGGGGGCTATGGACCCTCCCCAAGGGGCTAGGGCTACAGACCATCTGCAACAGACCATCTGCAGGGGTTATGGACCATCAGCAGGGGCTATGGACCCTCCCTGGGGGCTATGGTCCCTCCCCAAGGGGCTACAGACCAACTACAGGGGCTACAGCCCCTCCCCGAGGGGCTACAGACCACTCTGGGAGGCTGCAGACCCTCCCCAGGTGGCTAAGGACCTTCTGTGGGGGACTATGGACCCTCCCCAGGGGGTACAGACCATCTACAGTGGCTACAGACCCTCACCAGGGTCTATGGACCCTCTGTGGGGGGCTAGAGACCCTCCCTGGGGAGCTACAGACTGGGGGACTGCGGATCTTCTCCATGGGGTTACGGACCCTCCCCGGGGGTTACGGACCCTCCCCGGGGTACAAAGGCCGCATCACCGGGCCCTGTGGAGTTCCCGGGTTATCCACGTGGGGCTGGAAGAGGAACCCGCAGCTTTCCCCCGTGGGGAGCTCCAGGAGTTCCACACGGAGCCAGAAGGCAGAACAAGGGGGGCTTCGAACCGTCTGCTGTGGGCACAGAGCGTCGGCCACGCCACGGAGAGCTGCAGTTCCTCGTGGGCACAGGGATGGGGAGCTCCAGAGGCTCTCCAGCACGGACACGGCGGGCTGGGGACCCGGGCAGGGAGGGAGGGCGGTCCCGAGGCGGGTTCTGTGTGGCGGAGCTCATTAAAGGCTGTTGTTCAAGGAGCCGTGTGTGGCCTGGTGGCGTGGGAGACAGCCCGGCACCCCCCGGGAGCGCTGTGGTACAGCCCGGCACCCCCGGGAGCGCTGTGGTACAGACCCGCCCTCCCCCGGGAGTGGGACAGCCCGACTCCTCCCCCCGGTGGGTTATGGTCCGTCCCTGGTAGGCGGGGCGCTGTCCGGCTGCTCCCGTTGGCTGCGGCTATGCCCAGCGGAGAGCGGCGACGCTGATTGGTCTGACGCTTTGCCAATCGGACGGCTGAAGAGCTGTCTGCTCGCCAATTGGCCGCGCTGTGCCGAGTGCCCGCATCGGGGCGGGCCGAGAGGCCGCGCCCTCCGTCGGACTCGGAGCTGGGTCGCCATTGGCGAGCGCCGCTGTCAGTCAGAGCTTGGGGGAGGTGCTCTACGTCCGGTTGGCCACTACAGCCGCCAATCACGGCGGGGGCGGGGCTCGGCTTCTTTGTCTCTGTTGTTGGGCGTGAGACTGAGGCAGACGGCGCGCGATTGGCTGCAGCCGGACGGCGGCGGCGCCGCCGATTGGCTGTCGTCTGCGGAGCGTCCGCCGATTGGCCGACGGTGCCGGCGGGGGCGGGATTTCGGGCCGGGCGTGATGGCGGCG
>NW_024499239.1:28454338-28473985 GCF_017590055.1 Onychostruthus taczanowskii | reverse complement strand
TGGGCCGGCAGCACCCGCAGGTACCGGGCGGGCCGGGGCGGGGGGGCCGCGCGCGGGGCTGCGGTGACGGTGCGGCCGTGCCCCGCAGGCCCGGGAGTTCTGCCCGGGGGTGAACAACCGGCCCTACGTGTGCGAGACCGGGCACTGCTGCGGGGAGAGCGGCTGCTGCACCTACTACTACGAGCTGTGGTGTGAGTGCGGGGGATCCCGGGAGAACGGAGGGGAGCGGGGATCCCGGGCGGGCCGGGGGGCACTGAGGGGCTCTGGGGGGGTTCCGTGTGACGGTGACCGGCCCGCTCCGCCGCCCCGTTCCCGCAGGGTTCTGGCTGCTCTGGACCATCCTGATCCTGCTGAGCTGCTGCTGCGCCTTCCGGCACCGCCGGGCCAAGCTGCGCCTGCAGCAGCAGCAGCGGCAGCGGGAGATCAACCTCATCGCCTACCACGGTGCCTGCCAGTACCCGCCCTCCTCGGGGGACCTCCGTGAGTCGGGGCTGCTGAATTGCCCCCAATCCCAGCCCCTGGCAGCACCACCCCCTTCCACGGGGGGTGGCGATCGGGACCCCCGGCCCCTCATGCCCCACGGGGGATCTCAGTGAGTCAGGACGCCCAGCCCCACGTTCCTTCAGCTGTGCCTTTCCCCTCCATCCCCATCCTCTCGGGGGCCGTTTCCCGGTGTCCCGGGTGTGTCCCTGACCCCGCCTCTCCCCTCCCAGGGCTGCTGGCCTCCTTCAAGCTCCCGGCGTACGAGGAGGTGGCGCGGCGCCCCGGGACGCCGCCGCCGCCCTACAGCCCCGGGAGCCCCTCGCTGTCCCCCGGCTCCTCCGGGGGCTGCAGCTCCTGCTCCTGCGGCTGCTCCTGCGCCTCCTCCCCCAGCAGCTCCTCGCTCTCGGCACCGGGCACCGACGAGACGGACCCGGAGCCGGGCCCGGGCACGGGGGGTGGCAGTACCGGCCGTGACTACGGCTCCAGCAGCACCGGCACCGGCGCCAGCTGGGACCTGCCCCTGCCCGAGGAGCCGCCGGCCCGCGGGGGCCCCCCCAAACAAGTGCCCCCGGACCTGTGCGAGGCCGAGGGTCGCCCCTGCTCCGACACCGAGGGGGGCGAGGACGGGGCGGGCAGAGCCGTGCCAGGGGGGTGCCCCGGGAGGCACCGGCGGCTCACGGGGGATTCGGGCATCGAGGTGGGCCGGGGCCTAGAGGAGGAAGAGGGTGAGCCTGAAGGCTACGGGGGAGCAGGGGGTGGTGGGGGGCCCGGCTTACCCGTGCTGCCTGTCTGAGCCCCCCCACAGGACCCCCAGCTGGGGTCTGGACTCATCACGGAGCCCCCGGGGGCTCCTCGCCCCGACTGACACCCACCTTGCAGTGTGGTGGGGTCCTGCTGCAGCCCCCTCCCCTCCAAACTGCTCCTGGGGCCCCCCCCTGTGATCCCGGTGCTGCTGCCCGGGGGGTGCCCGAGGCCGTGGGCGGTCCCGGCGTGTTCTCTCACCATTAAAGAGATGTGGAAGTACCACGGACCCTTGTGGTGGGTGCGCTGGGCTGGGTGACGACCCCCGACTCCACAGGAAGGGGTAAAACACCCCCTCCATGGCACAGGGCCCACCGGCGTGACCTGGGGTCAGCAAAGGTGACACCGGGGCGGCGAGAGGCTACGCTCACGGAGGTTTATTGCAGGGGAGGGCAGGGGGGCTCCGGCACAGCCCCCCAACACCTCCCCCGGCCCTGAGCACGCCAGGCATGCAAGGGGGCACAGAGACCCCCCCCCACATCAATAGTCCTCGGCCATGGCCAGCACGACGAGCGCGGACCAGCCGGCGAAGGGGCGACAGCCCTGCCCGGCGCCGTCGCTGTCCCGATAGTGCTCCCACAGGAAGCCGGTGGCCTCGTACTGCCGGAACACGTTGCCCACGAGGTTGAGCCGCAGCTCCCGGTAGATCCGCGCCGCTCGCTCCCGGTGCGGCCCCGGCGCCCGCGCGTAGCCGCGCAGCGCCCGCAGCGCCAGGAAGTTGATGTTGACCCAGACGGAGCCGCGCCAGTAGGGCGGGTCGTGCTCGGTGTTGCGGCGCAGGTACATGGGGCTGTCGCGGGCCAGCGAGCGCAGCCCGAAGGGCGTCCACAGCTGCTTCTCGCCGCGCATGGAGCCCAGCAGCGCCGGCAGCCGCGGGGAGTCCGCCCGCAGCAGCTGCAGCAGCAGCGGGAACAGGCTGACGTAGCCCAGGGCGCCCACGAAGCGCGGCCGCGGCGGCTCCCGCACCTCCCGCCGCAGCCGCGGGGCCGCCGGGGGCCCGCCGGGCACGGGCGCCGGGCGGTGCCAGCGCAGAGCCACGGCCGCGCTGTGGTTGCCGAAATCGGCGAAGGCGCCCAGCTCGGGCGCCCAGTGCAGCCGGTCCAGCAGGTCGTTGTCGCTCAGGGCGGCGGCCATGTCGCGGTAGGGCGCGGCGGGCTCGCCCAGGCGCTCGGCCAGCGCCGCCAGCACTCGGGCGCCCAGCGCCATCCAGCAGCGCAGGTCCAGGTGCCGCTCCTGGGCGGACGGGTGGGAGGCGCGGGGGTAATCGTCCAGCCCCGACGACAGAGTCTTGGGGTTCAGGAAGCGCTCGGGGTCGGGGTCGCGGCCGCGCCAGCGGAAGGTCAGCGGCTCGGGGCCGGCCTGGGTGCGGTTCAGCCACTCGAACCAGGCGCGGAGGCGCGGGGAGAGGCGGCGCAGGTAGGGCAGGGGCGCGTCGGGCAGCAGCCGCTCCAGCGCCAGCAGCAGCGTCGGGGGGTTCGCCGTCTCGCTGTGCTGCAGCACGAACTCGGGGGGCACCCGGGCCCGCGCCTCGTCGCCCAGGATCTGCTCCCGCGGGATCCAGCCGTCGGCGTTCAGCAGGTCGAGCCAGTGAGCGAGGATGTCGCGGGCCAGCGCGGGGTCCCAGCGGGCCAGCAGCAGCAGGTGGAAGCCCTCGTCCCACAGGAAGCCGCGCGGGAAGCAGGAGCGCGAGGGCACGGCCGTGAACAGCGCGGACTCCATGCCGGGCACCGGCTCCTCCCGGCGCTCCGAGCGCAGCAGGGAGCGGCCGTGGAAGAAGCCGATGCCGCCCAGCATCTCGCTGAGCGCGGCCTGGGCGAAGCGGCGCCGCGGGAGGGACTCCCCGCGCGCCCCCAGCCCGAAGGCGTCCTCGAAGCGCCGCTCCGCCGCCGCGCTGCCCGACTCCAGCGTCACCTCCAGCGCCGCCGGCGGCTCCAGCGTCGCCTGGTGCAGCAGCAGCTGCCCCCGAGGGGGCTCCCCGGGCAGCCCCCCGGCGCTGGACACCCCGAAAAAGCGGCGGCGGGGTCGGCCCGGTGGGGAGAACACGGAGCTCTCGCGGAGGCTGCGCCGGACCAGGTCGGTGAGGCGGTGCAGCCCCGGCACCCCCGCGGCCAGGAAGTTGTAACTGGGGGGGGGGGGACAAGAGAGTCAGGGATGGGGGACGCGGGGGCAGATGGAGGGGACACGGGGGGTTTGGGGGCCGCAGCCCGGACGCTCACCTGGCGTACTTGGGCCCCTCCCCGCCCTCCCCCGTGGGGGGCAGGAAGGTGACAGTGAAGTCCCCGAGCTCCTCTGCCGTCCCCGCCACGGCCGCCAGCCGCGTCCCGTTCTCCAGCACCGGCCGCAGCGTCCCCTGCCCATCCGTGGCCACGTAGAAGAAGAGGGACACGAGAGGGGCCGGGCCGTTGCCCTGGGGAGGAGGAAGAGGAGGATGACAAAAGCTCCCTGGCATCCCAACCCCTCTCCCGCTCTCGCCCCCTCACCTCCGTCTTCACTGTGACCCGCCAGCTCCAGTCGCCGCCATGGTCTCCCCCCGGCTGCTTCACGAACTCGGTTCTCAGCAGCAGCCCCTCATCGCGGATCTCCTGCACTCCGAAATTCTCCCCGTCGTGCATCAGCCACCCATACCGCGACACGCCGTTGTTCTGCTCGCTCGTGTGCCGCAGGTCGCCGCCGTGCTGGAGCCACATCAGTCCTGGAGGGGCGGGGGGGTGTCAGGGGCGGCCCTGCGGCGGGAGCGGGCCCGGGCAGAGCCCCAGGCCGGGGCAGAGCCCCCCGCGCCCCGTCAGGGGCGGCCCCGCGGCGGGAGCGGGCCCGGGCGAGCCCCCCGCGCCCCTCACCGGTCACGACAGCGCGCGGGCTCCGCGTCTTCATCCCGAAGTACACGTGAGGCCGGTACGTGCCCCAGAAATAGGTGGGCGACGCGAGCGGCCCGGTGGAGCCAGGGGGGACGGCGGGGGGCGCGGGGTGGGGGGTGACGAGGCGGGAGGCTTCGCTCCACCGCTTCCATCCGGCAGCCGCCGCCGCCAGAGCCAGCGCCAGCGCTGCCGCCGCCGCTGTAAGCGCCAGCGCCGTCCGGCCCCGCCCGGAGCCTCGCGGTGGCTTTTGCTGTTGCCGCAGTTTCGGGTCGCGGAGCCGCTCCCGGGGCCGTTCCCGGGGTCCATCCCCGCCGCGCCGCCGCCGCTCGCCCGCCATCAGGGCAGTCGCGCTGGTGACGTCAGCGCTGCGACAGCTGCGGCGGGGCCGGGGCCGCGAGCGCCTTCTGGCGGGCGGGAGGAACGCGCGCGGGCTCAGTCCTCCAGGGACCCCCCGGCCCAAACCGGCCCCGAGGGGACAGCGACACCGCAGGGTGTCCCCGGCCAGCCCTGCCACACAGTCCTCGCTCCTCCTTACGCCCGCTGATCTCCTCCCCAGCCTCTCCGGGGATACCCAAAGGGCCCGCAGCCTTCCCTAGGATCACCCTGGAGCCCCAACTATGCACCCGCAGTGTCCCCATGACCCCGAGGGAATCCCACGCTGCACCCCCAGGACACCCAAGCCCCACCGGTCTCCCCACAAAAACTCCAGTTAGATCCTGCCCACCAGCAGTTGGAATACCAGGATCACACCCCAGGGCTGCCAGACCCCCATACCCCAATACCCCCCTCACAGACGCAGCCACGGCCATGGCGTTTCCAGGTTTATTCCAGCTCAGCCCTCGGGGCTGTTCCCGACGCACGGCAGCCCTGGCACACGCCAGCGGCGAGCTCGGTGCAGCCGCAGGGACAGCCACTGCTGCTGGCTGCCCGGGAACGGGGACTCGGGCCGGGCCGGGAGATCGGCCTCGGGAGCCAGCGGGGGCGTCCCCGGGAGTGGGGCCAGCCCCTCCAGAGGGTCCAGGCCAGGGACAGGGTCCATGGATGGTTCCAGGGGGTGGGCGCCTTCGTCTGAGCCTGGGAAGGGACGGATAGGTTTGGGATAGGTTGGCTGGTACATCAGATCCTGCTTCCGATGCGGGTTCCTGTCCCCATTCCAATCCCATCCGCATCCTCGTCCTCTCCCTGTCCCCATCGGTCCTTGTCCCATTCTCCCTGCCCCACCCTGTCTCATCCCATCTCCACCCTCTTTCATCCCAATCCCACTCATCCATCCATCCATCCCATCCCATCCCATCCCAGTGTCACCTCCATCCCAATCCCATCCCACCCCATCCCAATTCCACTCCACCTCATCCCATCCCACTCCATCCCATCTCCAACCCCATCCCAATCCCATCCCTTCCCATCCCATCCACCCACCCCGTTCCCCTCCCAGCCCTCCCCTCTCTCACAGCAGCGCCGGAGGCTGCCCCAGCGGCGGGGGGCTCCCCCCAGCCCCCCCGGCTGCTGCAGCAGGCAGCGCACGGCCGTGTCCGTGTGCCGGAAGACGCAGAGGGCCCGCAGCGCCTGCCGCGCCTCGGGGGCCAGCCCGGAGCTCTCCGAGCACACCAGCTCCCGCGCGGCCTCGAAGTCCCGCCGCAGCTGCAGGGCGCCCTGCAGGCTGGCACGGGGGTCAGCGTGGGCACGGGACCCCCGGGGTCCCCAGCAGGACCCCCCGGCACTGCCACCGCGCGCCGTGACCGCCGCCGAGATCCCGGCGCTGCCATCGGGCCCCCACCACCAGCGGGACCCCCACAGAACGTCTGGCACTGTCACCAGAGCCCCTCGGACCCCCACTGGGACACCGTCAGTGCGAGCCCAAGCTGCCACTGAACCCCTGGCCTGTCACTGGACCCCCAGGATGACACTGGGACCCTCAGGAGACCACTGGGACCTTCAGGACACCACAGGGACCCCTGGAACTGCCACTGGGACCTCCAGGACACCACTGGGACCTCTGAAGCTGCCACTGGGACCCTGCAGGACGCCACTGGGACCCCCAGGATGCCACTGGGACCCTCAGGACCCCTGGCACTGCCACTAGGACCCCCAGGATGCCACTGGGACCCCCAGGACACTGCTGGGACCCCTGGAACTGCTACTGGGACCCCCAGAACTGCCACTGCGACCCGTGGCACTGCCCACAGGCTGTGGCCCCCCCGTCCCCAGTACCTGAACTTGATCCGGCGGGTCAGGATGTGATCCATCCAGGCCTCCAGGAAGGCCGTGGTGACCCGTGCCAGGGTGGGCACCTGGGCATCGTGGGGCAGGGCCTGGGCCCCCTGCAGCACCTGCCCCAGCACCGCCTGCACCGCGGCCGCCGCGTAGGCGCTGGGGGAGCTGGGCAGCTCTGGGGGACACAGGGACCCGGTTCAGTGAGCCCCTAAATCCACCCCCCCGGCCCCCCAGCCCCAACACCCACCAGCGCGGGGCCCGAGCCGCCAGTGCCGGCCCAGCGGCATCGTCTGGTCGAAGATCTCGGCCGAGAGCCGCTTGCAGCTGGTGGAGAACATCCAGAGCACATCCCCGGAGAAGAGCTGGGACACAGGGGACACGGGATGACACGGGGTGACACGGGGTGACACAGGCATCCTCGTGCTCAGCCCACCCTCCCGCAGTGCCACCACACCTGGATGCTGTTGGCCACGTCGCGGATCTGCCGGCACAGCTGGAGCTCCCACGGGGATCCCGGGCTGGGGGGCGGCTCAGGGGGGCTGTCCCCAGGAATGTCCCCTGGCTCCGGGAAGGTCCTGCTCGCCTGCAGCATCAGCTGCTCTGCCTCTGCCTTCAGCACCTGCAGGGGAGCAGGTGGAGTGAGCCCAGCCCTGCTGTGTCCCCCCAGCCCCCCGTGCCCGCCGTGCTCCCCGTACCTGCAGGTCTCCCTGGGTGAGCAGCAGGAACTGAGGCAGCGCCCAGGCCGCCAGGTACCGCCCGGCCCGGCCCGTCAGCCACGCGTGGGCGGCCGCCACCGCCGCCAGGCAGCGGCCCAGCACCTGCAGCCGCAGGCAGAGACCCCCGGGGGGGGCTGCGGGTGGGGGTCAGCACAGAGAGGATCCCCAGAGCAGCCTGCCCCCCAGCCCAGACCCCTCTCACCGTGCGGGCGGGCGGGCAGCAGGCGCAGGCAGCGCAGGGCCAGCGCCAGGGCTGGGAAGAGGCACCGGAGCTGCTGGGCTGTACGGCTGCACCCCGGCCCTGGGGACCCCCCCGGGGCCTCCAAGCACTTGTCTGACAGCCCTGAGCCCAGAGCACGGGTGAAATCTGGAGGAGAAACAGTCAGAAGGCCCCAACATCCCCCCACTCGCACCCCACACCCCATCCCATTCCCAACCCTTCATAGCATACCCCACTCCCTCACCCCATATCCACCTCGTACCCCAGAGCCCACACCCCGCAGCACACCCTGTACCCCCCCCGTGCCCCCGCAGCCCCCCATACCCGTGTCCCAGCTGCAGAGGATGCTCCTGCACAGCAGCTGCAGGCAGAGCCGCCCCAGCTCCTCCCGGCACTCAGCGGGCACACGGGCTGTGGGGACACAGCGGGGCTCAGATGGGACAGGGACACCCCGAGGGAGCCCCGCACCCCCTGCACCCCCACGTACCCACGGCGAGCGCGCGGCTCAGCTCCCACGCCGCGCTGACGGTGGCGCTGGGGGTGGCAGGGGGGGTGCCCGGGGTGTCCCCCAGCACGGCGCCCGCAGCCTCCCAGAGCAGCAGGCGGTAGCGGGCGCTCAGGGTGGCAGCCGCGGGGCCGCGGGCGGCGTCCAGCCACCGCACGGCCTTCCAGCCGCCCGCGCTGCCCGGCCGCAGCCCCGGCGGCTCGGGGCTCTCTGACAGCACTGGCTGCCACAGGCTGTCGGCTGAGGCCACCAGCGCCCCAAAAACGTGTCCCATCAGCTCCTCGTCCTCCTGGCACAGCGCCTGCAGCTCAGCCGCCAGCGCCGGCGGCGCCTCCGTTCCGGAAGGTTCCGCGTCCACACCCGTGCCCGTCGCAGCCGTGCCGTGCCCCGGTGGCCACGGCAGCACCACGTCCTCCCAGCAGACGCGTCCATCCCTGATGTCCCCACTCTGGGGCCACAGGAGCGGCCGGAGCCTCCGGGCCACGGCCCGGCCCCGCTCGGCCGCCAGCAGCCGCAGCACCCCGCCCACCGTGAAGGCACCGGGAGCCTTCACCTCGGGGCCCAGCTCCTCCGCCAGCCCCCGCACCACTCGGTTGTAGATCTCCAGCCCCTGGAAGAGGTCAGCCAGGCACTCAGAGGCCGGGGCAGGGCTACCGCGGCGGCCGAGCTCCCGCAGCCGTCCCTCGACGTGCCGCCCGGCCAGGCGCGCGGCCATCAGCGCGGGCAGCTGGCCCCGGCGCCGCGGCAGCGCCCGCAGCCACGCGTCCGTCCGCAGGCGCCGCAGCAGCGCGGCCCAGTGCCCCGCGTGCGCCCGCAGCTCCAGGCACAGCTCCCGCAGCTCTCCGGGCCCCGGCGGCTCCTGCAGCCGCCGCAGGAAGTCGGAGGAGGCCTTGAGGCGTCGGGTGAAGTCGCGGGCCAGGCGGAGCTGGTGGCGGTGCTGCAGCAGCGCGTGCAGGGTGGCCCCGCGCTCCGCCACGCGCCGCCGCACGGCGTCCTCGGAAAAGTCGCCGGCGCCGCTGGGATGGGGCCGCACGTAGCCCAGGAAGGTCTCGGTGCGAGGGTCCTCCCAGACGCAGAGGCAGCGGCGCAGCCCCGGGAAGGTTTGCTCCAGCGGGACCACGATGGACGCCGCTTCGTCCTCATCTTCCTCCTCGTCGTCCTCCTCGTCGGTGTCGCCGCGCCGGCTCGACCGCGGGGACAGCAGGCGGCGCAGCCCCGGCGTGACGCTGCGCAGCATGGCCTCTGCCCGCTGCAAGGAGCGTGCCAGGGGCCCCCGCGACCCGCCTGGGGGCATGGGACCCTCAGGATGGGGCACGGAGCGTGGTGGAGGGTGGGGAACCCCAGTTTGAAGAACCTTGCTGTGGGGCAGCACCCGCCCACATCGCCCCGTCGCTGTCCCACTGCCACCCTAACCCGGAGACCCCCGGCACCCTGTTACGCTCCCCACGTGTCCCCCAGGGCCCCACAGCACATTGGGGTCCCCATAGCCTTCCACATGCCATCAATGCCCCCCCCAAAGATCCTGGACCCCATTAGGGTCCTCCACACTCCCCCCAGAACCACGCCGCCCAGCAGGATCCCCGCAGCCCCCCAGAACACCACACCCCCTCGTGGTCCCCGCAGCTCCCGGGGGGTCTCACCGGGCTCGGGGGGGTCTCCGCGGGCAGCCCCATCGCCCGGTCCCGGCCGGGCCGTCAGCAGCAGCAGGATGAGGCCGCCCAGGCCCGCGTCGCCCACCTGGAGGGGTGCAGGGGGCTCAGGACCCCCGGGCCGGGGCGGAGGGCGGGGCCACGCGTGACCCCGCCCATCGCCGCACTGACCACGCCCACGCCACGCCCCCAGCTGCCTCCCGCTGTGACCACGCCCCGGCCTGAGCCCTCCACGTTTGGCCACGCCCCCGCCCCGCCCCCTGCCCCGTTGCCATGGAGACTGAGGTGTGTCCGACCCCCCCCCCCGCCCCGAGCGGCCTCACCTGCAGGCACAGCTCTCCGCCGCGCCGCTCAGCGCCGCCGGTGTCCATGCCGGGCCATGCCGGGGGCGGCGGCAGCAAAGAGGCTTAGGCCCTCGCTAATCCGGGGGGCTGGGCCAAGCTGGCCGCCAGGAGGGGCCCGGCGTGCGGGGCGGGACGAGCGGCGGGGGGCGACCGAGCCCACGGCCTTGGGGCAGGCGGGGACGGCGGGAGAGGATGTGGAGCGCCGGTGCCGCTCCGTCAGGGCCCTGCGGGCCGCCGTCCTGCCCGCACCCAGCATGGCGGCCGGGCGGCCTCAACCGGCGCCGTGACGCTGTTCCGGTAGGCCGGTGATGCAATCCTCAGGCGCGGCGGCGGCGATGCGGGGCTCGGGCGGGACGCGGGAGCGGGACGGGCCCGGGCTGGGTGGCTTCGGGCCTGCCGCCGCTGCCTGCCCCTGGGGCTGCACGCTCGGCCCCGCCGGCTGGAGCGGCGGTACGGGCCGTGGCGGGGCCGGGCGGCCAGCCCAGAGCGGGGCCCGCTGTCGGTTCCGCCTCCGCCGGCTCACGGCTGTTTTCTCTTCCCACAGCGCCCTTCTGCCCCCGGCACCGCATGTCCAGCTTCGCCGAGCTGCCGTCGCAAGGTCCCTCGCAGACAGTGGTTAAGTGTAAGGGGGAGGAGGTGTGTCTGCTCTGGGACGACGGTGAGTGAGGCGGGGGCTACCGGGAATTGCCAGGAGACGGGGAACGGGGTGGGGGCTGCCGGGATCCGGAGCCTGGGACTGCTCCTCACACACGCCGTTCTCCTGGCAGGCCCCAGGGTGGATTACTACCCGCTGGGGGACGACGATGACGATGGCAACGATGATTACGATTACGACGAGGACGAGTTCGAGGAAGGTTTGCCGTTCTTGGACGTTCCCGTGGCGGAGGGGGCCGTTCCCTACAGCTACTGCGGATTCCGCAAGTCCTTCCTGTGCTCGGAGCCGCCCCCGCGGCTGCCCCGGACCCCTCCCACCGCCCTGGACGCGCGGCTGGACCGGCTGCCCACGCCCCGCCGGCCCTGGCTCACGGCAGAGGTGGGCAGTGCCCCCGGTGACCCCCCGGGGGCTGGGGGTCCGGGCTGACATCACCGGAGGGTCCCACCTCGTGGCCCCGGGGCTGTCCTGACTCCGGGCATCCCTCCTGTAGGAAGCCGAGAGGAATGCACAGGAGCTGGTGGCAGAGGAGGAGCGGGCCAAGAGGAAGGCAGAGAAGAAGAAGATGAAGAAGAAGGTGGGTGAGCTTTGGGAGGGGTCACTGCCAGCTCCTGGGGATTGGGGTCACTGCCTGTTCTTGGGGTGCTGCCAGCAGGTCCCTGAGCTGGGGGCTGGGGGTGGTGGGGTTGGGGGGACTGCATTTCTCTGCCTCACACTTGCTCGTGGGTTCATGTTCTTCCTTCTCAGAAACAAAAAGACCGAAAGAAACGGGAGAAACTGGTTCAAGAGCAGAAGAACAAAGAGAACACTGACCCAGTGAGTGACCAGTCCGGCCTGCTCGTGCTGTTCTAGGGGTGCCCAGAGGTGGGGCCCAGCCAGCACCCCCTAGCCATCACCTGACCCCCTCCTCCTCCTTGCAGAGCCCCCCAAGTGGCCCTGCAGGCACTGGGCCCCCCTCAGATGGTGCTGAGGATGAGGAATGCTGCCCAGAGCCCTCCCCGTGCCCTGGGGACTCCACACTCCCCTCGGGGGAGCCTGGCCCGGAGGACACAGCGGTGGCAGAGGTGAGGGGTGGTCTCCCCATGGGTGTGGGGGGTCCCAGGGCTCTGCCTGCCCATCCCATCCCTGCCTGCTTCCCCAGGAGGAGCTGGACCTGAGCTGCACTTTTGTCTGCAAAGCACGGGAGAAGGCGGGGGTCAGGCTGCCCCCCCCGGGCAGTGAGCCGTCCCCCGGGACACAGAAAGTGGAGCCAAGCAGGAAAGTGCCCGAGAAGGGAAATGGGGACCCTGTGGAGAGACCTGTGTCCCCCCGGCCCCCCCAGGCCAGGCCCCCCAGCCCCAGCACCATAGAGCAGAGCCTGGCGCTTGCAGGTCGGTGCAGGCACCCCCAGAGGGGCGAGGGAAGGGCTTTGGGGAGCTTCTCCCCAGCTCAGAGGGGCTGTGCTGGGGGGACTGTCCCTCCCTGTGTCCTCACTCCCCACCCCGTGTCACTGCCCAGGCCATGGCATCGAGGCGGCCCAGATGGGCCAGCACACCGAGGCCGTTTGGGCGTTCACCGTCGCCCTGGAGCTGAACCCCCGGGAGCACCGGTGAGCACAGGGGCTTGGGGGTGAGCTGAGGGGTCCTGGGGTGGGAGAGCCAGCCCTCAGTGACACCCCATGCCCTCAGGCTCCTGGGGAACCGCTCCTACTGCCTGGAGAAGCTGGGCCGCTACGAGGAGGCGCTGGCGGACGCGGAGGCGGCGCTGGCGCTGCAGCCGGGCTGGCCCAAGGGCTCCTTCCGCAAGGGCAAGGCCCTCAGGGGGCTTCAGGTACCTGGGGGGGGGCTCCAGGGACTGTGCAGGGGGCTGGAGTCTGGGGGGGGGACTGCAGGAGGGTGGGTGGCGTGGCTGGGTGAGGGGTGCTGGGTTATAGTGAGTATGGGGGTTTCAGTGTTGTTGGAGACAAACTGGGGGTTTTGGGGAGCTGGTGGGGTGGGCAGGGGGCTGAGGGGTGCCCGTGGGTCTGGCTGGGGGCTGTGGGGTGCTGTGGATGAGGGGTGGGGCTGGTTGGTTGGGGCTGGGAGAGCTGGGCAGGGCACAGGGTATTGGTGGGGTAGGGCTGCGCTGGGGGGTGTCAGGGAGGCTTTGAGGTGCCATTCGGGCTGGCTGGGGGCTCTGGGGGTCCTGTGGGGCCAGGCAGGGGGTTGCAGGTGCCCTCTGGCCCCCAGCGCTACGCCGAGGCCGCACGCACCTTCGAGGAGCTGCTGCTGCAGGATGCGGCCTACGCTGAGGCAGCCACGCAGCTGGAGGCCTGCCGGGCCCTGCTGCAGGTGAGACTCCCCCCTTTCCCAACCCCCTAGCCCCTGCCCCATGTCCTGCCGTGCCCCCCACGCCTCACCCCTGTCCCCTCACAGCAGTGCAGCCGCCCCGGGGGTGTCCCCGCGTCCCCCTTCCTGCTCAAGGCTAAGGAGCCGCTGTTTCTCCCTGGTAAGGGACAGGGGTGGGTGGGCTGGGGGGACCCCGGGGCTGTCCCCGTGTCCCCGGTGGGTGCTGAACCCCTGTGGCCCCTCGGCAGCAGGATGGACGACCAGGAGCTGCCAGGACACAGGTGACAAAAGCGTGACGGGAGGCAGTGCCAGGACCCCCACAAAAGACCCAGAACGGGCACCTGCTGTGGCCAGTGGCTGCCCAACACTGCCACCGAGCCACCCCGCCAGGTACGGGGGTCTGCTGATCGGGGAGGGGGCTCAGAGAGGGGCAGTGCTGCCTCTGATGACACCAGGATGGCTCTTGGCAGGGACTGCTTCCCGCTCTGGGTGGGCAACGTCACCTCCCACATCACTGAGAAGGTGCTGCGTCGTGCCTTTGGCCGGTGAGTGACCCCCAGGGCTGCTCCTGCTCCAGGACCCCGAGCCCCTGCCACCCCCTGGTGACCCCCGAGCCCCTGCCACCCCCTGGTGACCCCCAGGCTGCCCAGCTCTGTCCCTGTCCTGGTTCTCTGGTGCTTTTGACCTGCAGGGGATGCATGGGGTGTGGTGTCCAACTCACAGCACCCCCAGGTTTGGGGGTCTCCAACCCTCCACCTCCCCATTTAGGAGTCTCTAACAGTTGCCCTCTCATTTGGGGGGGTCTGTGCCCCTCTGTTGCCCCCCACTTTGGGGGTCTGTGCCCCCTATATTTGGGGGTCTCTAACCCTCCGCCTCCCCATTTAGGAGTCTCTAACTGTTGCCCCCTCATTTGGGGGGGTCTGTGCCCCCCAGGTTTGGGGAGATCCGCTCCGTGCGGCTGCTCCCGGGGCGCCGCTGTGCCTTCATCAACTTCCGCGGGAAAGCTGAGGCCGAGGAGGCCTTCAGGGCCATGCAGGTCAGCTGGGGGGGACTTGTGGGACCCCCCTCCTCCCCTCAGATAACCCTGGGACGCCCTGTCCCCACAGGGGACCTGTCCTGGTGCCAGCTCCTGCTGTCCCCAGGGTGCCACCGTGGAGGGCAGCAAGCTGTTGCTGCAGCTCAAGCACCCGGCCCACGCCACGCCATGCCCCGCGCCCCGTGCCAAGGGCAAGGCCACCCCCGGGGGGCTGCTCAGCTGACCCTGCCCCGGTGGGGGGCCCCTGGCAGCCCCCCCTCAACCTGCCTGTACCTGCCTGTGCCTTGTCCCCCACTGCCAGGGGTGGGAGTGTCTCCCCGTCCTGCCTTGGGGGTGCCCAAGTGCTGAGGGGGTGGGCCTGGGCTGTTCCCGTGGCCCCTCAGGGATTTGTAGCAATTTGGATTTTTAATAAAGCTGAGATTTGTTTTTCTCTCTGGCCTTCCTTTGGGCTGGTGTCCTTCAGCCTCTCCGCCATCTCTCTCCCTCACAGTTTTGGAGCCTCGCTGCTCCACTCCCCCTTGTCCCTGTCCACCCCGTGTCCCCCTCTGTCCCCCTCTGTGTCACTCCAGCCCCGGGGGACAGCGAGGAGGGGTCTCCACCCCCCCTTAATGTCACTGGTTGGTGACAGGAGCTTCGGGGGAGGGGGTGTGACAGGCGTGAGATCAAATACAATTTGATTAATATGCAAATTGAGGGGGGCAGGGGCGGCCGCAGCCGGTAATTAATCACCGGTTAAAACAAATTAATGCCCGCGGTGGGAGGTGCTCGCCCGGAAAAACGGGGGTGTGGAGAGCTCTGGGGTCCATATTAAGGTGTTGCCTTTATTGCAAATATTTACACCGGGGCCGATAGAAAATAAAATTAAAAAAAAAAAGAATAAACAACCAAACAATGGAAAGACGAACAAAAAAAAAAAAAAAAAATTAAAAAAAAAAAGAAAAAGCCTCAAAAGGGTGCAGGGAGGGGGCGGGGCTGGGCTCGGCTCCTTTCGGAACCGAGCCGCCGGGCCGAGCGCACCCGAACGGAGCCGAGTGTACCCGAACGGAGCCGAGCGTACCCGAACGGAGCCGAGTGAATCCGAACGGAGCCGGCCCGAACCGAGCCGAGTGAATCCGAGCTCAGCCGAGCCGGGCCGAGTGGCGCCGCGCGGATCCGAACGGAGCAGTCTCGGTCCCGGCGGCTCCGAACGGAGCCGAGCGTGCTCGGCTCAGTCCGCCACGTCGATCTCCTCCTCCGAGAGCTCGGCGGGCTCTGCTGTCCCGGTGCCGGTACCGGGAGCCCCCGGGGGCTCGGGCAGCCCCGCCAGCTGCTGCAGGGCGGCGGGGGGCAGCGCTTGCAGCGAGGCCACGTCCGCCCGCAGCTCCTCCAGGTCCCGCTTGAGCTTGGCGCGGCGGTTCTGGAACCAGGTGATGACCTGGGCGGCGGAGAGCGCCAGCCGCGCCGCCAGCGCGTCCCGGTCCACCGGGGAGAGGTAGCGCTGCCGCCGGAATCGCTGCTCCAGCTCCCGCAGCTGCTGCGCCGTGAACGCGGTCCGGGACTTGCGACGCTTCCTGCACGGAGGGCGCGGGCCCGGGGCTCCCGGCGGGGACGGACCTGCGGAGACAGCGGGGTTAGGGCACGGAGAACCGGGAGCAGCACCGGGACCCGCACCCGGGAACGGCCCCCGGCAGCCCGGCAGGGCATCGCACCGGGAACGGCCCCGGGAAGGGCAGCGGCACCGGGATGCCGGCGGGGAAGGGTTTGTGGGGCAGGGTACCGGCACGGGGACCCGGCACCGGCACCGCCGAGCACCGCGGGCCTCGACCTGCGGGGACAGCGGCGTCAGGTCAAAGAAAGGCACCGGTACACGTACCGGGACCCAGCCCGGGCACGACCTGAGGGCACCGGTAGCTGCAACAGCACCGGCCCCGCCGTCTCCCGGTCGAACGGAGACGAACCGGCCCACATCGAACCGAACGCAGTCGAGCCGTACCGAGCCGAGCAAACCGAACCGCGGCCGGCGCCGGAGGCCGGGACTCATCGTCCTACAGCGGCCGCGCTCGTGTCGATGGGACCCCGTTGCGACCGGGGCTGAGACACCCGTGTGCCCCCGGCAGCTGCTCCGGGAGCCCGGAACGAAGCCGGGAGCCTCGGCAGAGAACCGGGATCCTCCTCTGCGATTCCACGAGACCCGCGGCCGTGCTGGTCCCCAGATTCGGTCCCGTCGCCTCTCCCGGCTCCGGTGCGGCCGCTGCTGCCCCTAGGGACCCCGGGAACCCCCGGCGAGACGGGGATCGCCATCCCGGGCACGGCTGCACGCCGCCGGCGGGATCCCCATCGCTGTCCCGGTCTGGCCCCCGGTCCGTTCCAGCCCCGCCGCTGCCGGTGTCACCGAGCCGCCTCTCGATAGCGCGGCTTCCCCGTAACACCGGGGGTTCCCAGGGTCTCTCGCAGCGCGGACTCCGCTCCTCGCTCGGTAGAGGAGCCCCGGGCGATCCCGGCAGAGTCCGTGGGTCCGTCCCGGTAGCACGGCTTTACCGCGGTCACGAAAACCCGATCCGTGCCGTGTTCGTCCGCCAGTCCGGTAACGGGGATTTACCGCCGCTCTCGGAGCCCCGATCGGCCTCGTTTCTGTCCGTCCGTCCATGCCGGTAACGGGGATTTACCGCCGCTCTCGGAGCCCCGATCGGCCTCGTTTCTGTCCGTCCGTCCATGCCGGTAAAGGGGATTTACCGCGGCTCAGGGAGCCCCGATCGGCCTCGTTTCTGTCCGTCCGTCCATGCCGGTAACGGGGATTTACCGCCGCTCTCGGAGCCCCGATCGCTCCGTTGTCAGTCTGTCCTTCCGCCGCGGCGAAGAGGCGTTTTCGTTCATCACGGAAGCCCGGGGCTGTCCCGGCCGTGTCGGTGGGTCCGTCCCGGTAACGAGGTTTTACCTGAGTTACCGGCACCTCCGTCTGTCCGCCAGTCCCGCCTCGTTCCGCCGTTACCCGCGGCGGCTTCGCCACCGGGTTCTGTTAATTCCGAGATCCCCGCTCGGCCGTGTCCCTCTGTCCTGCCGGTACCGGAGCTTCACCCCCGCTCCGGGAGCCCCGATCGCTCCCGTGCTTGTCCGGCCGGCAGCGAGATTTTTTTCGTTCATTTTTATTAGTCCCGTGTCTGTCCTTCCGTCTGGCCGGTAACGGGAATTTACCTCCGCCCCGGGAGCCGCTGTCTTTCCGATTTTTGTCCGTCTGTTCACCCGGTAACGATTTATTTCGTTATATTTTTTTCCGATTCTTTTTCTGTCGATCTGTCCGTCCGATAACGGGCCTTTTTACGTTAATTCCCGGAGCCCCGATCGGCCCCGTTTTTGCCCGTCTGTCCGTCCCGGAAAAATGATTTTTTCTCCCCCGTTCCTGTCCGTCTGTCCACCCGGTAATGGGATATTTTCGCTCACTTATTTCGTTCCTTGCCGTGTCCATCCGTCAGATAACGAGGGTTTTTACCTTAAAACCGGGCGCCCGAGGCGTGCCCGTTCTGTTCGTCTGCCCGCCCGTTAACGGGTGGCTTTATTCGTTAATCACAGGATCGCTGCTCTGTCTGTCCGTCTGTCTGCCCGCTGTGGCGGGTTCCTTAATTACCGGAGCACCTCTCCGCAATTCGGGATTTTTTTTTTTTCCCCCGTTAATTACCGGAGTGTGGCTCCATCCTCGTCCATCCGTCCGGCCGGTAACGAAGGCTCGGTTACTCACGGGAGGGCTGATCCAGCGCTCCGTGTCCGTCTGTCCGAAGGGTTTTTCGTTACCGGCGTGAGTCGCGTTGTGCCCAACCGAATCCGTTAATTACCGGCACGCTGCTCTGCCGTGACTGTCGGTCTGTCCGTCCCGGTAATATTTTTTTTTCCACTGTTAATCACGGAGACTCGCTGTCCGTCTCAGTAAGGGACGGTAATTATTTTTCTGCGTTAATCACCGGAGCCTTTTTCGGTCTGTCCGACCCGGTAACGGTTTTATTCATTCCCGGCGACGCCGTGCTTTGCCTGTCCGTGTGTCCCTCCGTGTGAGGGATTTTCCGTTAATCCCGGAGACGCGATCAGTCCGTCCGTGTCTGTCTCTCCAAGCCAGGAACGGATTTTTTCGTTCCCGGAGGCGCCGTGCTGTCTGTCGGTGTCCGTGCTGTCTGGTCGTCCTCCCGGTTCGGCCGAACCAGTGGGATGTGAGGCGGGTTCGTGCCCGTCCGTGAGCGGCCCCCGGACCCCGCCGGTACCGGGCTGCTCCGGCAGGCCAAGCCCCGGACGGAGCCGCCGTCCCCGCTGAGGCTCGGGGCCGGTACCGGGTTTCCGTTGCCGGCGGGCCCGATCCGCCGTTCGGCCGCCGCGCTCGGTCACGGTCACGGTCACGACTCGGCGGCGCCGATCCACCGCCCGGTCCCGTGGCTCCCGGTAAAGCTGCCGGCCCCGGCGCTGCCGGTTCTCCCGGAGCTTCGGTGCCTGTGGCGGCTCACCGGGGCCGGGGCTCTCTCCGTTTCCCGGTGTCCGACCCCGGGACTTCTCCGTCCCTTCGGACTGAGGCTGCCGCTTGTCCCCGGTGTCCCGGCCGAGCACCGGCGGCTTCTCGGGCCTCCCAGCCGCGCTCGCCCCTCTGGGACGAGGAGGAAACTTCCCGGGACGGGGGACGAGGGGCGTCCCTGGCCTCCCCGCCGCCCTCCAGCCCCGCCACCTGCCCGGTGCCTGGTGCCCGGTGTCCGCCGCGCTCCCGGCGGAGCCCCCCCACCCCGGCAGCCCCCCGGCCCCGGTACCTCCGGCCGCCTGCAGCATTCCCAGCTCCAGCCCCTGGAAGGTTTTACTGGCGAGTTCCTCCAGCGCCCAGAGCGGCGAGGCCGGGGCGCAGCCGCCGCCGCCGCCGCGGGGCCCTGTCGGGGCGGGGGGGGCGGCGAGACCGGTCCCGGTCCCGGGGGGGCTCCCGCCGCGGGGACGTCCAAGGATGTCCTCGATGCCGAAGGGGGTCAGCGGTTTTGTGGTGTTGGCGGGGGGCGGGAGCCGGTCCAGGGGGCTCCGCCGGTGGCCGCCGACCGCGGCGGGCAGCGGGGGGGAACCGGCCGCCTCCCCCGCCGAGGTCATGCCGGGACCGGGACCCGCGCCGGGACCGGGGCCCGCCGCCCCCGCCCCCCCCCCCCGGCCCCCCTCCCCNNNCCTGGGGCCCCCCACCCCCCCCCCCCCCCCCCAGCCCCGCGATTCCCGTTCCACCGCCTTAAAGCCCCGGGATACCGGGAGGAGGAGGAGGAGGAGCCACCGACGCCCCCCCTGTCGAGGGGGGGGGACCGACCCCTCTCCGCCACTACCGGGGCGCAGCCCCGCGCCTCCCCCCGGTTGTCTCCCCCATTTTAACCCACCCCAGTGGGTTCCCCCTCCTCCTCTGCTCCCTCCTCATCCTCACCGCGGCTCTTACCCTCACCCAAAAATTTATTGGCTCTTTTGCTCTAAAATGCCCCATAAAAGCATCGGGGCCGCGGCTGGGAGTGATTAAGCCCTTTTGGGTGGGTTTTGGGTTTCAGAGCCACCGCTGCCCTTTCCCGGTACAAATAGCTCCGGGATTTCGGCCGCTCGTAAAAATCCCGGGATGCCGCACACGCAGGTGAGGCCCGGCTGGCGACGCCGCGTCCGGATTATCGGGCGGGTTTGGGGCTGGGGGATGCCGGCTCGCCCCTCCGGAGAGGTGATTCGGTACCCCCCAGCCTCAATCCCGTCGGGTGTCCCGGTGGATCTGTCGCCGGGATCGGGGACATGGAGGGGTCACGGGGGTCACGGCGGTAATGAACCTGCGGACGATGCCGGGGGGGCCGCGGGGAGCACACGGAGCCGGCCTGGGGGAGCAGGTGCAGGGGGATCCGGCAGCGCCGATGCCAGG